>NC_050601.1:24247439-24568439 GCF_013368585.1 Megalops cyprinoides
GAACGGGCGAATACAGAAAAGCTTGGAATCATAACGTCCGTTATGGTGGGTATTCTCTGAAAGACTATGCAGTGTGCAGTAAAACAAGGCTTTGGTTGTCCATGCGCGTTTACTTAGCATCTTAACTACAGAAGTCGCAGGATTAAAACCGTCATTAAAACCGCGTGCCATGATTTAACTGTGTACTTTTTTTAATGGCCAGTTGCAGCCTATTGAGCACCTAATTGCCGTTTCCCGTTCATTAATCTCGTAAGTGAAAAGCGAGAATGCAAAATTTCAGCTGCAACGTTTTTTTTTTTTATACGTAAACATGTCAAACGTGGAAAAATAAGCGCGTGCGCATCAGCCCAATTATGCACATTTCTTTGGACTGTTTAAACAATGTAGAGAAAACCATGTCAATAATTTACCAACTTCTTAAACGAGCAGGAAGTACCTTTTTATGTCTTCCTGGGGTGATCTGGGAATTTTATGTGGGGGAACTGCACTTTTTGAAGGACAATCTTTATTTGTACCGGTAAATTGACAAAACTAGTCTAATACTCTGTTGTGATGAATGTTTCCATTGATGCTGTCAATTTATTTTATTTTATTTTTTTTGTCCTCATTGTTGCTTGCATTTCAATTGTAGTGCTCTTAGGTGAATATGTAATGAGGTATAGGTCAGATATCAGGCCTTTTGTTGACTGTATTTGTTAGACTGATAACTGTGTGTAAAGTTCTGCTGATCTCTGCATCAGAATTCAAAGCTGTGTAACTTGGGTGTAACCCACAATAAATCTTAACAGTGAGTCTTCTGTTGTGTTGTCGTTCATTTGTGTTCGGTTGCTGTTAAAATGTATAGTAACATTTTTAAGGTTATGCATAAAGGATTATTTGAATTTTTCCCCTCCTGGAGAATCTGAATTTGTGCAGATGTTTTAAAAATGTCTAAAATTATATAAGTCAAATATCGTAGGATTTGAAATGTGTGTTGGGTAGGGTTACACACTGTAAGTCCTGGAAGACTGCAAACTTGTAGATTTGACAGGTTAATGTCAAATGTAGGTTTTCTGCAAATCGTACTAAAAAGGTGAAACCCAGTGAAAGTCGGTGGATGTACCAAGCAATCTACCAAGTCACCAGTCCTTTCTAGCAGCAGCACATTTAAAGGGGCAGTGGTATAAAAATGCATGTTGCATTGCATTACCACAGAGCACATAACTTTTAAATTAGTTGATGTACTGGTAAGACTTTGTTTTAAAGCAATTGACTTCTTTGTGAGGATGTGCAGAATGAAATGGAATACTTGCACTTTTCTGTGTATTCACCAGGGGGCACTAGAGCCATAACAGACCTGACTCCTTTGGTAAGATACATTACTTGTATTGTTGAGATTGAATCTGGTTTAAATGAACATCTTGAAAATGTTCTCTAAATAGCAAGGCCATGGACCTGCCATCTCTGCGAATGAGGAAGGGCTATGGGCAGTGGCCCAAAACAAGCTCGTCACCCTCGTCAGTGAACTCCTCTGTCCAAGTGCAGACTTTCAATTTTAATTTGCCTTGCTACAAGGAAGTGAGTAGAAAAACAGCTTTACTATCCTGGCACTGGCAACAGCAGTTTGTCAAAAAAAATGTGGACACAATTAACCACTGTAAGGCAGTGTAAGGCAAACCTCAGAGCCATAGATCACTTGTGGGCTGAAGGATTAGTAAAAGCAAACTCAGAGAAGGAAATGTTCATGGGGACAAATAAAATGCTACAGACCCAGCAACTCTCAATTTATTAGATCCCACTCAGCAAGAGCATCTACACTTACACATCTGGAGGCACACTTTGCATATAAAACAAGGTGCTATAGGAGAACTGTTCTGTGCTGATGCTGAACACATTAAAATCTATTGTTTTTGTTACATACAATTACCATGCCAGCTTCTACATAGTATGTTTTGTTGCAGTGATGAACGTTGCTTAGTTTCTTCCTGTGCTGGCAGTACTGGCCAATGATTTGAAGACTCCATCAAATGTTAATGTCTTGCAATTCTATACATCCCTTTCAATGCTGCACGCAGGAGAAACTAAACCAAAAATGTTTCTACTGGTAACTGGTAAGAATCGTGTGAAGACAACATCTTGATTGCAAAACATTAAAGATGTGCGGCTTGTCTCTTAACACACAATTCATGAGTGTCCATTACAAGTGGAAAGGCATACAAAGTCTGGGTGGTTGCATTACATATGAAGACAATGAAACAAGCTGAACCCTTCAAAAACATTTTAAAAAATCAACAGAAATAGTCTGCTTTGGGTGAAAATGTCAAGTGTGATGATTTCTGTTCTAAGGTGGAGAGGTGTGCATGGAAGATGCAGACAGGACGAGGTAATAGCCAGGGACAACTGCAATACATAGCCATATCTGCCTTGAGATTAACACAACACAGACATGTCCCCTTATGGAAGCAGGTTTATTTCAGCTCTCAATACTCACTTAGTCTTTTGTTTTTCCCAAGTTAAACAACAATTGTAACTGCTAAATGAAGACAAATGTGAGCTGTCTGAAATATGGTGGAGGTTACAATTCCTGGCCACTAGATGGGGCTGCAGGATAAAATGACTTCAACAGTCAAGTTGGGGGTTTCACATTTTATTTTTTTACTTATTTCTCTCCAAACTCATTAATCCACATAGGTCTTGCTGTAATTAAATACATTGTGTACAGAAAACAAGGCAGTTGACACTGTAAGCCATGAACATCACAGACTGCATGTGAAAATGTCTGAGTCTAAACTGAGAAAAAAAAAAAAACACCATCCATGTCAGGTCCCACAGGGTCACATGGGGACAAGGTCACTCCTACCTACCTGAGGGGGGGGAAAGACAAATTCTGCAGTTACAATTCTGTAATTTGATCCTTTTTAAAGAAGTCTTACTTTGCACAATTGTGTTTGTATTCTTTACGTTAAGATCTTTATTTTGCCCTCTTGAATATTCCCCTACTTGCCATCAGTTTAAATCAATCACTCCCAACAGAGGACCAGGGAATACTTTTCCAATGATTCCCCCTACTGACTGAATGAATGTCACTGAAGTGCTCTACAGGAAGTCAATGGCGATATACTAAATACATGTCTGACTGTGACTGATTTTCCTAATCTAGAGTACCAGCTGCCTTTCACACAAACTGCTCCTCTGACTTAAATGTGATCGAGTGGTAATTAAGTGTTAACCTATTTAATTAAATATTTACATTAAATATTTTGAAATCCATCTAAAAACACAAAATCAAATTCTCCAACTCAAAGCTGTACATTGAAAATGAAAACTGATATGCTAGTTACTAATGAGGTTTACAAAACCTATTTTGGGTGGTGGCATCATGTCCTATCAGTGACTCCCTGATTCGAACCAATCCTAGTGTTTTGTTATGGAAAGCCATCATTTTGATTGGTTCTTCAGCCTTGATTGGCAGCACTCAGCAGCACCATCCACTGCTGGTTTCACAAAGCCTAATGACAACCAGTGGGTTTGTGGGTGGGGTTTATCTTACTGTATGTACAAGGAGGTCCCGTCACTCGTACACGTCCTTCTTGTCTGCAATGTAATCCACAATCTCCTGTGGCGTCATCAGCTTCTCTGCCTCTGCGTCTGGGATCTCGAACCCTGCCAGTCACAGAGGCGCTCGTTTGTGACCTCACTTCCTTTTAGAAGCTTAACTCCTGAAAAATGCTAACTCGCTGAAATCAGTCCCCATCAGTCCCCAAAAGGTGAAGGGATCTGTGGAGCCACGTGTCTACCTGCTCCGCAGTTTAATGAAACTCATCAGTGTTTCTCATGGTCATTTGCGCTATTTTTGGTCATTTCCACTACCGCCAAATCCATTACGTTGTGTGCACAGCGAGGAACGGTAATGCCACCTCGGTCAATGAGTGAATGACCAGCTGCAAAGCCTGAAGACTTCAGCAACTATTCAGTCTTCTATGTCACACTACTGTCAGAGAGGTAATTAAAGCAATTAAAGTGAAAAGTAATTTAATAATTAATTATTAAATTTAATAATTTAATAATGAAAACAGCCACATCACACTCACCAAACTCATCTTCCATGGCCATTATAATCTCCACCTGATCCAAGCTGTCCAAACCCAAATCTTTCATGAAATGAGACGTGGCTTGGAGCTACACGAAACAAATGCCACCAAAAACAGATTAGTAGACGATAGTATCGTGCAGCACCGAATATCATACATACAGATGCCAAAATGACACGAAAGTAAGGTACTCATTTGAGAGGAAGGTAAAAGCAGCCAAGCAGTCAAGAAAAAAGCATCTAGGATGTGATTTTTAAAATCTTGTAGCAGCATGGTTTGCTGTAAGTTACCTAGCATTTATCATCACTGAGCATGTCAAATATAAAGTGATGTCTCTTTTCAATCAAATCCCTGGAGAAATCTGTCAATCACTCTGTGTAACGGCTCAAGGAACACACACAAACAGACACACACAACTAGTCTTTTGGATTTCTAACTTTTTAATTCCCTCTGGTAATGCAGTGCAAAGACCCCTATGACAAACTAGATTCGAATAAGTGCTATATCAAATGGAAAGCTGATGATAATGGCTTGGTCCGGCTGTCCATGTTGACGCATTCATTTCAGTCTAAACATATCAATATGTTGGCATTAACCAGCCAAGTAATTGAGGGCACACCCACTCATAATCCATGAAACATGAATGAATGCACTGATATACTTTACTTACTTTCTCTGGGTTGATCTTGTCGTAAAGCTTCAGGACATACATAACCCGATCCTTGATGGAGTCGAGCGTCAGAGGCGGCAGGTCCCCATACTGTCGACACAGCTGCGCCAGAGAGCCGGGGATCTACAGACAGGATGACAGCACACCAACGCTCGTCACACACGGCCAGACCGCGGTCTTAAACAAAGCGACCGCATGTTCATGGACAAGGAGCTCCACAGATCAGGGTTCCTACACATTTTCCATTTCAAAATTCCACACTTTTCCAGAGTAAAATTTCCAGACTTCTCGGTAGATTTTTTTGACCCTATCTGACATCTGAGTAGAAATATCTAGATGTTTATTATGTAAATAAATGGTTTTAAAATCCAACTGTTAACATGTATGATTTTACACAAAGTTTGCATCTAGCTTTCTTTTCCCATTTGGAATCCTTAGCCAACCAGGCTTTATATTTGGGATTGTCAAGCCAGGCCTTGTATTCACCCACTGTGGCCGTTCAGTCCACACTCCGCAGAAAGTTAAAACTGTCAAACATCTCTGCCCAGAGAGGAAGTAAACTAACTGGTGCTACCTATAGTCGTATTACTTTCCCTTAACATACTGTACAAATAATATTATATTATTGTTCTCCCCATATTTTTAATCTCTTTTATAAATAAGAACCGAAAATGAGTCGAAAAAGTTAAATAATTTAATTTTCACAGCGTCTGTGCAGCCGTGTTTATTCACTGTGTCCATGGAAACGACGATGAACACAGCTGTATGGTTCCCTTACGCAGAAAAGACAGTCCGTTTACTTTTCTGATAACTACATCACTGCATAACTCAAACATTCCGACAAGCTTAATATTTGCTTATTTGTGATGCTATGTACTGTATATGTGCAACTGATGATCTTGCCGCATTTTCGTTCAAACTAATTTGGTCGCGGATGTCCGGATTTGGTACAGTTATAAGGCAGAGCTGTTTTACAGGCTGTGACGTACAGGCGTAGAGGCAGCTCTGTGTAGGAGTGTGTGTTCAGTCGCACGCCATACTTCTTGCCTTGCTTTCGACGACATCCAAGCTCGCTCTGGGCCGCGCTCTCTCACACAATGGTTAACATTTTGGCTGCGCTGGCTGCCTGCTCCAAACGCCATGAAAAACACTCTGCTTGTATGATCAATTTATTTCTAGAAATTCTGAATTTTGTATTTTATAAAACAGAGTAGGGACAATAGTCTGCAAACACAATTTTTTATACTCTCATTTCTTTTTTCCATACTTATCCAGACCTGGAAATTACTCAAATCAAATTCCCTGGCGTAGGAACCCTGGCAGATACACTGATCTCCAAGTCATCCTGAAGGAATCATCGTGGATACCAACGATTTGACTGACGCATCGATATACTATAAATATCAAGTGACTAACAAACCTGCTCTGAACTGCTGTCCACCCGCGTAAAAGCAGACTCTACCAAAACCTGGTCCAATGAGATGACATTGGTGGTTTTGCATACAGAAGCGTGACATGCTCCCTGTAATCTCGCAATGCCAAAGCACGGGGTAGCGGGCTTCTTGGCTGAGCAGCTTCAGTATCACCATAAAGCAAGCCAATGTGGAGAGTGAACCGCTTTGCGACAGTTCCGATTCAGTTTATATGATTACCCGCATTACTATGCATTTCGAGTGTCTATTTTGTAACAGCACAGGTAAACGCTCCCAGTACTATTCAGATAGTAGTTAGCTTGCGATCCTTGCCCTCAACATTGAACGTGCAGTGTCTAGAAACATATTAGTTTAACGGAATAACGAACTACGAAATTGACTACCTTTGCTGGCATACTATCTACCATCAATTCGGTAGCTTGCTGATTAGCATCAGCACTTTCAATGAGACTGGACCTAGACACCACTTTCAGTATGATGGCGATCCAGGTTAGCAATAAGCCATCAGCAGTTGTGCAATGTGCACCTAGCTAGCCAACTAGCTAGAAATGCATTCTCGGTATCGCTCAGCTAATTCACAGTTCATTCGCCCGTAACATTAATAGAAGCAACACGTAGCACGCTGCTCTATTCGTTTTAATTGCTAGCTAGCAAATTAGCTAACTGTGTTGTCTACATTATCACATTATTCCTTGCACAGACACGGATAGGTCACTGCACAGCCCCGAACTGCTAGGCCAGGACTAAGATCTTTTCAATGTTATTCAAGTGTTACCCGGATTTGGTCGGTCTGTCGCGTTCGCTGGCTGCAGGACAGGATGGAGAACGGTCGCTGGTTGAGCGGGAGCGGCGCAGCAGCTGCTCTCACGGCAGCATTTACGGGACACAGCCTCGCCGAGGGCCGGGCGAGCAAGCGGACACACCGGGCTAGGACACGGGAAGCCATGACTGTGAAGCAGAACAGTCAGTCCCAGCATGCAAAGCGAAGACGCACTTGAATCCGCGAGGTCAAGTCGCTTCCTGCTATGGCGCATGCGCATACCGACCTCACTTGCTCTGCATGAACCCATTCCCCCGAAACGGGTGCTAGTTACCTATGAAACCAGATCTGAGAATTTATAAAGAATTTCGTCTGTGTATGCCGAGAAACTCTAAAAACTCTAACAACGTGTACTTGTTTTACAATCTTAACTATCAGGGAAATAATTTAGGATTAATTTGCCATTAATGTTTTATTATTATTTTAAAATAATAGGATCGCAATAAGTGCGAGCGATCTGTTTCATGACGCCCCATTTGCGAAGACCCGCCTATAAGGCACTAGTAATGTATGTATTTTTCCTCCAATGGAGTGTCTTAAAATGTGTTATTTATATTCAGTGCACTTGTGAGGGGATTCAAAGATTATTTTATCTTTTCACTGTGGGTGCTGTCCAGCTTGCCCAGCAACTAAGTAAACACCTGTAAGAAGCCCAAAATTTCCACCTTGTTCTCCTTGTCCTGTCTTTCCTGAACCATCCTGCACCAATATTCATACAGTACTTCATTGGTAAGTAAATATATTTAGACTTGAAATATTGTAGTATTAATATCTGATTAATATTTGACTTAGTACCATATTTGTAATTTGTCCAGCCTTTTTATGAAAAATTCTATTTTGATTCCATGTTCAGGAATATAACCCCACATATTGTCATTACACAGGGAAAATGTAGTGTTTGGGAAATCTAGATGGGTTCCAGGAACAAGTATTTCTTATTGGACAGGATGGCTTTAAGCTTCTTTTTATGCTGAAGTAGTTCAGTTTTACTGCTCTGTTACTGGTCTTTCTAATAGATGCCCACCCCTGCCCCACAAGCCTCATTATTTGGCAATTTTCAGGCCATTCAGAATTCTCCTAACCACCTCTCTAAAGTCAAGGTTAAGCCACACATCTCCCCCATTTTGGACAAACTGCACTCGTTTCCATTTTATTTCCCAATTCTACTGCACATAAAGCCTCCTATAGGCTAGCCATATCTTGCTTGATCTCCTTCTACCATATGCTCTAACATATCCACTGTTGCTGTTCCAAGGACAATAGTCTGGTAACCACCCCTAGAAGCCTGAAGACTGTTGGTAAGCTTTCAGTTACCAGGCTCCCCTCCTGTGGAAATCTTTGCAAAGGTCATTCAGAGATTCATTTTCCCTAGATAGATATTTTTAAATCCTTGCTCAAGGTCCACAGGTGTATGACTACTGCCTGTGGGGTGATACGTGGTAATTGCATCTTTTGTATTGTGTTGCATTGTATTGTATTAACACTCCCAGTACATTCATTTATTATATTTAAAATGTAACTGACATGGTTATCTGACCAATATTTAAAAAATTTAATAATCCTGCTGTGTTTTAGATCTTTGCTCCTTTTCAGTTACAATATATTGTTTACATTCATGGTTTCTAATTTACTTAATGTGTGCATGTAAAAACCTAATGCTTGAATGCTCTATGCACTTTTGTGGTATGACAGTGACTTATGGAGCTCTCAGAGCCATCACCTTTGTGTATCATGAGATAAGGTAATTAAAGAATATGCATGCAGAGTGGAAATTAACCATAAGCAGCAGTCCTTGGCCTGCAGGAGCAGGCATTACACTTGTTGAACTTAGATTACTCAAGCCACTCGCAGTTGCGTTCTGTTGTTTTTAGTGCCACCTGGACTGGTGGTGAAGAATATTTCTGTGTACCTGTAAACGTATAGGAAACTGGCATTGAACAGCCCTGGTTTTGGTTGCTTGCAAAGTACCACACAGACAGTTATGGAACAGACATAATATAACACCACTGATTTTCCACTAGATGTCAGACGTTTGCACTGCCTGTGCAAATGGCAGGGGGAAATGAGACGTAAACCAATGTTATTATGGTTTAAAAGGGAAAACCGCTGTTATGGCATAGAAGGAATCCGGGACCAGGAGGCTACGTTTCGATTAAGTGGCCGAGAAGCCAAAAAACTACTGTTCCAGAGTTCCGTAGGTAATCCTGGCAGATTGCAGTGTAATAAAGTCGATAAACCGCCTGGATGAGTTTCCAAAAGTTCGTGCGTGATATGGAAGCTATCTTGGAAAAGAACGGAAATGGAAACCTAAAAAGACAGCAGGTGGTCTCCCAGACTATCCCGGGTTACGATCTATGCGTAGCTAGAGCTGGCTGTATGTGCGTCAGTTTGTTTTGAAAAGTGCTGGGGACAACGACGGGTGCAACGTGCTCACACCTTTTTAAAGTGGTATGGACGAAATGGGCCATGACAAAAAGTGGTAGGGACATGTTCCCAGCGTAAATGACGCTTATGGCTGTGCTAGAGTTTGGCAGCGGTTGCCACGCACCCTCTGAGCCCTGTGAAAAAGACGCGGGTGAAATTGATATGACGGTTAGAAGTAAGGACCTAGTCCGCTAAACCCTTATGCGACAAAATCACTGCAGAAAACACCCAAGTGGATATCTGATTCATTACTGTAAAAACTCGATGACGATAGTTATTAAATCAGGCAGGCAGCTACCCTCACTCCACAATATTTAATAACTAAAGTTAGCGATCTTTTGTAATAGTAACTGATGATCCCGTATACCCCCGCCATACCTCTAACTCCAACTGCAAAATAATTTGTAAATGCCAGTTAGAGCATCATTTTGACTAGACTGCCATTTAGGAAAAGCCTATGAGGATAAAAGATATGGGGCCGACACGCCACCCATTTAAAGCGATTCGCTCGTCGCCCGTCGCTTTGATGCTGGTTGCTAGTGGACATTCCAGGCTCTGGTTGCCTAGGTATCCCTCTTGTATATTTCCCATCCCAAATGTTTCTGAGTGAAACAAGCAGTAGCTGGCTAGTTCTACAAGACCATAAATATATCCCTAGTTTATGCATATGGACAGAGCTACTCTTCAACAGTGACAATGCACCCACGTTTAATTTCTTTTAGTTCTCAGATAGTGCGTTTATAAATCAAAGCCGTAGTGGTAGGAACCAAAGTCGTGGACGTTGTCTCCTTGTGGTAAACGTTTGGGGACCTCCCCGTTGGCGTCATCTGTCAGTCAACGGTATCCTTCGCTCCCATTGCTAGTTGCCTCAATTGCGTCGCCTCAAAGTTGATATTTAGTTTAACTCGGAACCCTCCCACTTCGCATCGTCAATTGTTATTTTGCCTGACGTGGCTGCAAGTCGCTGAATTTCATTCCATGGTCCCTCGCCGCTTAGTCTCTTCCAATGTGTACGGGGCTTAAAACTAGTGATGCATTTATGTTTAGTTACATTTTTAGTGTTAAATGCAGTTTACAGCGATTTTCATACGTAGATGCAGTGTAGATTTTCCATTGGAGTTCTATCAGAACACATTCAATCCTTTTATAAGTAGGCTATTCAATCATATTTGTGTGTGTATTACTGTAAGTGGTTTAAATGGTACCAAAGGCAGTTCTTTTTACCCTATTATATTTTACCTTTATTGTAATAATCATTATTAAACATGTATTGTATATCCAATTAGTTGCTATTTATTATGTTTTATGGAAAATCTAAAAAAGCTTTCAACAGAACCCCAGGGACTCCAGCACGAGTCAATATCCTCAAAAAGAACTGTCCATTCTACGGATACCTTCATTTTAAAAACTCATTTTAAATGAGTTTATGCCTGCAGTCTTTGTTCTCTTTTTCACGATAATAATAATAATAATAATAATAACAATAATAATAATAATAATAATAATTTGATAGGAAGGAATATAATTTAGCATTGATACATTGTGCAACGCATTTCTTATAAGCATTATATTGAAGTCTTTTAGCCATGGCCTGACTCCAGCCCCAAGATGGACACTTGAGATAATAATTATGTCAATATTATACCCGTGTCTTCTATGGAAGAATCCACAATAGCGTCACAGAGTTAAAGAGGGCATATGGACATCTGTTTACATTATAAGATGAGAAAAGGGGGCGCTTAACTGGCCTGTGTAACTGGGTCGTTCTTCCAAGCGCTAATCACAGGAATTGTTTGCCCGAGCCTAAATGTGTGTCCGCCACCTACTCAGTTTTCTCCTGGGTAGATTATTATGACCGACGCTGTTAAGACGTTAATATATCTATTTCATCAGCATATTTGCGTTCATTATCAGTGTTGTCAAGGATTTGTGATATTTCACTTTTCTCAGTTCCCCACAGCCATATGCAACATGTCTGAAGTGCCGCGTAGGTCAGGTAATCCTCAGTGCTATTACACCACACGGACGTTAAAGGAACGAGCTGCTCAGATATGTATATCACAGTTTGCCAGCGATTTAAATGATTGATGTCGATGTTTATAAAAGAATTCTAATGTATATCAGTATATGTTAACATATGAAATCCGAAAGGGGTACTCACAATAAGATGTGTCATATACTACGACATATGTCAAAAATGTCATTGTATACGACATATGCGCTAACTTTTACTAAGTGTAGTAGGTGCGTTAATCTAACGTTTTTGGAATAAATAAATTTGGACGCATGGATTATGGATTAGTTATACAAGATAAATGATCATAATTTGATCAAAATCTTATTCTTTTTAAATTTACAGTCCTAGATGCTCTTTACATAGCTGGAGACTACAGATCATTTTAATATTTCTATGAAGATCCAATGACTTAACAATGCCTCAGAAAAGTAAAAAAGTGCTAGCTAGTGATACAAACCTTTTGATCTTGCGACAATGTATGTATTTTTGTAAATTTCTATATGCATAACTTGACCTTATGTGAACTATCCTCAATAGCACTGATGAATACACAGTGTGGTTGATTGAGCGTAATATTCATAAAGACCAGGCGAAGAAAACCCCTGACATGGCCAGGGCTGCCGTATTACCCTCTTGTTCCATATCGATGAGCTGATGGTGACTTTTTCATCACCTTGATGGGATGATGATGCCTTGGGATGGGGAGAGATAATCCCAGTGCATCCCGGCGCATGCATATTGAGGGCATTAGGGCAACTCTGACGCCAGGCCTTTCCAAGATGATGGGTTACTTTGAGGTCTCTGTGACACACAACACCCTACAACCCTCACACAGTCTGCCAAAGGTACCCATCATCCTGACACCCCACCCCAACTCCCACTCCTAGGGACACAGAAGGAGAGAGTGAGACTGCCCCAAGAGAGAGAGAGAGAGAGAAAGAAAGAGAGAGCACAGAATTTCATCTCTGGAATTATTTATTTCCATACCCCTTTGAATCTTTTTGATGTTATTACTAGTTTAACTAATGTTGTGCATTTTAATTCATTGTGTTCATCTCCCATATTAAATTGCTGTACCCCTAGTTTCAGTCTTCGTCATCAATTTCTATTTCCTATTGCTTTTCAAACCTGTTAGCAATATCCATCTTCTTTTAAAAGCAAATTCCACACTATCAATTAGCACATGTAAAATGAGAAGGGCCAGGCCAGGTTTGATAGCCTGAATATGCATCTTGGTAGTGCACAATACTCTTTCAGTACAAACAGTCATATTAAAAAGGAATTTATACACTGTACCATGACAGAGAGTTTTTGTAAAATAAAATGGAGGCCATAGCCTACAGTCACAGAGTAAATGGGAACCAACCTGCACATGAACCATGTATTTGAAAAAAAATGGCCCCTCTCAGAGAGTTTGCTGACAAATTTGATAGGTGCATTGCTGTTATACTGCATCCCCTATTGAAGCACCAGCAGGAGAGGGAACAAAGCTATCTCCCCTTAATAAACAAAGAAGACACATTTGAGCAGTAATTATGCTCAATGAATGACTGTCATTTATGACAGCTATCGATAATCCACTGAACTGAGACCCATACTGAGAGCTGCTTATAATGTTCTCTGTGAACACATTCTTCACAGTGTAATGGCGGCAATAAAGGAAGCAAATAGCTGTTGCAAAAGCTAGGTGGCACTAAAAATAAAATGTTAATGTGGATTTTCAGATAAAACTAGCAGCACTATCACAAATGACATATTTCTGTGTTTTGTGTGCTTTCAATAAATGCCCATGTGCATTGTATAACCACGGTTTTAATGCACATGCAACCCAAACATACCAAAAATGCGTAACGACATATTAAAATATATTTTCCTGTAACAAATTCTTAACAGGACATGACCTAAGGATTCTGAGTAATATGTCAGTATTTTGGTGTGTCTTCCACTCACTTTGAAAAGTATTTCTATGTCCTTTTGGTGTGAATAACGACTGAATGAGCAAAGTCAGAATCTAATAAGTATGTGTCGTGCTCATTTCCCATGGTGCTGTGCTCCCAGCCCTTGTTGACCACAACCTGCCAAAAAGGATATGCAGGTAGCCAAGCCAAGAATAGCCAGTTTAATCACATTATGTGGTCTTTGTGAGCATAAATCAGATACTGAAAACAGACGCTACCTAAAACAGCTGAAAGATGAGCTGATAATAAATGGCTACCTTCCTGCTTTGAGCGGTAATTACATCCTTCTCTGGAACTCCCTAATGGCCATAGGGTTTTTGGTTAATTGGTTCCTTCCAGCTTGCTGTTTCCGCACAGACTTCCTGTTAAGTGGTATATTGTTGCATAGCAAATGCGTGACATCAGCAGCCCCGTGCATGCCAGGAGGGGTGGGCGTGGCTAGACGTGAGCCGTCTAATCACCTGGGGAGTGGGGGATGGTTCAGGACCATGGACAGAGGACACCATGACTCCCTCTTTAGCTTCAGCTGCTCTGCGTTCCGCCTCTGAGGGGGGCAGGTACTAAAAAGAACCCCCTTCAAAAAGAAGTGCTACACACCAGAAAAGGGACTCCAGCCCTCCTTAAGTTCCCCACTCTGTTTTATTTTTATGGCTGTTACTATTAACTGTGACTTCCTCTTTTGCTTTCATATTTTTCCTTGAAGACTACATGGGAATTTGGATGGCAGGCACGCTATCCCAGGCTCATCAGGGTACGTCCCATACCTGTACGGCAGAGAGAGTTAGGCCCCGTCTGGGGATTCCTACAGAAATAATCACACCGTTCCTACAGTCTGACCGAGAAACACAGCCCCAGGGCTCCTGCTGGCTCTCAGCCTCGGCCATTTGTATCACTCCTCCTGTGTTTGTCTTGCACACTCCACACTTCTCAGAGAGATCACACCTCCACCACCCCCACACTGAGGAGGGAGTCCAATGTCCTCCTGGGCAGGCAGAGGCAGACACACATCCAGCCAATTTATATTCATGGGCTTATGTACGTATAGTGTGTATTAGTTTTTGTTCCAATTTCTTCCCTGGTGGTGAAGTTAATAAGAAGGACAGTATATACAGTATATATCGCACCTGAATAAAGAATATGTTACAGTAAAATATTTCTCAATACACCACAAGGATAATCTGCAGATTTGTTGTATGATGTGCAACAAAAAATGATGGGGTTTATTAAAATATCAGGAGCAGAGGTTGGAGTCAAAACTTACATATACTGACTGTGACACATCAAATTTAGAGATGGCCACTCTGCATTTATCTGTGCTGCTGTTAGTCCTTTCAGCTTCTCCCACAGCCTGGAAGGCTTCAGGACCTAGGACAGCAACAGCCTCACAGACAGGTACCTGGTTGCTATTTCAGCCTATTCAGCCTTTCATTGGTGGTAAAGGACAGAGAGCACGGATCCTGTGTGTGGGGTTGTTTGTTGCGTTGAGTTTGTATAAGTCTCACATGCTGTTTTTTTTTCGTTTGTTTTCCTTAACCAGCGCCACATCCTGATACTGTATCTGTTTCTTTTTGGCCTTCTGTTACCCCCCAAGTGGGAGAATAAACAGCAATTGGCTGAAATACATCATTTGGAAGCTCCACTCTTGCTACCTGGCAAAGTGACCACCCCTGTCACCCAGCTACAGGCACCATGTGACCACAGTGATGAAAAGGAAATGCTACTCCAGTCGATCACAGTCCAGCTCTGTGTGCACATTAGTGTAATGTACTCCTGCTGCTCTTAGGGATAACTGTCAGTGTGTCAACAATTTCTGTTATGGGTTTTACATTTTATCCCTTTTTTAGCTTAATGCTTATTTACTGTGTTAAGGGCTGTTCTGTTCCTTTCTTGCCTTCTTGTTCTTGTTGCTGCTGTGACATGTATCCAATATGTCTTCCCTTGTTGGCCTTGTGAGTTGCTATGGTTAAAACTGTTTTCCCAGTAAATACAGTAATAATGACATGTCACAACATTTATCAAACAGACATTGGCCAATAATCTGGAACTACCCATCCTCATCTCTGAAACACACGCGATGTGTGTCATGATAACATTTGTGGGGAATATTTGCAGAGCACTAATTTGATCCTGAAATGACCCCTTTGCTCTAAACAAACCAAAATGAGGTATGTGGAATAAGAGTGGACTTCCACTGAGCCATTTGCTCTGTTTCACACACAATCGCATTTCGCAACGGCTGACACGGTCTGGCACAAAAATGGGGGATGGAATCTGTGGACAAAGATGAATGGAAAAACTAACAGTTACTGGCAGCCCAGTGCATTGTGGGACATGGGATTCTGGAGAATGTGGACAGTGAGGCCAACAAACAGAATCAATTTTGTACTGAGAGTGGAATGATAGCTGTGCCAACAATGACAACCAGTACCAGTAACACCTCTAGCTCTCCTTAATTTTAGGCCTGTTTTGTTTTTCTGACAGCTCATGGTTGGTTCAACCATTTAAGATTAGATCAGATTAGAAACCTGTGATGCACATAGGTGTTTCCTCATCTTTCATTGCACTCATCTCACTTCAGGGCACTTGTGCAATTGCAGAGGTTGTCATTGTGACATAAGCCTAATGAGAAGCTACCATGTTCAAAATGGGTTGCATGTGGGGAAAAAGCATAAAACCATATTACCTATTAACTTTATTTATACATTTAAAATCATTACACTGCAGTACATCGTTTAGCAGACGCTCTCACCTAAAGTGACTTCCACATAAGTGCATCACTCTCCTCAGAGTAGTTATCAAGAAGCATTACAAGAGGTCAGTAAGATACTGAGTTGAGTGCTAAACTAGTGCAGAGTGTTTTTTTTTATAGAAAATAGGGATAGAATTATTTGTACACATTTCTAAAACATATCCATATGAGTAGGAATGGTAAGCTGTAAACATAAGATTGTAGGTTGAAAATTTGAGCTAGCCACTCACCCTGAATTGCTTGAATAAAATGTAGGGCTACAGAACTGGATAATATGTATAATGTGAATTATGTAACTCACCCAGAATAAGGACACCTTAGCTACACTGAAGTCTGCAGTACAGCAGCAGGAGCATAATATTACTCTTATGCAATTTCTGGAGTCCCTCCCCTGGCCCCCCGGACAGAGGATTGCTACCATGGTTTTACAACCTGTCCTGAGATAGTGCAGGCCACGCCCCAGAGTTTGCGGCAGTTATCACAGCTCTCCTCTGCTCGCTATCTCCGCCGCTGTGCTCAAGACAGCCTCCCTGATAGCAGCCAAGCATTATCAGCGCGGAGCTGAATCGAACAAAGGGAGGTTTATTACAGGAATTGGTGAGGAAATCGAGGCCACTCAATGGGCAAACACAGTGACTGGAAGTGGCCAGCTTTCAGAACAGCCGGGCCAGCTGCAGGAGACGCCTGACAGCATGGGCGGCAGTGGTCACAGGCAGCTGCGCAGCACTGTGGGTAAAGAACTGGGCTTTTGCAAAAGTCCTTGCTCTGCATCACTAGGGCATTGTTCATCTCTGAGCCCTCTGACCTTTGACCTTTGCCCACTGTAGTGAAGGGTGAGAGCAGTCACCCCACCCAGCCTCGAACCCAGGTCTACGGGGTGCCAAACCTGGCCTCGATGCAAGCCATCACACTATTAACACCATATGTAGGAAAGGGCTCTTTGGCGTTGTTGTCAAGCTGCAGGTTTAGCGCCCCGTAGACCCGGGTTCAAGGCCGGGTAGGGTGACTGCTCTCACCCTTTGCTACACCCACACACAGATTCTGCTGGCTAGGTCCTTTCCACCAGCACACCTTCAGGTTTTTTGAGTAATTCTTAAAGTACAAGACGTGCAACATGAGGGTTGCACTCTCTAGTCCTGGACAAGGTTCTGCTATTGTTCCTATGATCAAGACACCGCTGGGTGCTTAAGCAAACACATCCAGCTCAGTAAATGCATAATAGTTCAAAAATGTACGCTATGTGAGTCACTGTGTAAACAAGTCAGTCAGGGAATGATCGGAAATGAACAAATAAATCCATGATTGATGAGATTAAGCTATGTTGTTGGGTACGTGCTGTTTTTCGGGGAAAAGCTCTTGAAAAAATATTTAATGTCAACACGCCATACTATTGTGACATGTACTTCAATGGCGAAGAGAAGCACGTCACACCTTCAACTAGTAATCATTTTATGAGTGGGAATGCTGATGATTACTTATGAGATTCTGTACTCTGCACCTTCACCAGTTGACCTGTTTGTCTGAAGAAAAGGAACTGGACAGAACATCCAGGCCTTGAACAGCTTGCTCCTGTATGAGGTAATAGTCAATGTTGTCACCATCACTGACCAGAGCAGAGATGGCTAATCAGCTGTCGGCACAGTGAAAGACATCAAAAGATGGGGCGAGGAGGTGAGCTGTGAGACAGAGACACTTATTGTTTTCACACATCCTTCCTTCGGACCGTCTCTTTGTACAAGCAACCTTATGTTAGTGACCAGAGCGGCGGTTGCTTGCGCAGGGAGTGGGTGCTTCCTGCCCTTAGGAGCTGGCCCTGGATCTGCACACAAATTCTTCACTGAATTGTATGGGCTAAGACTAGGGCTGAGGAGAACTGATTTTAGACCTGCTGTCAAGTGCCCCACCAATATTATAATCATTTCATCCAGACACCAGACAACATAGATCTCCTAATAATAAATCCAAACAATAATACACACTAGCTACACACTAGCTGGCAACCCCCGCCATTGGACCTATATCCACCTTTTACTAAGTGAAATTACTCTTAAATTACTCACAGTTCCAACACTCTCTGCCCATCACACAACCTAGTCTGAGCTAGAGGGTCTCTGTCATGACAGAACGGGAGCTGTCGGCAGGCCCCTTAATGCATGCTTTGGTCAGTAGCCAATCAGCACGAGCCCCCCCCCCCCCCCCCCCCCCCCATCCACGTGAGCCCCCCCCCACTCCCTCCAGGCTGCGGTGCCCTGTATCCCTGGCACAGAGTGGGCGGCCGGCACAGACCTGCTCTCCACCGGGTCTCAAGTAGGGCATGCAAACAAAGGCAGCCGGCAGCCCCTTTCCAACTGGCCCGGCTCAGCGCTGACATTTGAAACCCTAAACTTCCCACTCCCACTTCACAAGCCCGCCATTGTCTGTCTTCCGCTGATGTTTGTGCGTGCATGTGACATTTCAGCTTTTCAGCCGCTTCCGAATCGTATCAGCGCTTATAATGGCTGATTATCATTACAATCAGGTAACTTTCTTTTTTTACTTCAGTGTGCATTTCACTTGTTTGTGAGAAGCACTGTATAAGTGTCACAGGCCTCATAGGCACATTTTACCCGTGTCTCCTTGGTACTTGCATCTCCTTTGATGCGGTATTTCAATGACGCACTTCAGCACAATGGCATCATGGGACTTCTCCTCTTGGCCTGGCTGAATGGTAAATGTTGCATTTGAAAACTGGATGCAAATGTCAGAGTGCATGTAGTCGGTGTAGCTAGCAGAGCAACACCCCCCCCCCCCACCCCAGTCTAGTCAAATGGTTTTGCTTTCTGAGGTTCAGCATGAACTCTGTCTGCCAGCATGCCATTCTGTCTATGTGTGTATTTGTGTGTGTCTATGTCTGTGTTCCTGCCTCTGTGTGTGTATGTGTGTTTGCACATGTGTCACTGTGTCTGTGTGAGGGTTTTTTTGTTCATGTACAGTATATGTTTGTGTGTATACATTTGTGACAGATTTGACACCAAGGTAAATGATTAATATTTGGTTTCTGTTGCAATAACACTAGGCCTAGTTGAACTCTTCATATGTTTCAGCACCTTGCTGACATTAAACAATACATACATCTACACTCAAATGTAACGTGCAGTCTTCCATAGACCTACAGAAGCAGAGTCCTCAAGTAAATTGTCTGCATTACAATATACTACATTAAATTAGCCCATTCAAACAGACTTTTGTGAGTAGAAAAAGAAGTTTGTGAGCATAAAAGATGTGCTTGGACTGGCACTGGACTTGCCTGTTCACCATAAGAAATCTCTTCCCAAAACGACTGATCTACATTTTTTCCACAACAGACAGAGATCAGTGAGTGGTACAGTGGACAGTACAGTGAAAGGTAATGTGGATATCACCTTTCAGCACGCCCCACACAAACCATTGTTTCAATGAACCAACCCAAAACGTAAAACTCTGTGGTCAAAATGCCGAAAGGCTTCCCTGAAAAAAAAAAACATTTATTTTCAAAACAGTCTAGAAAGAACCTTGGCCTGTTCGCTGAAATCATCTAGTGTTGTTTGCCCGTGCATAATTGGAGTTTGATGTATGTGTGGCTTTCAGTCAATACATTTTTGAAAATAAACCCCAGGAAAATAATTTTACCCTTATTTCTTCTTGTCATTACACTTAGTCTTTAGTTTATTTGGGAACAGCAAGTCCATAGCAAGTAAATGACCCTTTCAACACACTGTAAGTGCTTTCTATACCAAACCAACCAAACACTCTCCCTTATCTCTTAGGTTCACAATCATTAGTGTGCATTTGTACACTTGTTGCGACCCAGTTTTCTTCTTTCCTTTTTAGAGGGTTGTTCACTTCTTGTCTTTTCCAATTTAATCCCCAGGTGTGATTTGCCCCGCCCCCCCCCCCCCCCATCCCCCCCCTCCCCCCCATTTACCCTGTTTTCGGTCCCCTTATTACATCCCAGTGGCCAACACCTGCCTTGTGGTATAATATTTTCTGATCTAGAGAAGACAGCAATTTATATTACTTTTGTGGTTATTGTTTCGTATTTGCTCGTCCTGGCTGACGTGCGTAACTCGCATTTTACTTCAGTGCTGAGCCGCTTCAGCCTTGCCCAAAAGTAGACTACTACAGCGACGTGCGACACGGACTTCAAACCTAACGCCTCGTGATTGCAAACCCACTTCCCTGACCACCACTATGCGTTACCTACTGTATCTTTACGCTTTGTACATTGAATTAAAACACAACCTTATCGCTACTCCTGATAAGCTATTGTGGGTAAGATAAAATGCAATCGTTACGCGCGTGGTAGTGGGGCGAGTGGGCAGCGTCGGACACTAGCGTGTCCGTCACGCATATCCTGTAACAACACTCGGTTTGCCCGTGGGTGACGCCGGCAGAGGTGAAGTTGACTCACTGATGCCCTGGCCAAGAGAAAGAGCTCTCTTTGTCCTCTGTCCTGCACACCCACATCTCACCGTTCTGCCAAGTGCCATCCGATGCAAGCCCATGTGATAAGCGACAGGTATTAAACACAGGAGTTGTTTGTCCCTGTCTTGCAAGAGATTGCATTTGACGAAAGGAGAGTGTGAGCAGCCAAGCATGTTTTTGTTCACAGTTCACACGTGTTTCCTGTCGTGGGAACATGTTGAGTTAAACAATTAAGAGGACCTTGTATGGATTACTTTTCATTACAGTAATTTATGATGAAGCCCCCCCAACGATCAATACTGTTGACTGATTGGATGAGGAATCAATGACGTTGCCAAGGTGGGTTCTGAAGGGCTGAAATGATTAAAAAAACATCCATACAAAATAAAATGAGTCTATATTTTAAGGACTATATATTTTTTATCTCAATAATTATTGAAAATATGTAAAATATTTCCGTTTCAGTATGTTGCAGCATATTTCTACTCTGAATTCCTACATTTTAAATGTATTTGCAACACGGTCTTGGTCTTAACACCATACTTTTCAGTATATCACAATATATTTCATTTTCGTATGGGTTATGGAAAAGTCAGATGAGTAAATGTATCGCTGCACCCCCTTGTGGATAAGAAACGTAGTTACCTAAAACTGAAGTAAAGTTACCGGCGCTTTCGCAGAAATATCCATTGAGAAATCCGTGGAAATAAAATATGGAAATACAAAATTGCAAAGTGAAACGCCTGACTCTTGGTTTCGAATATGGCATCCAATCTGTGCGAGATTAAATGGCATCAAAAAACAAGTATATGATAAATATGAAGCACAAAGGTGCTTAGAAAACAACTCGTGCCCGGAGTTTCCAATATTCAAGTGCGATATGGCTGCGGTCCAATCCTCGGCTGGCCCGGTGCACTCCCATTTAAAAAGCAGCCCTCTCTGCTACTTGCCGACAGAGACACGCCCGCTACTTGATCATTGGTTGGTGGAGTTTACGCTGTGATCTTCAGGAAATAAATAGCGGTAATTTTACAAGAGGTGAATTGATTTTGTGTTATCCAAGAAGCGGTCTAGACATCCTCATATGTTCATAGCCAGTTTACAGTTTATTACAGCGGACTACAAACCACTGCAACCTGGCGTACCCAAATAGTAAACTAGAAGACGTTTAAAACAAATGTTAACAGTATACAAAAGCAACAACTAATATATCCAGTTTCTAAATCTAAGACTCAACAACGCGCATGCAGCAATGTCTTTATTGGTGAAGGAGAAAACCACAGTCCGCTTGGTGTTCTTCGGTGCGGCGGGTGTCGGCAAAACCGCACTGATCCAACGCTTTCTAGAGGACAGGTTTGACCCCAAGCATAAGCGCACGGTTGAGGAGCTCTACAACATCGAATATGACATCGACGGTGCGAAAATCCGAATAGAAATCATGGACACCAGCGGCAGCTATTCTTTCCCGGCGATGAGAAAGCTCTGCATTCGCAACGGTGACGCGTTCGCCTTGGTCTACTCCATAGACGACCCCGAGTCCTTCGACGAGGTGCAGAGGCTACGCGAGGAAATCATAGAAATAAAAGAGGACCCGTTCGTTCCCATAATCGTGGTGGGCAATAAAGTGGACCTTAAGACCCAGCGCCAGGTGCCCATCGAGGTCAGCATGTCCACCGTGGAGATGGACTGGAACACCAGCTTCGTGGAGACGTCTGCCAAGACTAGCGTGAACGTGACAGGGGTGTTCAGAGACCTCCTGCAACAGGTTAACTTGCCTAGCCGCCTAAGCCCCGCGCTTCAAAGGCGCAGACAAACGATTCCAAAAGACAACGTCCAACTACGCAAGAAGCCATTCCTAAAGAAGACCAACAGCTGCGCTATCTCATGATTTTAATTGCAGCATTTACGAGAAGACCAAATAGCTGCACTATTTCACGATTTTAATCGCAGCATTCACAAACATCGACAGGTGCACGCGGCTTGGGGCGAGATCTGGCATCAGACGCGTGGACTCATGCGGAAGAGCACAAACTGCGGGAGAACTGTACTAGGTGCCGTCACAAAAAGAAAATAGAAGGATACTCATAAAGTGGGATCTATTTTTAAAGCAGAAACCTAACCCTAACATTAACCTTCGTTTCCTTTCTACCTGAAAAAACGACTTTACCTAGTAAATGGTACATGAAACGTATGTATTTTGTAAATATGTTGGATGTTTGGCATCTGACAGCAATGCGTAATGTATAGTGTGCAAACAGAACTTATGCAATAAACGGAGTTGGTGAATACCACTGAGTCATTTTATTAACCTGTGCATAAATCTAGTTGATTCAAGAGACAATGCTGTGTAAAGACATTTGTTATATTTGCCTTTTTCATGCCAACATGAATTTAAGGCAATGATCCTAAAACAAAGGCTACGTGTCACACATATTATTCAATGCATGGGAACAATTCCTGGTTAATTCACTGTCTACAGGGAGGTGGGACTATTATACATGCAACAATAAGGGAATGTACATGCACAGCCATTATGTATAGCCTTGCACGTCTAGTGTGCTTATTCCCCCAATATCCTCAGTTAACAGATACTATGATGCATGGTTATTTCGTTGTGCACCGTGGAAACATTAAGACAGGCTGCACTGTGTGTGTATTCTCAGAATGCAACAATGACTCAGTTTTTAATTGTTGATCTAGATTGGTAGTCTTTAAATTACACTGCAGTTCGGCAACTTAATGATTGAAGCAGGTTGCAGATCTGCAGAGTTGATTAGTGATAACTGGAGAATGAGGCTTCATGAATGTCATAATGGTTGGAGTTGCCATGTATTCTCAATCACTGACCTGTATGGACCAATCAAAATACTTTTGGCTCCACACCAGAACACTATGATTGCTTCAGTTGACTGAGTCACAATAGCCCCACCTATTTAAAGTTCAAAACATCTTGCTTTCCCATCATTACACATGATTAGGAAAGAGTAATGATTGAGTAATGATCATTAGAAAACATATTTAGCTCGGGGCTACTCGTACATGCAATCAAGCAGAGAGTTCTGAAAAGCAGCACAGAGTAATGTCCACATCTAGGTATGCACTAATTGTCTTTGTTTTATTAAGCATGTAACTACATTTACTCCCACAGCTTTGGTTAATATGCTGGATGCAGCAGACAAACAAAAATATAAAAATGTACCAAGTTTTGTCTTGGTCATGCAGTTATACATGTTCAGCATATGTGTTGTATAAGTCACTCAAATGTCACTCACTGACCCCACATCTTACACATATAATTCATACCGCATTCATTTCCATTGTAAATCTCACTGCTTGAGCCAGGTTGAAAGTCTTCACCAACACAGACTACAACATTCTGGTACAGAATAGAGCATATTGTGTACGGGAAAATAAACCAAAAAAGTCGACATTATATTAGCCTACATAATTCGAATTACGGGGGGGGGGGGGGGGGGGGATCGGGGGGTCTGACCCCCCTAATTAAGATTTGCCCCCCCCCCCCCCAAAAAGAGGTAAAAACAACAGTTCTTGGGGGGGTGTCAACTAACAGGGTTCGTAATTCGAACCCTGATGTTGGGTCCTTTACAATTTTTGCGAATAAATGTGGTAAGTTCAGACATAATGTGATGAAACAATTTATGAATGAAATGCTTGTGATCATATTGGAATTTTGCCCTTATCCCAAACTTCGTATTTGAAGTCCCGTAGAGAATACGTCATATGACACGCACGAGATGAATTATCGCGAGGTTTGTGTTAGTATTTACACTAACGGAAGCTCAACTTCTTCCTTCTTCCTGTTTAAACGATCACGTAAGTAACATCGTGACTGGGTTCTTGGAGGCAAGCTTATCAGAAAAAGAATCCGTTAAATATATTTGCCATCTCTTAACTGTATAGTGGACCAATCTCCGATTATAGTATAAATATTACAATTAATTATTTCTGTCACTGTATTGGTGATGAAAAAAACCTGCGATGTGTAATAAAGAGCCGACGCAACTGCGGTGTCCTAATTGTCATTACTGCAATCGTTAACTCGTAGCCAGATTATTAATTTCCATGAAGAAAGCGATATGGGTTAATTCAGAAATTTTACAGTGAACTTCTGCATTCAACTGTTTCGTAATACAGCTTTGAAACCAGTAGTGTACTAAATCGGAGAACATGGAAAGCACAAACGCATTAGCAGGCAGTCTTGGCGGCCTAGCTGTCGTTCTCCTAATGAAGGCCAAGAAGCATTATTTGGTGCTTTAGATGTAACGTTAGTCCATTTGACAGTCCAGTTCTGCAATCGGTTGCACTTCGGTCTAAAATTTGCTTTCTGCCAACAGCAAATGGCGGACGACGCCGGTGGTAGAGGAGGTTTTCGCGGTGGTTTCGGCACTGGGGGCCGTGGACGCGGCCGTGGCCGTGGTAGGGGCCGCGGGAGAGGCCGCGGAGCCAGGGGCGGAAAGTCCGATGACAAGGAGGTAAGGGACGGGGGCTACGCACGTGTTGTCGGTATGGGAGCCGACTGCATACACTGCTGCTATGATGCTTTTGTTGCAATACCTTTGATAGCCGCTGTATTTACAATGTGAGCCGTGGGTTGCTGTCATTTTGGCTAGCTATTTGTCCATACTTTCCATTCAAACGGATGCATTGCATGTTGGATAGTTTTTTTATTATTATTAATGAGCGTTTCTGTAATTGTGATGCAATTTGGAAATTGGTTGAAGGTGAGATTTAGTTGACGTGCCTCTAAATCTGCACATGAACTTAGTTGGCACATAATGCTAAAATAGAGGAACCCACAGAACTACAGTGTTGGAAACATTTTACTTAATCCACAGTCTTAGTCTTGCACCCTCTCAGATGCACTGGTGACACATTCTTTACTTTTCAGTGGGTACCAGTGACCAAGCTTGGTCGTCTTGTGAAGGACATGAAGATCAAGTCTCTGGAGGAGATCTACCTTTACTCCCTCCCCATCAAGGTAATTATGATGATGGATTATTACTGTTCATTACCATTGGCTGATCAACCAGTAAGGGGAACTCAGTGGGCCTGTTCATAATGTGTCAATCATGTTCACAGGAGTCTGAGATCATTGACTTCTTCCTGGGGTCCTCGCTGAAGGATGAGGTGCTGAAGATTATGCCTGTCCAGAAACAGACTAGGGCTGGTCAGCGTACCAGATTCAAGGTAGGCCTTTTGTTTTGACTCAGGATATCTAACTATGAAAACAGCTGGTGTGGGGGGGGGGGGGGGGGGGGGGGGGTTCTATGACTTGAATACAGTTTAGTGAGTGCCCAGGCAGAGGCTGTACACTGAAGTGTTGTGGTTTTTGGATATAGGCCTTTGTTGCCATCGGCGACTACAATGGCCATGTGGGCCTGGGGGTGAAGTGTTCCAAAGAGGTGGCCACCGCCATCCGTGGCGCCATCATCCTGGCCAAGCTGTCCATCGTCCCTGTGAGGAGGGGCTACTGGGGTAACAAGATCGGCAAGCCCCACACCGTGCCCTGCAAGGTGAGTGTCCCACTGGCAGGAGAAGCATGCATTCTAAGGGGATCATGGGCATTATATTCTCCCTCCTGGGATTAGTTTTGCCCCTCTTTCTTGTACTGACCATACCCTTCCTCTTCCTCAAACAGGTGACTGGCCGCTGCGGCTCTGTCCTGGTGCGTCTGATCCCGGCACCCCGCGGTACTGGTATCGTGTCTGCCCCTGTGCCCAAGAAGCTGCTTATGATGGCGGGTATCGACGATTGCTACACCTCTGCTAGGGGGTGTACCGCCACCCTGGGCAACTTCGGTAAGACCACCACCCAGCCTTCCTCTTGGTCTGAGGCCATGAACCTAATGCTTTCAGAGCAGTCATGCAGAGTAGCAGTTTGTATGAACAGATATAATTTGTGTGGCACCTTCTGTGGTCTGCAGTTATAGTGGGTGGGTAGGCCTATAGTGGGTGGGAAACGCTCTAACTACCACTGATTTAGGTGATGGACAGCAGTGCTTTGCAGGAATGTGAACCACATGTCATGTCAACTACATGAGCAGGTGTGTGTTTACCCAGTTAACCCCTCCCCCTCCAGTTTAAGTGGCCAGGTTTGCAATCTGGAGGGGGAAATTTTGACCAAAGTCAAGGCCTTGAGTTCACCTGCCGTCTTTTAGGATGAGATTGCTCAGAAGGGTGCAGGCTTCAAGATGGGGTAGCATTCTACAGTTGGCTCGGAACAGTTGGTCCAGAATGTATCCTGTATGAATCTACGTGAAAATGTATACTGACTTTTAATTTGGCTGGATTAAAGGCATCTAAAGGAACGAATGGATGAATTAAATTTAGACTGTGTACTCTCTCAGCTCTGCTCAACTTTACCTCGTCAGTGGTACGGTTGTCGTTAATCGGGAGAGACAGTGAATAGAGCACTCTAATGCACGGCAGGAAGACGCCCCCTAGCGGCCTTTCTGTTCCCTTCTCTGTGCTCCACATGATTGCATTCTCGTCAAACCTTGTGTTTTGAGTCCTGTGCTGGAGGGTGACTCGTTTCTGTCTCATTTACAGCCAAGGCCACCTTTGATGCCATCTCCAAGACCTACAGCTACCTGACCCCTGACCTCTGGAAGGAGACTGTGTTCACAAAGTCTCCATACCAGGTATATTGAAATGCTTACCTTGATTTTGACAGGACTCGTATGCAGACCGAAGTTTTCGGTCAAACTCGCACTGCAGCGTGATGAGTGAGGCTTTATTAACCTCAACATGAGACTGCTCTACACAAAATTGTCAAATAGTCTTGATTGGTTCATAGCGGTGATGAGATTTTTAGGCCTCATTTTATCACTTGATTGTTAGAACCATTGTTTGAAGGAGCCCGGCTGTGGCTGAGATCCAAACTGGCTGCCATGTCACATAGTAAGCAATGAATCTGGTCTTTCCTTCCTGCAGGAGTTCACTGACCACTTGGCCAAGACCCATACCAGAGTGTCCATGCAGAGGAGCCAGGCCGCTGTCGCAGCCACCTCATAAATGCATTTTTCTACCAAGGGTTCAATAAAAGTTCCTGAAACTTTAACCTTCTGTTGTCTTGTTGGTCTTGAACTGGGGGAGGGCTGGGCAGATGGAAATAGTGGCCCATAGAGGTAGTAGATGTGACTGAAGTTGTTGTGGGGAAAACCATATGGCAAGTTCAGTGAAAATGAGAGCGGTTTGTGTCGAATCTTTATACATGAAATTCTCAGACAAGTTATTTGATGTGCTGAAAACATTTGTAAGTGCAGGCTGCCTTGGTGCTGTTGACACCAATTGTACTGGAGACCAGTCTGCAGGGGATGTGTTGTACAGATTTCCTTGAGTGTGGGGAAAATCTATAGACATGAGCAGTTTCTGAAAATGGTCTTTATGGATACAGCAACTACTACATTTGAGTACATTACATGTATTTAACAAGCTCTTATCCGGAGTTACTTCCAGCACAATAGAACTTGCGTGTATTCATTCAGTTTAAATGAGCACCAGGGTAAAAACACTCCCAGACCAGTGAGTGAGCATAACCCTATTTGAGCCCTACCCCAGGTAAACTTGTGCAATCTTTGGATTCCCAAGAACGCAGAATCCAAAATGCATCACAACACTACATGTAAAATAAGTATGAAACATGAGAAATACTAGTGACATGTATTTAGCCTGGGCCACATGTACATTTCTGTAATTTAAAGCAGGCGGCACTAAATTAGTTATATGGAAAGGGTAGCAATTGACAAGTCTCAGTACTTAGTTTCTGAAGCAGTAAAAAAAGGCAAAAGGTATGCTGGAATATATAAAGTGCTGACTACAAATCAAAGGTTACACATATATTCTACAATACCTTTGTCACCACATTTGGAATAGAAACATTTTTTTAAATGATTTAAGTGGAACTAAGTTCAGCCTTGCTGTCAGCAGAACAAGCACATTTGAAATTACAGGCCATTACACCTGATGCTGGGAGGTATTTTTTGAGCAGTTACTACTACATGGAGCGGCCTACTAAGATTCATAGAAGAAAAAACCTTTACAATGTTCTGAATGGGGCCTGACACAATGCTAGTTGCACTCTAGAACAGAAAAGAGACAAGCCTAAGGACATTAAATACTATTTTGTCATCGTTAAACTTGTTTTTAATTATGTACATTTGTGTAGTGATGGGCTAGGAATAGGGACTGCTGCCAGAATGCTGAAAAAACAAAATGGTGAGGATCTCCTGTACTGTTTCACTGTGGACTGAGAGCAGTTCAGAGTTCATGTGCACATGCTGCACTTGCAATATTTTGTGTTGCTGCCGTTTCCACAGAGAACCTAAGTGGTTCACGCTGCTCACACAGAACCAGTGACTGACCCTTTCTAACTTGTGTTACTCCTGTGTACTCCCACAGGATTAAGCTTGGACATGAAGGGCATGCAAAATTCAAGCTTCTGAATGGAACCTTGGCTGCATGTACATATATGTACTGGCATGCTTTGTGACTCCATAAAACAAACTTCGAGTACTGGCATTTGGTTAGCATGCAAGACCATATAAATTGCATTGAACCATTGCCTTGAAACTGGCCAGACTAGGGGGGAAACCCACCATTCTGCTGCCCAATTCAAAATATGCATGTATTAATGAAGGGCACTGGAATAGGATAGATGCATGTTTTGACTACCATGTCTGCATCGAGCTTACACTGAACACCAGGGACAGTTGACTCATTTCTCAATAAACACTTTTATTTTACAGTTTCATACAGAAAGGAGAGAGTCGGCTTGACAGACGCAGTTCCACACACTCGTTCTCGGGCCTCTTCTCAGGCTGCCTGTTTCTGGCTTTCCATCATTCTGTGCTTCTGCTTCATCAGGCACTTGCGTGCGCTGCCATACGCCCCCAGGTCCCCGTCTGCGGGAAGACGTCAAATGACACGCGCAATTTAACTCAACACCGGCTGGACCTGGAGGCATCACTCCAGTGTAAAACGGCCCATGTGCTGTGGGTAGCCAGACTTGAACATGGCAGGGTCAACGCTGGCACAGATGCTGGTGTGGTGGCTGCACTGTATGGGGCTCACCTTCCAGATGATGTAAAGACTAGTGAATCTGAGTGTCAGCTTTGTGAGGTACAATGCCCTCAACAACCACCATTAAACAGCTGCTGCTTTGCATTTTTCCTGCATTACAACCCATTATAAAATTTTGTGTTGTGATTAACTTAGTGCTGTTTAGAGGGTGAGCCAATGACAAGCCGAGGGTCATGTGACCCTGTCTAGTGCTCAACGTGTCAAAAAAAGAGACCAATGCCACAACTAAAAGCTAGGTGTACTCATTACACTTTTCCCCTTTGCACCCTTTTGGAATCGGCACCTGCTATTGCGCCAGAATGCGACAACCTCTGCAGCCGCGCAGGAGTGCTGGGTATAGGAAGTTTCCTCGAATGCGAAGCGACAACTTACAGCGCGACTGGTAGGCCCTGGTGACCTCCTCGAACTGCTTCAGCTCCCTGGCGCAGTTCTGCTGGTAGCTGTTCCCCTCGCGCTGCTGGCAGGCGCGGAGGCGCTCCTGGATTATCTTCACAATCTCCTGGTCCACTTTACTGGCGGGGCCAAGACAAGACGTGATCTCGCGTTACAGATCCGCAAAACACGGCTTTCTGCGGTCTTAAAAGTGGTCTTCGGTGCTTTAAAAGACCAACGAAATGCGTATAATTCGTAAAGGCTGGCACGCATCTGCCTAGATGGAGCACACTGCACAGAATACAGCTACTTGAATTCAAATTCCATTTTTTGCAACATGTACAATAATTTCATTGCTGTCTTACATGAATCTTCACGTACAGTATATCTGACAATAATGTCCGACCTTGGCATTCTGAGTGACGGAATAAACATACAGCTTAACCTCTTAATGGTCCAGAAAATTAAAAATGACAGTATATCATTTCAGTATGCTTTAACGTGCACCATCTCTCTGCTCTATAATGTTTCCTTTCTTTAAAAGATACCTGCAAACACACAGCTTGCAGAGACAGGACTCGCTCTGAACGCAGGTTAACTTGGGGATAAACAACGTCACACTTACTGATCTCTCCGCCACTGCATTTCCGCCTCGTAGTAACATGGGTAGTCTCCCACCTGGCAATCGGTCAGTTCGGGAACGCGGCGGAACTTCTCATGGTAGTAGTAGAACTTGTTATTTCCGCGAAAGCTTTCCACCAAGCCTAAACACAAGGAATCATACAGCCATGGAGTCAAACAAATACCGCCTGACACAATTAATAACGGACATAGGTTGCTATAGCCCTAAAAACCTTAATGTCTTGTACTAGGTAGCAACTGGAAAAACTAAAAATACAAGATTATTATCTGGCGGACTTTAACTGCTTTGAGGGAGATCAACTTTGCTCCCTAACGAGCTACTGATGTATACTGGCCGATGTTGTAAGATCGCTTCCTAGGTTAGTTACAGCTCGCTCGCTATAAAATACGATGCGCACAATTAGCCCATTAATTATAATAAAAAGTACAAGATTATGAGCTTGATAGTTTATCTAACATCATCAGCTACACAGTGGTATTAAATTTGCAAAGGCATGCGGTGCTGCAAAAGCGATTGTTAGCTACCTCTGAATGTGGTGACAGGTAGATCCACCGAGTAATAGAACAATTTAGTTAAAATCAGCGCAGGGTTTGGGAGAGCAGTCTGTTTGTCCACTACCGGTGTACGACGAGGTGGTTCGGAATACACATCTTTGTCGTGATCACCCGGCATTCTTATTTTATTTTAAAGAAATGAATCTCCTCAATTCGACCTCAAACCACCGTTCCTTCAGTCTGCATCTGCGTCTGCGCGCTTCACACAGACAGAAAGGTCAAAACATGTGTATTTAAAATCTGAGTCGAAATTAAATATAACCGAAATTTAATTCGTCCTTAAATATATTTTGTATATGCATATATCATATAATATATTCTGACAATTTCTTTATTGAATTGTTTCATCGAGAGGTCGAAGGTAATAGGTCAACAGATACACGTTCCAAAGATTTTTAAGAGTCACAAGATCTCAAACACTGCCTTTATGATAGGCAGAAAACCGGAACTGTTTTATGTGAGCACCGGAACTTTATGTGTGAACGAGGAAGCGGTGGAGTATACGGTTTTTTATGGTGAATTGTCTCCGCCTGGCTTAGTGATGTTATTCCTTTATTTACCTTCAGGCGTCAGTATAGGCCTCGTTTTGCAAAACGAACAGGATAACCACAGCCTGACCACAGAGATAATTCATAGGAATAAATCAACCAAAGAGAGAACATAAAATGAATATTATCTTTAATATTAACATGTGATATTTAATTTTGCACTTTACATAAAAAGTAAAATGCATTTAGCACCGAGAAAGTTTGGAAGCCAGTTCTGGTTTTATTTAAGAGGGTCTTTAAACTGCCTCAACTTGTGATCTCAACAGTCAGATTACAATGCATTGCAATGTAAATCAATAACAATGATATTAGTCACAACATTTCATTATTTGCCAAAAGCCTAAGGATCTTGTTCATGCCATCAATGTCAACATTCCTAGCACTGTATACAGATTGTAATTATCTGTGAAAAAATGATGTCTGAGAATTGTAAGACACAGACCTTTTTTAAATATATGATCACATCATAGTTCATTTTACCCAGACTCTATCCAGAGTTGTGTATTTGCACTTGAAAGGGTGTTGAGCCCCACAGTAAGCAAGTGTAATTACAGAACACTTGAGAGTAGTCAGGTATAATTGGGCTCACCCTTGGAAACAAATCTCCCAACTTACTTTCCAGGAAATAAAGACTTAAAACTCAATTATGTATGCCTACATTAGGTGAAAAGATAGATTAGGGGAAAAACTTAAAGTATTATTTTGCAAATTCTCTTACTCTAAGAAGAGGAATTCAAATTATTAAAAGTATTCAGGAAATCAGACAGTTATAGATTATTATTCTTTACCTTTTTTACAAACAAACCTAAAAGCTGCATGAGATATTTTAATGAGAAATGGACAAATATATAAACAATAATATCAGTGATCCATAGTGTGTGTCAAAAACATGCTTGTGCTCAGATTTTCTTGTCACAATGTACAGATACATTCTTCATCAGACAGTATATTGGCACTGATATTTTATAGTCAAAAACATATTCTCGAATGCACTGAAATGCATACCATTTTTGAGGCATGTTTCATGTCATGTCGTCTTTGTTACTGAAATGTGTATCCATCAGCCACCTGTTACTGAAATGGTGCTCCCTTCCCTTCGTTAAAACTTTAGCCCCATTAAACCCCCCCCCCCCCCCAACACCCCACCCACCCCAACTGAGTCATGTTGCTGAATGGGGTCCACCCTCTGCCCCTTTTGAGTCACATGCTCCCCACTGGCTCACAGCACCATGACTTGGCAACATTGCTCTTGTTTGTAAATGAATACCGTTCCTTAACTGGGCCAGTAGCTAAATTAGAGTCTTTAAAGCGAGTATCATCTTAAGTATGACCCCCATATCAGCATTTGCTTCTGTCTCTTTCTGCCTTCGCCCTCGACACTGTGCACAGCCATGGTCAGTGCGTCTCTGTCTTTGCCGTGTAACTCACTCCTTTTTGCAGGGCTGCCTTGCTCATTCACCTCTCTCTGATATGTGTGTGTGTATATGTGCGTGAGCATGTGAGTGTGTTGGTGTCAGTGAGCATGTAGACTAACAGTGGTCATGTTTTTGTTGTGATGTGGTGGAGTATGATATTGTTGCTCCTGGGTACTCTCTACCCTTGACAGCAGATCTAAAATCAGCCTGCCCACTTCCAATCTGAACTCCAACAATTTAGCATTATATTTTGACTCTGATCCAAGATCAGTTGCTGAGGGTAAGAAAAGTACTGTGTTATTTGCCCATTGTCAGGATTTCAGCCAGAGATCCCCCCCACGTGGAGCCATGTGGAGTGGCGACATGGCGTACCTGCATGCTGCATGCGGTTCCAACAGCCGGGTCACCATCGCCCCACTCATGAGTCAGACGCTGGCTTCATCTACAGGACTAAATGGCCGGTTCTCTCGTCACTACTGAAGCTTCAGCCTCCTACTCCAAATATGCCTCCTCATTCACTCCTAGATGCAGAGCCCTACATGTTGTAGTCATCAGGGTTTTTCTTTTTTCTTTTTTTTAACGAGACTTCGGTTATGAGCTCCATTCTTTTTATGAGAGTGGAGTTCATGGCCTAAACAAAAACTGTTCAGTAAACACTCTCGCTTTTACACACGTTTAACTTCACAATAGCATAGCAATAGAATTAAGCATGTTAGAATTAAAAGTTAAATGTTAGCACATGGGAATTTGTGAATTATCTCTCTCTCTCTCTCTGATCGATGGCCATTATTTTCACCCTAATTGCAACTCCTACTGTTCACAGTGACGGGGACTCACTCCTGTCATTAGCTATCGTTCTGATGGAACAACGTTGAGCTCCTCTTTGTGCTGTCGTCCTTATTAATGACACTGCTTAATTACTCATGCATTACTGCACCCAGACACAGGATAGACACAACACACATTAGCTAGATATTTACACAAGGGGTGACAATTTCCTGCAGGTGTATTCGAAGGTTTATTTTGTCCTAAACGGGTCAATCAATCAAAATACTGAAAAAGTCATGCATTTCACTTCTTGTATAATGAAAACGAATATATATTAGGGTCTGGATAATGGCTCTATCAGTCCTGTTCTTTTAGCTTGAAAAGATCTGTTCTTTCATTTCCTTTTACCCTTTAATGTGTAGATTTCATCGAAGTTTGACAATAATTTGAAGATATCTGAATAACGTTGATCAATATTTGAAAACTGACCTTATGGAAAGCATTCGGTTGGATGTTGATGAGTTTTAGTCATGTTGATTGAGGTGGACATGGCTTTTCCAACAAGACTCTTCCTGTGGGGTTTATTGTCTCATTGAAACAACATAGGTGTTCTCTCTTCAAACTGCATCTCCGATCCCCTTCAATTCCCACCTCCTAGCACCTGCTTACTGTAATCATTAGTTTACTTCCTGCTTATCTATGTGTATTATTGCCATAGCTTATTGGTGTTATGTAATTTAGTGCCATTGTATGTGATTTATGGTAGTGTATGTTTCTAGGCTGTCTTAATTTCAGATTAGCGCAAATTACATTGTGGTGATGCTTGAATGGTGTACACTTCTGTTCTCTTGTGCTGGAAGTGACCCTAGAGAGGAGCATGTGCTAAATGCATGTAATTTAATGTAATGTAATTTCTTCACTTACTGCAGTGGCTGCAATGTGGACTCCCCAGTTTGAGAGAGCAGTGCACTCTTTGTCATACCTGTTCACTGCTGACTTGTTTATGATGCTGTATGAGTCACTTTTATCACCTGTCTCCACCCCTAGAGGGCGAAGCTGAGTCATTTGAGTCATGGGTAGGACAGGTACTTGAGCATGAGGCACACAGAGGGCTGGCCCAATTAAATTTACAATGCCTTTAAGGTTTGCTTGGCATCTACCAAAACGTGATGGAGACGTGAGGGTGGTTATCACGGTGATCACAGCGATGAGTGGGAGGAGCCTCCTGTCACTGACGTCACTGAAGATCACAGGGCTGAGTGGACTGATGCGGTTCTAAATAGACACACAGCATTTTAGAGTTTTCAGTGGAACGCTTTTAATTTAATGCTTTTACAATGGAATGCCTTAGCGTTTATCAGAATTTCAAATTATACAATGTCAAAACACAGTATGAACCTCCCACTGAAGATTTTGCTCCGATCTGTTTCAGAAGAACAAAACAATTTGAGCTCCAAAGGTGTCCGATTTGGTGGAACGTTCTGGCGAGAGGTAACCGGTAACCGTGCAATGTGGGCATGTTCTTTCTCTCTTGTAGTCTCACCGCAAGTTCCATGCCCCCCGCCACGGACACATGGGCTTCCTGCCCCACAAGAGGAGCCGCAAGCACAGGGGCAAGGTGCGCACCTGGCCCAAGGACGACCGCAGCCTCCCGGTTCACCTGACTGCTTTCCTGGGCTACAAGGCGGGAATGACTCATACCCTGCGAGAGGTGCACCGCACCGGGATGAGTACGTCCTGGGCATGCATAGTCCCAGTGGCTAAGGTTCCGGACTTATATCCAGGGGATCATAGGTTCAAGTCCTGGTTTGGCAACAGCCACTGTACCTTTGAGCAAAGCAGTTCACGTTTAATTTTTCTTCAGTAATTATCTGGCTGTGAACACTAATGAATACTGTATTTAAATGGAATTAAAAGAGGTCTACAGGCCTAATTCACTCAGCCATTTAGTCACTGTTCAGTATTTTGGGTGCCGAGACGCACAGTATATTCAATCGAGTGTAGGCTTCTGTCACAGAGTACACCAAAGCGAGTCAGCTGTGCTAACAGTTTCACAATGTATTCCTCGGATGATCTGATATGACCCCTCCCCCTTTCTCTCCGCCGCCCAACAGAGATAGCCAAAAGAGAGGAGGTGGAGGCGGTGACCATCATTGAGACGCCCCCTGTCATCGTGGTCGGCATGGTGGGGTACATCGAGACCATGCGCGGCCTCCGTGCTTTCAAGACCATCTTCGCAGAGCACATCAGTGACGAGTGCAAGCGCCGCTTCTACAAGAACTGGTGCGTACAGTCGAGTTTTCCTCATGGGAAAAAGCGAGTGTACGTGTCCAAAGAGAAAACCAAAATGGGGCTCATTGCAGCACCTAAAGTTGCTTGTTCTGGTCCCACTGGTACTACTCTGTGGTTAGACCACCAAACAACACCACAAGACTTGCCTAAGATGCAGTAAAAACGCTAATCAAGCAGTGGCATGTATTTTTAAGGTCGTCATCAGATGAATCTGTGTCTTAGGTATAAGAGCAAGAAGAAGGCCTTCACCAAGTACTCTAAGAAGTGGCAAGATGAAAGAGGGAAGAAGCAGCTGGAGAAAGATTTCACCTCCATGAAGAAGTACTGCTCAGTGATTCGGGTCATTGTTCACTCACAGGTGTGTCCCATACTGGCCCGTGGACTGTGACACAAATGCAGAATACCTGGTGTTTCATCGATACACTGTGCACACTGGTTTTCAGTTAAGCTTTCAGTCTCTCTCAATTAGCTAAAGCAGTTAATGGGATGCTTCTGTTTGAATTTTGCTTCAACTGACAGCAATGTGCTGTTGTCCTTTGTTTTAAGTGTAACAAAGTCTAACAATGAGTTGTAAAAAGTGTGTTAGAAACAGAAGTAGTGCCTGCTTTGGGCCTGAATAACCGTCTCTGGAAGATGAGACGTCATATTTAAAGTATTATTCAGTTGACAATTGAAACCCAATTACCTGAGCTCAGCTGGGGCAGTAAACAGCACACAGTGGAGCCTCATGGCCAAGGCTGAGGAGCACTGCTCTTTTTAAGTATCACCTGAATGGCTGGGTGTCTGTCTTTCTGTCACAATAAAGTCTGCGGTAAGGAGACCTTTTTCAAGATGTGTGACACACACCCAAAATAGGTTTGTCCTCTTGGCAGGAAACTGGCAACTTTCATGAACACACTGGGGGTTTAATGCTCATCTTGTAGGTGCTGCAGTAGTAGGACTGTTGTGAACGCCTGTTTGAAAACAAGGAGGGGATTTGTGTTGTTTTTATGACCACATACTGCAGAAAGATTCGATCAAGTCCCTCGTGCACCCCCCCCCAGCCGTCTCAAACGGAGATGTGTCATGTCGTCTTATATATCTGCCTCCAGAACGCGGGTATGGGGTTACAAATGGCAGTTAAAAATAATCGACCCGGTAAAACCGGCCCGCATTTAGAAACCGGCCCCTGTAGCATAATTACTTTGGCAATAAAAACGACTGCAGAGCGCCCACACGCCTGAAACCAACTTACTGCCCACCTCATTTGAAAAAGACGTGGAAATATAAGGAAATGTTAAACCTGTATAGCATTAAACGCATCTGAAAAACGCAGTAACGGTAAACCCTCGGAAGGATTACTATCATAAAAAGCAGCGGCAGACGTGATGCAATTTGCTCACCCTGGTTGATTCCTGTCTGGAGCGTTGAGGGAGCGAAGACGGTGTAACGGCGGCCGATGAGCCGAGCTAAATTTGCTTTAGGCAAACACTCTGGGGGGGTCAGTCAGTGTGTGTATACTGTGTATACAGTATACTATACATAGTGTATGTGTATATGTACTCAAATGTATGCACTTTTGGAGTCTCCTTGGATTTGTTGACATATATATTTGAGCACCTCTAAAGTGCATGGTGTGCGTGTGTGTGTGTGTGTGTATGTGTGTGCGCGCCTCTGCAGATGCGGCTGCTGCCACTGAGGCAGAAGAAGGCCCATGTGATGGAGATACAGCTAAACGGAGGCAGCGTGGCAGAGAAGGTTGACTGGGTCAGAGAAAAGCTGGAGCAGCCCATCCCCGTTTCCAGCGTCTTCTCCCAGAACGAGATGATCGACATCATCGGGGTCACCAAGGGTCATGGTGTAAAAGGTCTGAGCCGCCGCATTAGAACAACGCCTGCTATGCAATTTTCCATTGAAGGGAATTTCCTACAATGCTGTGCCAGTGCTCCGACTTTAGATCAGCTAAGCCGCATTAATAGACATACAACTCTCTTGCGATAAGGTAAAATATCTGAAAATCCAAAATACACACTGGATGCAGAACCTGACAGCGATCTGTGAAAGGAACAGCACCCTAGGCCAGACTTCTCCCCCTGCTAACACTGTGGCCAAGGCCTGTAGTTTTAAATGCATCACATTTTACGCAAAGATGATAAAAACCGGGTGCCACCTCAAGCTTTTCATTTTTTACATTACATTTAGGTCATTTGGCAGATGCTTTTATCCAAAGCGACTTACAAGTGAGGAACAGCAAGCAAGCTACAGTAGTGTAGAAGACCTTGGAGTAAGCTTTAAGTGCAACCTAAGCAACTTACCTCAGCTAAATAAGTCAAGAAAAGTAGAAAACAAAGGTAAATGAGGTGAAAACACAAGGATAGACAGGCAGAGGAGACAAACAAGTAGCGACAGGAGAAAGAAGTGCGAGGCAGAAATTGCACGGAGATAGAATTGTGTAAGAGTTGTTAGAGGTGTTTAAAACTCAGCAGTAAACAGCTGTGGTGAGACAAACTTGTGTAAAGGTAAAAACCTGGTGTCTGTAAATCAGTGATAATATTTTACAGGTGTGCACCTTTGTGATAGCACTTACTCCCCCTGTGGCAATGTGTCCCACAATGCCACTACATATCAAGGAAGGCATTAATGGCTCGGTATCTGTGTGGCAAATAGCCAAACCATATTGGATGCTTTTTAAGTAAGTTGCTCTAGAAAAGAGCTCAAGTGAATAAATACAAATGTAAAATCACAGTGTTTACATTGTGCCACGATTCATGAGTGTGATGTTAACATTAATTATCTTACTCCCATATTTATAGTGGCTGACAATAACCTGAATAAACTTCATTAAGATGTGTCAGAATTTATTTAAGGATTAAGTTGTCAGATTTTGGGTGCACAGGACAGATCCAAATACGGGGAGACAGGAGTGAAGATTCTGCAGTCCTAACAGTTACGAGTAGTTGATTCCACCCCTTGGGGCCAGCATATGCTTCTTTGTAATATAGCATTTCACTCTCGAATTTGACATGACTGATGATCAGACGTTTGTGAAAGGAGACAAGGAGAAGCAAGACATAATTATATTTTGAGAGACTAAAGACCAGTCCAGCAAAAGCATTCTGAATGTGGTCTGGCGACACAGACAGAAAGACCAGCTAATAGAGAGTTGAAGTCCAAGCAGCATTGTAGAAGAGTTAGGTATAGTGGGAGGTGTGAAATAGATCTATGCTTCTAATTTTTCTGAGTAAAGGACAAGGTCACCAAACTGAAGTGCTCTGTGTAGGAAGATGTATTTTGAGTGTGTGGGAAATAATGTAGAACCATGCAGAGATCATGGTGATGTCAGGGTTTAGCTTGTAACCAGAATTTGTCTGTGTTAGACAGACTGAGTCTGAGACAATAGTTTATCTTCCAGGTAGAGATTTCAGCCAGGCAAAATCAGCCCAACAATGGTTGTAAAAACCATGTGCAGAAACAACAGATCCATGTGATTTAGTAAAAAGGTGGAACTGAATGGGGCCAAACACTGATCCCCGGAGAGCTTCTGTTGTGAGAAGCCTAGAGTAAGCCTTTCCAGGTGATTTGGTGAGAACAATCTGAGTGAACCAGCTCAGGGCAGTGCCAGAAATTTCCATTCATGCCAGGGTAGACAGGAGTATCTGAAAGTCTATGGTTTAGATTGATTGATTGATGGTTTAGAGACAGACAGGAGGACAGAGGGGGGGGGAGCTGCTCTCAAGAAGCAGTGGTGCCTTATTTACACAGAGAGGAGCCACATCTAGTGTCCCATCCTGAAAACAGACTGCTTAGGATTGCACAGGTTTCTCTGAAAAAGAAAACTCAAAATTAATTTGCATGTAGCACATCTGAGTGTTTTGGAGGGACAGCGGAGCAGAGATAAACAACGATAGTTTTGAAAAGCAGGCTCAATTATGAGTTTTTTTATGGCGGGGCATGGTGTCTGCCAGTTTGAAGCTAAACAGGAAAACTGCCAGTATAAACGGAGGTAATAAAGAGGAGATGAAGGAGGAAATGAAGAAGAACAGAAGATCCCACGAGCAGCAACCAGCAAAACATACATATTTTTAAGATGTATTTTGTATTCTGATATTGAGATGCGCATACCTGATATTTTGGGCATTATACTTTATGGTGTATCCCTTTTTCATAAAGGACTGTTGCATTGCCTTTGCAGAAGAAGGCCAGCCCCCTTATGTTTCCATGGTCATGCATCACTCAATAAATAGGATTAAATGGGTTTAAGGGATTGCTAATGTCTCTGAGTGCTATTCTTTACCCCCCTGGGTTCATCCCAGGTGAATGCCGGTATGTGGTGTTTACCCAGCGAGCCCATACCTACTGCTATCCCCTCCCACCCAGTAGGGCTGATCCATTCTCTCTGCTCTTCCAGGGGTGACCAGCCGCTGGCACACCAAAAAGCTGCCCAGAAAGACCCACAAAGGTCTGCGCAAAGTTGCCTGCATAGGGGCGTGGCACCCTGCCCGGGTGGGCTACACCATCGCCCGCGCCGGACAGAAGGGATACCACCACCGCACGGAGCTCAACAAGAAGGTGTCTCTTCATTGCATGGAAATGCCGGATTTAATTGAATTACAGTGAGATTATGGAGGGAGTGTTTGGAGTGGTGAGCCATGGGTGCAACCCAGATTACCCCTAAGGGCTTCTGTAGCACCAGCTTTCGTAATTCATAATTCCCGAAATCTTATCAAGAGCAATCAGTTCATCCTAGAGCAATTTGGGCCAGCGGTATGGTTGGGACTGAACTAAACCGATACGGTTGCAGCTTCCAATCCGAGAGGAGAGACAATGCCTTAATGCCCTTGGAACAGATAATGTAGAAGTTATATAAACCTAATGCTGTCTACTGAGGAAAGAGATAATGTACATAAAATTAACTGAAGTTATGGAGGAAGTGCTCGCAGCAGCAAACAATCACAACTAACCCCATTACCATGGGAACTGTTGTGGTGTCGGGTTTCATATTTCAAAACTCTTAAACTCCTATGAATAGAAATCAATGCAGGTCAGCAGTAGTTAAGGGCAGCCGTGGGGGCTAGTATTTGGAGGAACTGGACTCATAACTGGATGGCTGAAGGTATGCAGTGAGGGCAAAACACAACCACTGTACTTGAGCCCAAGGTACTTGAGTTAGATTGCTTGTGTAAATATCCAGCTGTCCTTTATATGCTGATAATGTGCAAAATGGAAAATATCTAAGCTGCCCTGGGTAAGACTGTCCTCTAAGCAGATGAATAATGTAATGTAATGAATTATGCAGCGGCAGCACCATTACCGCACTGTGTTGAAACCGCCCCATTTGCTTCTGAGCTTCTGGCCTCTGACTGCTTTGTAAAAATGCCGTTAAGCATTTTTTTCCTGCCCACAGATCTATCGTATTGGCAAAGGGGTCCATGTCCAAGAGGGGAAAGTGATCTGCAACAATGCCTCCACCAATTATGATACGACTCAGAAGACCATTACACCCTTGGTAAGGTGAAACTTGAGGACTGCAAATGCAATAATTAAATATGATTTCAAGTGCTAAGAAGTAATCAGAATGTAAGAAATAGCTATATAAATCATAGAGGACACTGAGAAAATCTGGGTCCAGAATGTAACCAAAGTTTAAAAGGCACCGATGGGGAAAACAAAACCCAGGGAAGGTGTTTTGTTGGACATAGCATTTCTGAGTCAGTCTTAGTATGGGGCTGCTTACTTGATGGGTGATTGGCATTTCTAGATAAATACTTTCCCTGAGATTCATTTTTCAAATAGTACAGCATGGTAGTGCTACAGAGATGCAGAGTTCTATTCTATATAGTATTCTATTCTATTTTATACTATTCTATTCTATTCTAGTAATAGTATTCTATTCAGTCTGGCCACCATATCAACCGATCCTCATACCATAAAGATCAGTGAATCTGGCCAGAATATTTATAGGGAAAAAAATCTTTGCCTTTGACCTCTCCCTTGTTCACATCTCTCCCTGTTCCCTGTGCTGATATCTGGCTTTAGGGCGGCTTTCCTCACTACGGGGACGTAAACAATGATTTTCTCATGCTGAAGGGCTGTGTTGTTGGCCCTAAGAAGCGTGTCCTCACCCTCAGAAAGGTACGGTGCCTCGGTCTGAATAAAAAGATACGATACCTGAGTGTGAACGAAAGGTGCTGTTTAAAAATTGTATTCTTTTTACTTTTACTCGGGCAAAGCTTCCCCTATGGAAATGAAATGAGCGTGTCTGTGTGTGTATCACAGTGCCTACTGACGCACACCTCCCGCAAGGCCAAGGAGGCCATCGAGCTCAAGTTCATCGACACCACTTCCAAGTTTGGTCACGGCCGTTTCCAGACGGCCCAGGAGAAGAGAGCCTTCATGGTGAGTGCGGAATAAGGATTTTAGAGGGGAGATGTGGGGGTGCTGTCCTGTACCCCCGAGTTTCGAGAGTTTATATATGATGAAACCCTGACCCTGCCCCCTCTTCTCTCGGACTCCCAGGGCCCCCTGAAGAAGGATCTGCTCAAGAAGGTTCCTGAGACACAGGCGGAGGAAGTGTAGAGGGGTCCTTTCAAAGGGTGTCCACAGTGTTAAATAAACACTGAATAGTATTTACAATAAATATCCTTCCAACTCCTCAGCCTCGGTGTACATTTCTGTCCCAGTGATGGCTGAATGATCGACAGGTGCTCAGAATTCTACAACAGAAACAGGGTTCATTATCTGCAGTTAATTGCACTCTAACAATTAAAGAAGGTTCACTTTTAGATAATCTTTACATGTGCTTTGAATGGCAGATATTTCTCTTTAATTTTAAACATCTGACTTGAATAGTATATGTTTGTATTTACTGTTAAATTTTTGCCTTGAATGGTAAACATTAGTATTAAATGTTTGTGTTGAATGATATATATCAGTGGGGTAAATTTATATTGGATGTTAACACATGTCTGTTTAATGGTAACATTCAATTTGAACATCCACACAATGCCCACAGCAGTGCAGAGAAGCAGTCCTTTCTGACAGTCTTTTCACTGTTGCTGAAATGCAGAGCTCTGAGGCCCTCAGAGTGTAAGTGGTGCTCAGCTCCCACAGTGAGACATCATAATCTGCAGTGTGACTCACTACCTAACTCGGCACATAGTCCAAGGACATGGAGACATTTAATGCACACTCGCACGCACACACACAAATACATCCATGCATGAACGCACACACGCGCACGCGCACAAACACACACATGCATGAATGCACACACTATACTATACACTCAATTACACACACTCACACAAACACACAGAAAGGCACACACGCTCACACATATGAACACACACAATACACTATATACTCAATCACACAGACCCACACAGACACTTAGAGAGATACATACACACAATTGCACACACTATAGTATACACTCCGTTATACACACTCACATACACACACACGAATCCACACAAACACACATGCATGAATGCACAAACTAGCCCATGCACACAATTACACTCACACACACACACATGCACACACATCCAAACACAATAAATACATGTACACACTACACTACACAGCTATACACTTACACACTCAATTACACACAGACACACTCACACACTCAGCTGACCACACAAGCATATGCACAAACACACTCTTGCCCACACACGCTTGCACACAGTTACGCAAATTGGCTCTCTCTTAGCAGACACTCACGTAATTAAAATTTGAGCTTTGCTGGTCCAGTCCAGGGCCCTTCCTGCTCAGACAGCCAGCAGCAGAGCAGCACTGAGAGGAAAAACAAGCCCTGACAGCCCAGCAGCTCTGTCACTGTTACCACTCTTTTATTATCCGCCAACAGGGAATCAGGGAACACGCTGTACAGACACACATGCAGGAGTCACTGGAATTCCCTTTCTCTTTACTGACATGACACATCATGAAAAATTGGCAGGCACCTGTCTGACCCCTCTCTGCGGGCCTCTACAGCTGTTCATGAGGAGACAGCTTTTACAAGGAGAGGGAAAAGTCCAGCCACAATGCAATGCTCCTGCCTCATTGTAAGGATAAGTCCACACCTCAGTCGTGCAACATCCCCTTGCCCATGCAGTTCAGTTAGGAGTCTTCTCTTTTTGAGCTTCAGAATCATTGAAGATAACCTCATGGTAACAAGATGGAAGTCCACAAAGCTATCCCAGCATGCTTCACTGCACATCTTTTGCCCAAGTCCAGCTGGTACTGTTTTAAACAGTTTTTTTTCAGCAGTGCCTCAGTTTGGTACTGCTTACAGACCGAATGTTGAAGCTGTACACATATGCTATCCCAGTGCTGGACTCCAGGGGGTGCTGATATCTCTTGTGCTCAGTCAGTAGCACCCGTTTCACTCCCCTCCAAAGCAGGCCAGTCTAATCACCAGCTCCAGCCTGTCAGTCTTATGAACTGCAGACCCATGTGTTTGACAGGGGACCCAAACTCTCCTTACAGCTTAGCAGTGCACTGACCCCACCCTCCAACCTCCTCACATATCCATTTGAAGGCTGCTCAGAGCATGGGGGTGCGTTTCCGTACATCTCCACTGCAGGGCGCTACTCAAACACAGAATCCTCCCCCTGCACCATGTCCTCTGGTGACTGGTGAGAGTGTGGCACCGGGGAATGATGGGATGTTGGAGGACTGTCCAGGCCAGAGTGCATTAGGGGCAGGTAGAGGTCATCCATGTTAGGCATCACAAGCACTTTCTGCAAAGGAAAAAAGACAGCACAGTTGAGAGTCCTGACAGTTAATGAATCTAAATACAGACATGACAGTGTAGAACACAGGTGAGAAGAGTTATATACTGATATATTTCTGATTTATATACCAAAAAACAGCCTCATCCGCCAGGTTGACTGAAAGAGGTGACACTGAAAGGTGTCCCCAAAAAACGCGTTGGTAAGTAAGTGGTTTTCGGTAGCTCAAACAAGGCAACCCCACTGTTCAAAGCACTCAAAAACCACACCACAGTCTGAATCTGTAATGTTACCACTGGGTTTACTGAGTTCAAAAATGCATTCAATTGGCTGTACAAAATAAAGTAATAATTTAATGATAGTTCACCATGCCACAGAGCATAGCTGTGTATTGAAAATGAGTGTGTAAAGTTGTCATGTCAAATATGCAGTACATGATGACTTATTACGTATATATTAATCAAGAGTATTTGCTGGATTATAAACTGTAGAACAACATTAACAATAACATTAACAATATTGTTCTATACGTTAAAGGGGTGGACCAGAATTCTATCCACTGTCTCATGTTTCTGTCAATTTCCCATTAGGAACAACCTGAGTTTGGAATTGCATTCTGTTGCAGTCAAAATCATTGCTATAATGGTTTCACAGAGACAATACATGAAGATATAGTTGGAAACGCTTTCAAGAGAAGTATTGGGTATCTAGGTCAGGGTGACCTGAATCCAATCTGTAAAGGGCTTTAATCCAGCAGATTTTCGAACTCTCTTTAAAGCACTAACACTCTCAGACCCAGGGAGGGCTAAATTGGTTTAGCGATTAGTTGAATCAGATGGGTTAAATGCCTGGCGAGCAGTCCAGGGCCAGGGGTGAGCAGGGCTAGTCTGCTCTTCAGAGTAAAAGTCCCTGGTGCCCTGGGACCCTGCTCTGTGAGGAGCGCTTTTCATGTGAAGGGCTGACCTCGAACTCCCGCTGCAGCTTCCTCTCGATCCACTCAGTGACATGAGTGAAGGTGACCTCCCTCTCGCCAAGCATCGGCCTCACACGTAGGTCCAGGCGGGGGGGCACACGGAAACTGTACCTAAACACGGGTGGACACACACACACACATGTATTTCAGGTTCAAAGGCGCCGGAACACTTTCAGAAGAGTAATGGTGGTTAATGAGGTCACAACATGCCTTAATAGTTCTGAAGTTTCCCTCCCCTGCTTTCAGCTCTAGCCACTGCCAGGTCTACAGCCAACATGAACACCTGCCCACACACTGTAGCCCAAGCTTAGGTGTCCATTCATTTCTATGAGGTCATACTACATCTGTTGATGCCAATGAGTGCTCATGTTGGGGGTAAGTACACACAAAGCCAAAACACTGATGAATTGGACTGAAGAAAAACGTCAAAAGTCAGCAATGTCAACAACGTCTATTCCTGTCAAAGTAAACTATTTCAAGGCAAAAAATCATTTATGTCAAACTAAAATATTTCAACAATCTAAATAATTGCTTTCGTGGAAGCAAACAAGAGGAAGGTGGAAAAAGGGGAGGTGGATAAAGGTAAATCACATATCATGCAAGAGGAACCTGAGATCTCAGACCCTCCTCAGGTCATTGTTTCAATCTTGACCTCATGCAGTGAAATACTGTAACTGCAACCTTGTGATATGGACAGTCTGATAGACACACAGGCATCCATTACATTACATTATTGGCATTTAGCAGACACACTTATTCAGACCAACTTGCAAAGGTTATAGGTTTTTTACAATGTTACCCATTAATACAGCTGGATATTTACTGAGGCAATTGTGGGTTAAGTACCTTCCCTAAGGATACAGCAGCAGTGCACCAGCAGGGAATCGAACCAGCAACCTTTTGGTTATAAGTCCTGCTCCTTACCCACTATGCTACACTATGTTACATGGCCACCCCATCCACTGCCATCCAGTGTCAAAAACAACAGGCAGTGTTCACAACACAGTGTTCACTACCTTGTCTTTCCTTTCACCTGCATAAAAAGGGTGTAAGGGGTCTCTACAAGAGGGAAAAAATGTGAATTACAGAAAGAAAAGTCCTATGTTAGTGATCCTCAGATGCCCATAATGTTAATGAAAGATTTAGGTTATGCAAGTGCATTACCATATTCGGTCAGTAGGGGGTGGTGGAATGTTCACAGCCAGTGTTCCAGAGAGCTCCTGCACTTCCACAGTGAGATGGAGGGGTGTGTTGGACACCTCCTCTATCTTCTTCTTGATGTACTCATTCTCAGTGGCCTTCTGGAAGTACTTGGATTTGGCAATTTTGTCCACAAACCTCAAAATCTTCCTGCTGGTGCTGCCGCCACCGTGACTGGAGGAGGAGAAGGCAGAAAGGGTCAATTTGATTTTGTCTGTTTAAGGCTTAAACCATCTAACCATTTGTCATTTGTATAAATGTAATTTAATTAGAATGATGTATTTGTTCATTATCATTACTATCTTATCTAAGACAGCCAAAAAGTGGTAATAGATACAGTATCTATGGACAGTTATGGCCACTCCTTTGTCTGAACACACATTATTTTGCCTGAATTGAAGGTAAAAAGTAGTTGTTTTTCTCTTTGGCATCAGCACTGTACAACTTCTTTAGATAGACAGATAATTATCGTATCATGAGTTGTCTCATTCTCACAGCCTATCCAGACACCCATCCTGCTGATGTGAGGCGCTGGCTCTCCACAGGCAGCTGTGCAGAATGTCCTTACACGTCAGCGCCAGCAGGAGTGCCCTTGTCTCCCTGAGTTCCCTGGGGCTCGGAGGGTGGTACTTCCTCTTCGTCAGAGGAGCCAGCACTCGAAGACTCTTCATCACTGTCAGCCAGAACACACAGCCTGGGCCTGGAGCTGACACAAAGCACACAAGAGAGTCAGGGGAATGCATGCACACTCGTGAGGATGAGCAATATGGTGTGATAGCTAGGACACTGGACCTTCAAGCCAAGCTCTATAAAATTAGAAACTGAATGTGTATAGACTTTTGTTCCAGCTGAGTTCAGAATTAACTGGAACCGATTGCTTACATGAAAGAAAAGGAAGTCATAACCTCTATGATCCACATAAACTATAGTGGAACACTCCAGAGTGCAGATGCTCCGAATCCACACACCTACATGACATCTCTTGGGAGCGCTACAGAGAGTTAAACACAGAATGGAACAGGGAGAGGAGCGGAGAGAGGAACAGGGGGTGGAGCCAAAAGGGAGTGGAATAGAGCTGAAAGAAAGTAGAGCAGAATGCAATAGGCAGTAGAACAGGAAGCGAAACAGAGAGTAAAACGGGGAGCAGTATAGCATCCACTGAGGAACAAGCTATACCTCACGCTGCCAGACTCCGGCACACTGTCGGCCTCTGCCCCACCCTCCTTCCCGAGCTTACACAGGTTCATCTTGGTCTCCAGGGTCATCTGGAAAGAGCCGGTGTAGGCCACCTCCAGCTCCAACCACAGACCTGTCCCAAACAGAGACACAACCGCAGCGCTCAATCTATGGTCTTTAAGCATAGTGATCGCTGTGCACACCACCTCCAGTTCCAACTCTAGACCTCCCTTCAAACAGAGGCACAACCATGCAGTGATCACTTTTTGCTTCAAACATGGTGGACTGGAAAAATCGTTCCTCTGAGACAGTGCCAGTTTCCTCTGTGATGGGGTCTGCGACTGATTAATCCTGAGCCTTGCACAAAGTGCACACACACACACACACACACACACATACACACACATACACACACACACACACACACACATACACACACATACACACACACACACACACACACACACACACACACACATACACACACATACACACACACACACACACACACACACACACACACACACATACATAGAAAAAGCAAGGCTAAGCATTATTTCCCCAATAGCAGATTACAGCACAGTAACACCATCTCGACTGTTCTTACACACGGAACAGAAATGTATTACAAAGCCAGAATATCATCTTTGTATAGCATGCAAGCCCCCCCCCCCCCCCCCCCACAAAACCTCACCTCTGTTGTCGACGGAGGGCTTGGAGGTGCTCACCACCTGTGGCATACATGTGCCCATGTCCAGCTCGGCGAGGATCAGTTCATTCATGAAGTATGGTAGCTGTAGAGGGACATGGAAACATGCAACAGCACTGTTAATGTAGGAAAATGCTAAATAAAAACACAAAGTCCAGTACCAAGCCCACCTGTTAAGCAAAAATTAAGCATATTCTGTAGGTATGAATTCGAATACAATAAGGGTTGCTGATGGTGAGACTATAGGGGTACAAATCTTTGGCTTGGAGTCTGTGGAAAGGGTCGCACAAGAACACCCCCCCCACCCATGCCCCCCCGCCCATCATACATGGCAATAGAAGTAAAGAAGAGATGGGATGGAGGAGGGATGCCATGAACAGCTGACACAAAACATTTTTATGCTTGAGGATGGGACAGTTTGGTGAATGTGTGGGGTTTAAAAATCCCCAGCGCAAAAAAAAATTCAGGATGAGCTGAAACAAAGTCAAACAAATCACATTTCTCCCTAAATGTGGCTAAATAAGCAATGACAAAAAGAAGCGTGAAGATGAATGTGGGGAATAATGGCACTGCTCGCTTACTCACAGAGAAAATAATAAAAGCCATTTTCGCTGCCCTTGGAAGAAAAAGCTGAATGAGAAAACCAATATAACAGAGGCCTTGAGAGGTGATTTATACTGTAGGAGCCAGGAGAGTGAGGGAGAAACTCAGTTAGTGGAGGTGTTTGCCAGAGGAGCTGACTGGGTCACTTCTGTGGGGCCTCCGACAGCCACTGTGTCAGCCATGATGGATCGGCTGTCTCAACGCGCACGCGGCTTCCGCAAGTCCCCTGACAAGGACCTGCAGACTCACACAGAGGAGCCGGTCAGCTCTCTCAGATCAAACGTGACCTTGCAGGGAGTCGGCACAGCTGTGCAGAGACACAGCAGTAAACAAGAGCCCGGAGATGTGGCCCAGACTCGTTCAGTCCTGAAAGTCTGAAATGTAGATTCATCGCTTGTTTTAAAATGGCGAATATGGGAGAGGAGTTGTCAGATGATCCCTACACAGTGACACCAGACTGGCTGTACTGGGGTCGTATGAAGAGCTCTTGTTTGTGGACTGCCCTGGTAGCTGTCTCCAGCACCCTTCCCAGCCTCTGCCTCAGTTCTGCTCCTTCAGCATATGCACCTGTAGTAATCCTTCATCCTGTACTCATCTCCACCTCTCCTATCTGTATCTCCTCATGTTCTGATATCAACACACAGGTCAACAACCTTGTCCACACTGGCCTGGTGTGTTCTCCTCCTCAGACTCCAAGCCAATGGTGATTTTTTACCCATTTCCACACCCAGCATTTACATCACGCATCAATAAACACCTTACATTCAATTTTAGCATCTGTTATCTGAATAACTCAAGCGCCATAGTTGGCATAGATGGCAACAGTGACCTATATTCAAAAAGTGAGGTGGGTATGACTACCCATAACCCTCTGCTGGACAATGTGCCAGTTTTAATTTGCTCCCTGTTGGCATTATAGAACCTGGTGCTCAGTCACCTGAAGGCTCCTGGTTGCCAGCACTTTGTAAAACCCCCCCTTTTACTCACCCTGATTTTCGTCAGCTTTTTCTGGATCTTGTGGGCCACCTGATCGGCCCAGTATTTTTCACGGAGGAAGTCCCAGAAGATCCTCCCAATGAGGGCATTGATCCAGACTGTCTGGGCCTCACCGTTACTGCTAGCAGGCTCACAGGGCTGCAGTAGAGACAGGGGTGCGTGGCCGAGGAGGTGTGAGTTGGGGTAAATTCAATGACCTCACAATGAACAAAATCAGTGATACTGAACCCATTTAAAGACCCCCACAGATGTCCCTCACCATACAGAGAATCTGGACAGCTGCAATCTTTTAAACAAGCAGGTGATACTATCGGTGCAGTAACAAGCATTTGTCTTTAAGCTTGGATTGGTGCTCAGGTAAATTAGGCTTGGAGTCTGTTGGATTTCAGGTGCTTAGATCCATGCAGACCTGTAAATTACTGTTTAAACAAATGCTCTAAGTCTGAAAACTGTTGGAGCCAGAAATTGGTCATACCAGCCAGGTAAACCTCAGACAGTTGCAGAAAATCTTAGGGCATGTTCTTGTGTATCATAGTTAAGGAATTCCTTATGTAACACATTAATGTCACTGGTGGTGTCTGGTTGGATGAACTACAGTGTCTGGATCTGGGGTGGAAACCACAGAGGAACCAGCCCTATTGCTCTGGCCTGACTGCTGCGGGCGCCCCCGGGTCCCCCACCTTGGTGTCGTCCGAGAAGCTGTCCCCAGTGACATGTGAGGGGCTGGGCGGGGGGCTGACAAATCGGGCCATGTAGGCGCTGTAGTCCAACAAGATCTTCTCCCGCATGCTGCCCGCCAGGTCCTTCAGCCGCAACAGAGAGGGGATGTCCTCAGAGCTCCCCCTGCTGGAGCCCTCATCGCACTGCACCTGATCCATGGGGCTGGACCCCTGCTGTGCGGACACATCTGGGTTGAGGGGGGAGGCAGGGTTGGGGGCGAGTGTCACACAGCAGGTCAACAGTGGTAGCAGGTGAGGCTTACTGAAATCCACGATGGGTGGAGCCACCAAGTGCTGTGAATCACTTGCTTGAAAACCAATGGATAAACTTTCCTCTCTTCAGCAAAACTCCACGGTTAAAATCACTGAGACTGTTAATAAATGATAGCTCCATCCACTCAGTGGTTCATAAAGCCTTTCCAAGGACAATTGTAATTAAAATAATTACAAGTCTCAGTAGTTTAACTTTGCAGGTACCATTTATCATGCATATCTAATAACGTCTAATAAAGAAAGTCAACAAGCATACAAAAATGCTAGAAAATCGTTTAGCTGGACTAACCATGCATGTAGGGCCTTTGCTATTTCTAGGTCCCTGTCAACAAATAATGCTAATGATAATAACATATTCCTTTTATACTAATTAGGGAACAATATTCAAATTGTGCTTTTACTTCTCTTATCTGCCAGTTTTGACTTATAGTAAGTTTTATAGTAAGTAAGTAAGTATATTAAGTAAGACTTAAAGTAACTTTCTGCTCTGTGGCTTTCAGAGAACCACAAAATGGGGTTTGTATTTACCTCAAAAGGCCCAGAGAAAACATACAACATGGAGCACAAAATGCACTGTACCTTTTACAGCACATGAACTACTAAACAGAAACCCTTAGTCACAGTAACAGACATAGCAATCATTTAACATAAGATCAATTCATAGAGCTGATTAAGTGACTTGCTAAGGGTACAACAGCAGTGCTGCTCCCTAGATTCAAACCTGCAAGCGTCTCTTTTCTCCCCCCTTACCGGATTTGGAGCCACTGTCCTGGTCCCCGTCCTGGTCTCCCACCTTGGATGCAGCCAGCAGGTGCTGGAACCACTCCTCCTTCTCTCGTCCCGTCCGGCCGAACAGGTAGAGGGTGGTGGGGATGCCCGGCTGGGCAACGGGGGGCGGGCTCGCCCCCGCCCCCGCCCCCACCTTCTCCTCTTCGTGCGTCTCACCCAGGGCCTCTTCCTCTCCTCCCTCCTCTCCCTCTGCCAGCACCACGCAGATGGGGTACTTCTTGTTCCACACCCGCTTGCGTGCCAGGGCGGCTGGCAACAGGAACACCTGTTTTTTTGAACGGGCCCTTGAGTCTGGCGTTTCACGTTACACACCTTTTCATGTCAAAAACACTGAGTGCCTGATCTTCTATGAATGTGGCCACTGTTGTGCTCTGGTTTCTGGGCCTACCTGTCTTGAGCAGATAGGCCCAGAGCAGGTAGCTTTTAGCAGCAAGAAACTTGTTGCATTTCATCACCACAATTAAGACGAGCAATCACTTTAACCACAGTGGCACTTGGACCTTCACTTTGAGCAACAAATTTAAACAAGTACTGTTATACTCTGTATTCTTACACTTCATCATTAGTAAGACAGTTGAGTTTAATGACAAACACTGTGAGTAAAAAATGCAATGCTTGTATAATTATGAAGACATTTTGCATAGAACAGCTCTTGAGGCTTTTAAATGATAAAGAATGATTTTGTAGCTTTGCTGCTTCTTGAATGCTGTCAGCTAGTAATGAAATAAAGACAGCCACTTTAGACAGCAGAAGAGTTCAGACAGCAAGGCAAAAAATTTAATTAACAGTATTATCTAAGAATCAAAGACATGCAACGCTTGCTTAGATACAAAAAAAAGCATGTAACCCATTCTTTATTCAGAGATGAGTACATTGAAGGCCTTAAGGCCTGGCCCTCATGAGTTTTGAGGACTGGTGTGCAGGCGAATCAAGGGGGTGGGGGGGGTAACCTTGCTGCCGGTCAGCTGGAAGCGGCGTGAGCGGACGAAGACGGCCTCATGGGGGGAGTCGTGGAAGGTGGCGCGGCGCGGGATGGTGCCGCGGGGGTACGCCAGCCGCAGGCGGCAGCCCTCCAGGGTGGCGTGCACGGGCTGGGTGAGGGACGGGTGGTAGGCCTCAGGGTCGTACGCGTGCATCTCGTTCATCCACCCCTGCGGAACACCGAGAACCATGCTCTCAAGTCAGGGAGCAAGGGCTCGACACTCACTTATGACATTCTTGACCTGACATGCTATACATGGCACCCCATTACCCAGGCACCACAGTATGGTTTTCACTGTGAGACCCTTAAAGCCAGTAAAAACACCACAAAAGTTCACACAAGTGCTGTGTGTTTGTGTTTTGTTGAACCACTTTGGAATTCTGCCTCCCCTCCCTCCCCTCTGCTGGAGATAAAAGGTTCCATTTGTAACCAGGAGGGTAAGCATTCTATTGAAAAAAGGATCATACATTCCGGTATTAAATTTATGATTAATATGACAAATTGTCAGTTTGGTCACTGAAATTAACAAAAGCACTTGCCTGAAATCCTAAATGAAAAATTAGGACTGGAGTGTGTGTAAAAACTGATTTTCTGTATACAAGGATGGTTTTATTAAAGGCAACAGAATTTTTATGTACTTTTAATGATGGTTTTAAGAGTAAAGCTGTGTACTTCTTGCTTAACAATGATTCAGCTTGTGTGTAGCTCATAGCTCTATATTGACATATAGGCTAGGATGCATAAGTGACCTTTTCCAATCGAGAGCAATTAAAGACAGAACTAGATGCATTGTGATTGATAAAAGCAATTAAGCACAAAATGCCATCAATATGTTAAAACTTAAAGTACAAGGAACTGGTTCCAAGAGCATGTTCTCATTACCATTAATCTACTTGAAATAAATGTTAATTGGGAAGCACAAGACATAAGTCTGTTTTAGTCAGGTGACAGAATATTAAAAAAGGACACCTCTGGATTAACATTATTTTTCATATTCAGGCCTACCCCATGGGACCTGATGCTGTGCTGCATTCAGTACAGATGCACTCTTGAGAATATATTACATGTTACAAAATATTTACACACATCTAGAGACTTGATAGAGCCTAATATCTGAAGTGAGAAAAATTACAAAGCACCACAACTGCAGGGGAACAAGAATTGCTGGATGGAGTGGAACAAATGAATCTAATGTGGCATGGATTATTAATCACGATGCCCCAGGGTGACGGAGCATATCCAGGTGTGCCTGGAATTGTCTGTGCTTCTGCCCACTAAGAAGATAAAAGTGTCCTTGCATTGCTTTTTTTTCGCCAGGGCAGCACAACTACCAAACGGAAGACTTGGAAAACTGTACGAGCCACGAAATAAGTAAAGCGTCCAAACTGGATGTGCCGTCCTGTTGTTGGCCACTCCTCCTCTGTAATGAAAGCCCTTATGTAATCCGCATAATATTTGCAGTCACTGGCTGAGCTGCACGGTCCGCTTTTTGGTCACCTCATTGTTGCCTGCACCTGTCCCTCTTTCTCCTCTCCATTTATCTCTGCTGGATTCTGTACCTATGCAAATGTTCACTGCTGGTCACAGAACCCCATAATTGTTGTGTTATAATATAAACAATGATACAAACAGAACAAAAGGATGAAGGACACATTTTATCTTGAGGGACTGGATTACCCTGCCAGGTTTCGCTAAATGCTTCCAAACACAATGTGAGATTACCAAAGACCCATTGTGCTGAGATTTTTTGTCCCATTAAACCCTGAACACGATGACAATGTGAGCCTGGCAGATGTTTTGGTGCTGATTTTTTTTTCTTTCCTGTAGTGGCTTTGATCCTGTTGAGCTAATTAGGCTAAAGATCCAACATTAGCATGGCTCCCCAAGGAAACACTGAGGCAGTGAAAGTGGTACAGACACAGAGTGAAGGAGGAATGGAGATAGAGAGAGCAAGACACAGGGAGAGACAGACAGTGAGGGAGGCTGAGAGAGAGTAGGAGAGAGAGAAAGGGAGACATTGAAAGATGGAGGGAGAGGAGGGCTTGCGGTCCCCCATCTGCAAACAGGCCCTGAGGCGGGATGCGGCCCCCGGTGTCTGTGCCAAGCGGGCGATCTCCTCCCTCCCTGCCCCCACTGTCTAACAGAGTGACCGCTTACAGGGACTGGCGGACATTGTGGCTCGACTAACACCCCGGGAAGAGCGGCAAAGGGGGCAGCGGAGATGATGTCATTGTCACCATGGCGAGAGTCTCATGACAAGGAAAAAGTGAGGCTGTTGTGGCTGATCACCCTGTGAGGGTATAGCTCACTGCAAAGCAAAGCTGCTAATCTAGACAGACCAAATTAGCCCAATTTAACCGGGTGGAGACGGGAGGGGAGGGAGAGGAGGCAGTGTGCAGCCAGCGTTCAAGCATTCAACCCAAACTTGCAAAGACAGTAGTGTCTTGACATAAGACAGAAATGGTGCCCAGAAGCCCTCAGTGTTAATTGTGTTTCAGATCAATGGGCGGTCTGAGAATTTCTCTGATCTCTTTCTCCTTTTTTGATTAGCTTAATGATGCACCTGGCATTGTTCACAGTGATGAAGGCTTTGATTCAAACTCAAGGCCAGCGCCAACACAGCAATTTCAGTCACTGCACTGGGAGCTCTTAAGCAACAGGCCATGAACATTCTTCTGCAGGGGAAATGAGCTTTGAGACACACAATAAGCAACATTTAGAACTAATAATCGCAAACTGCTGGGAGAGCATGAACAATTTCAGTGACTCAAAGTGTCACCTCAAAATCACACCCAGTCATACAGACAGATAAAAAAGAACTTCTCTGCGTAATATACTTTTAAAAGTAAGAATGGGAATATACTTCATGCAGTAATGACATGAGAACACATTTTAGAGTAAAAACAGCAGTATAATTTTTGGAGTAAGGACTTGAGTACGCTGAAGTAAGGGTGGTATACCTATTGGAGAAGGGCAGGAGTGTAAGTCTCAGGTCTGGTACCAAGCAATACTGTTCAAAGACTCCAAGGCAATGTAGCCATGGTAACATTCATAACCACTTTGAAATTATGCCAAGTTTGCACTGTACACCAACACAGTTATTACGTTATGTGTATGAAGGTGGGCTCCCTTGACTTCTACTCCTTTTAGAAGCATGGGCCATTTGTGCTTTTAATTCTGCTCTTGGCCCAGTGGTTGGCCACATAAGCTTGTGTGACATCCTGTTTAAGATATTGTCTTATTGTCATACATGTTGTTGTAATATTTGTATACATGTATGCTGTTGGTCCCCAGTTCCCCTGGGGAACGATTAAAGATTCTGTTCTGCTCTGTTCTGTTCTGTTCTTTTAGCACATCAATTGGGACACATCATACAGTGTAAATCATTAAATCCTATAACAATGTGCTGCTCCAGACTTGTTATTGCTTTCATGTGGCAGACATCCAAAGAAATTTACAAGTGCATCATTGAAAGATAATTAAATATTAATATGACAAGAGCAACAAGAACATTGAGAACTTAGATGCAAAACAGCTAATAATAAAGCTAATGAGCATTAAGCTAGAAGACAGAGCTAAAATATATGCAAACAACATTGTTTTAACATCAACATAGTGCCCAATGATTATCCTTTGAAGTGGAGCGTACCTACATCACAATAATGATCTATGAGATGAAAGTGATTTTATATCATTAGCATGGTGTCATGGGTCCGTGGAGTTGCATGCTAAGTCCCAGGTATGGTACCGGGCCCAGTGCTGGTGACTCACCTCCAGGACCTTTGGATGCTTGTGCTCTCCTCCGGGCGTCTGGGTCCTCAGGCTGTCCTGCTGGGATGGGGCATTCTTGTGTGGGCACGTGAAGGAGCGGCGCGGGGCCAGGAGGAACACCACCAGCAGGCCCAGCATGAAGCCGCCAGCCAGCCCCAGTGCCAGCCCCGCCAGATAGGAGGGCAGAGGCAGGACAAAGAAGCTATAGGCCAGCACGGAGACGCAGAACAGCCACATCCCCGGCACGGAGCGCGTCAGTCCCTGGGGCCCTTGTCCTTCCTGTCCCTGCCGGGCCACCACGCCGTCCCTGGCGGCGGGGCCCGCAATCTCCACCACCTGGATGACGTCTCCGTACGTGCAGATCTCGTACCTGTTGTCCCGGGAGAGTGCAGGAGAGAGGTCCAGCTTCCTCCTTGGCTTTCTTGCTGGCGTGGCGCAGGCAGGCGGAAGTTCACCGCCAGCCCGCTGCACCCTTTCACCCTCCACCTCCATGGCCTCCCTGTCAACGACGCCCTGGGCCCCACCCCTTACCCCACCCCCACAGCCACCGCCCCCTGGGGAGTCGGTTGCCCCAGCCGCCCTCTGTTGCTTGGGGCTGTCCTCCCCGATGATCTTGCTGAGCATGCTCAGTGGCTCCTGCATGGCCTCTGAGAATTTGCGCCGGGTGTCCTCCAGCTCAGCCTTAAAGAACCTCCCTTTGGGCTCCGTGGGGGAGGGGCTGGTGGGGGACGGAGGGGCTGCTCCAGGCTCCTCCTCCTGGCCTTTGGACTGGGTCAGCTGCTTCCACAGGTGCAGGTTGAGCTTGGAGTCGGACTTGGACTGGGCCACCTCCGGCTCCCGGCGGGAGATCTCTGTAGAGAGCGACTTGACCAGGCTGAGGAGGGGCTTGGGCCTGAGGGAGGAAGGGGAGGAGCCCTCCTTGGACTCGATCTCCGTGGACAAGGACTTGACAAGGTTGACCAGTGGTTGGGCGGCAGGGGTGGAGCTCGTGGGCAGGAGGAAGGCAGGGGCTGAGGCAGAGCGGTCCCCCAGCACCCCAGGGGAGGAGGGGGAGACGGGGGCATGGGAGGGGGGCGAACGAGCGTCCCTGCCCTCTCCTGGCCGTCCCGCCCCGGAACAGCTCTCTTCGGAGGAGGAGACGGAGGGCCCCTCCTCATCGCGGTCCACGGACACGGCGAGCCCGCTGTCGTCCGTGCTGTCCCAGGTCTCGATCACGATGGCCTGCCGGTCCACCGGGTGCAGCTCAGGTGGAGATGTGGGGAGGGGGTGGCTTTGGCTGCTGCGGTGCGGCCCGGAGTCCGACTCATCCACAGCCTCCGCCATCGCTCACCGAAGCATCACAGACCCGTCACACCTTGGAAACAGCAAGAGGAGGCAGAGGTCAGACCGAGGTATTGTGGGTCATCTTGCTTTGCCTGTTTCCAAATCTTTGCTTCCAGTACATTTTTGCTGCAGTCTTGTCTGCAAATGTCCTTCCAACAGGAAAACCCCTGTGCGTACACAGCAATGCTAGCCTGCTCCCCTCTGACTGACTAATGGTTTCTGCTTCAGCAGGATCTCCCTGCTGTGTGTTCTGGAGAGATAAATTCCCTCTGCACTACTAAGCAGGATCAGAGCCAGCTTTGGACAGAAACAAAAATCGAACCACAGAGTTGTTTTTTTTTTAACTGAAATCATCTGAAATATAGGGCAATAAAATGTACTTAAATTCAATACATCCAGCAGCAGATACCTAATGCCTGAAGAAAAACCTACACACCAATCAGGGAAACTGGGTGAGTGTAGCCATTGGGTTCCAGGTAGAAAAACAATGACCACTGGACTGCCTACATGTGCCCTGAGTGTGTCCCTGTGTTCTGAGCTTGGTTGCTTCTGCATTGCGCAAACATCTCATCAAATGTGTTCCAATTTACTTTGTTCTTACTCACTGTCAGTATATATCAAACCCCAAAAATGGAAATATTTTTTCTAAAAACTCAAAGCTTTGATGTTTTATATTTGTTGTTCACGATAACCAAAGACACACGCTTATGCTGTAGTAGAGAGACCCAGTGCCTTGTAACTACATCACTCCGGCGATACTGTCTGAGGGCGAAAGCTCTCGTCCAGTGTTTTTGGGCTGCGAGGGAAACAAGCACGTTTCTATATTTGACAGCCTAACAGGGTGACATTTAGGCTGTTGCTTATGCATGGCTCGTTCTGCCTTGGCTGTCACCAGGGAGCAAATCCCGTGTCTTCAGAGGCCGGCGGTCGACCGCGGGTCTATTTAAAAGACGGATTAGAGGGACCTCAAAACAAACAGGGGGGGTGAAAAAAATTGTGTCTGTACGTGTCGCGGTGTCAGATTTTGTTAGGGTTATGCTTTCAAAATAAAAGAAGGGCACAGACCATGGACAGGCAGCGCAACAGAAAGTCTCAGAGTTTTAGTGTGCATGGTCACCCATGCTGCAGTAAGTTGTTTTAAAACAAGGACATTTCTGCTGATGGTAAATCTTGGCTGTGGCCCAGCTGTGCAAAGCACATGTGTAAAGGAGGGCGGCCCCTTTAACTGAGGGCGGCCCCTTCCCTGTCCATGCAAAGCCATACGGACGATCAGCCAATCGGAGCACAGCAAGACGAAAGGGGAGAAAACAAGTTAGAGCAGGACACCAAATGGCAATCGTGAGAAGCCATTAAGTTACCTTTGCGTAGTTAGTAAAGTGTTACACCTTTTCCTGTGTGCGTTCATGACTTTAAAGTAAGTAAATTTGCTTACGAAGTTCTCTGTTACCGTGTGCTGTAAGCTTGTGTCGTTGTTACCCATGTTACTTCTCACTTACTACCGAGTACAGCGGGGATAGCCCCCCGAAGTTGTTTTCAGTTAGCGTAATTGTTTAGATGTTGTTGCGCTTAGAGTAATATTTTCAGACATCCACCATAATCAGTAATGTTGAGAAATGAATATTATAACGCGTAGAGACGATTAACACGCATAAACTCTACTCTACGTGAACGTAAATATGTCCCGGTGCGTAGTATGCAAGCTTACGCTGCGTGACTGTATCGCGCCCGTCTTGTATAGAAGTATGTCAGTTATGCCATTTCTGATTGCACGATTGTACATATCATAACCCTGTGTAGTTTGCTGTGTTGCTTGCCCAGCGTTATGTGTCTGTATAGTGATAAAGTTATAATTGTATAATGCTGTATAACTAATATTATGTATATCTGCCTTTTGTTCAGACCACACACACACATACCCTCAAATACCTCCAAACCTGCAAAGTGATCAAGACTATGCCAATACCCATTAAACGAGTTTAAAGGATCAGATGTGCCCTGTTTCCCTGTGTTCTGACCGACACTCCACCCTTGAACCAGTACACACCCTCCACCACAAAATTGGTCCTTCGAGCCGGATTGGGCCGTTACCATGGCAACCCCAGGGCACAGCTCCTTTAGCTCTCCACCTGCATCCTGCCAGCGCCCGCGCAGAGTAACCCAAAGGCCGGTGTACCTTGATGACTACCTCGTTAACTACGCCGGTACGCCAGCCATGCGGTCAGTTCGGCGCAGAGAACCTGCAATAGGTACATCCACCCCCTTCAGTCCCAAACCCCCACAAGGGGCAGCAGGTTCACCTGACGACCTCATGCAGCAGATAGTGGAGATCACAAGACAGCAGAGTGAGACTGCTAGACGCCAGACAGAACTCTTGGAGCGCGTCCTGCTACAAAGTACCCCAAGGGCATCCACTCAGTCCTCCAGAGCATCATCACGCCATCAGACACCTCGGGCCCAGATCCTGAAATCAGAGGAGAGGGAACAGCCGAAACCTGATGTAAGTCCACGTGGTGCCTCCCCAAACCTTCCTCCCTGGCAGCAGTCCCCTAAGCTTCCAACCTCACTCATTGAAGAGCTGTCTCAGGAACTGAGGAAGACCCACCTGAGTGGCCCGCATCTCCTGTCGCCACCTCCTCTGAGCAGAGATCCTACCCTCTCCGACCATCGCTATACATCGCCATGCTGCACCCCATTGTCGGAGAGAATCCAACAACATGGTGAAGCCCATTTCCTGATGCGGCCATTGCCTCCAACCCCTGTGCCGAAGCAGAGCCCACCAGAGCCATCTCCCTTCCAGCCTTCAGTGGCCCCAGAGCCCCACAGTCAGTCTACGTCCGCACCTAGGTCAGTGCCACCACACCAAGCATATCCCGCTGCACCCGCAGCTCCTGTTCCAGTCGGTGGCAGTCACTGGCCACCAGATCCAGTAGCCTTCTCCCAGCCTCATGTTAACACCCTACCCTATCCATCCGCCCACTTTCCACCTTACTGGTTCCCAATGGTAGAGGGACCCACCTTTCCTGACTTCACTGAAGAAGAAAGGGCACAATATGTGGAGCTCCGAATGGCTCTGAGTAATCTTCTCCATCCCAGCCTGTCAGAGAGGTACAAGTACTCTCTCCTTCTCAAGCACGTGAAGGTTCCTAACGCCCACAGACTTGTCCTGGCACATGCAGAGTCATCCATGCCCTACACCAACGCCTTGCGAGCACTAGACAGAAGGTATGGACGACCCTATCAGTTCATGCTTAAAGAAATAGAGACCCTTGAGAACCTACCACCCATCCGTGCTGGAGATGAACGAGCCTTTGACGAGTTTTCTCTTCGTGTGCAAGCTATAGTGGGAATGCTCAAAGCCCTGAAAGATGACGGCGTTGAAGAACTCCACAGTGGCTCCAATGTGAAGCGCCTGCTGAACAGGTTACCTCGCCCTCAGCAGCAGCAATTTCGTAGACAGCACCTTAAGAATAACCCTGACAAGGCGAAGTTTTCCCTCCTTGAGTTCGCTGATTGGCTGCAGCTGGAAGCTAACTGTATGGAGTTTGACCCAACTGACAAGGCCTCTGCAGAGAAAGGGCAGTCAAAGGAGCAGAAGGCTGCACCTCGGGGTCAGAAGAAACCCACCTCCATACTGCATGGAGCAGAGCAGCGGAACACTGCAGAGCAACCAGACAAGACTGCAGTGGTTCCGCCTAAAGCACCCACCAAATCCAAGGTCTTCTGTCCATACTGCCAGTCTACTATGCATTACCTAAGCCAGTGCACGGCATTTGGAGCGCTCACCAAGGACCAGGCTGTCAGCTGGATAAAGGATAACAAGCGTTGTTGGAGATGTGCTCGGTCTCACCTGGCCAAGGATTGTGACCTCAAGAAGCCCTGCCGTCTCTGTCAGGGAAAGCACCTTTCTGTCCTTCATGACATCAATCAACGGAGTAGTGATGCCACCAAGCAAAGTAGCAGTCTCTATAACTCCACCGTAGAGACTCTTTACCTGGACCAGCCCCGCTGTGGCGGCAGAGTGTTCCTGAAGGTCGTTAAGGTCATCCTCTACCACCAGCGGAAGTCACTGGAAACTTTCGCCATCCTTGACGATGGCTCAGAACGCACGATTCTGCTGGCCACGGCTGCACAACACCTCAGCCTTGGAGGAAGCCCAGAACAGCTGCAGCTACGGACAGTGCACCAAGACATCAGGACACTGCATGGTACGTCTGTGACCTTTGACATCTCCACCGCTAGCAACCCACAGAGGAAATTCAAGATCCGCAGAGCCTTCACAGCAGATCAGCTTGGCTTAGCAGAGTACGACTACCCAGTAAGTGCCTTAAAGGAAAGATACGTGCACCTCAGAGGAATACCCATACCCCCTCTCTCCAAGGCACAGCCCCTACTCCTCATAGGCGCAGATCACCCAGAGCTTGTCACCCCAGTGGAGCCAGTGCGTCTGGGCCCGCCAGGGGGCCCAGCAGCAATCAGAACCCGCCTCGGCTGGACCCTGCAAGGCCCATCTAAACACCTACAGGAGCGGCTCCCAACATCCCAGTGTCTGTTCACATCCATCTGCTCTCCATCCACTGACCTACATCATCAGGTTGAAAGGTTATGGCAGCTGGACGTCTTGCCCTACCGAAGCGAGAAGCTGGTGACCAGGTCACGACAGGATCAAGAGGCTCTCAAGATGCTGGAAACACAGACCATCCGTGTGAATGTGGACGGAGTACACCGTTACGCCACCCCACTTCTACGAATCAAGGACATGCCGGCATTGCACGCACCTAAGGAGGCAGTGATGTGTCACCTCCGTAGCACAGAACGTCGGTTGGCTAGAGACCCACAGCTGGCTGCCAAATACAGAGAAGAGATCCGGAACCTGGAGGAAGCTGGCTACGCCATCCAAATACCACCCCAGGAGGTTGAGCTGTCCGGAGAGTCATGGTACCTTCCCCACCACATTGTGTCCCACAATGGAAAGCACAGAGTAGTATTCAACTGCTCTTACACCTACAATGGACAGAATCTCAACAAGCTGTTGCTACCTGGACCTACACTGGGACCCTCTCTCCTGGGAGTGCTGATCCGCTTTCGTGAACATCGAGTGGCCATCAGTGGAGACATAAAGGGGATGTTTCACCAGGTCCGCCTGCTCCCCAAAGACAAGCCCCTCCTACGATTCTTGTGGAGGGATCTGAAGCCAGAGGCACAACCGGCCGTGTACGAATGGCAAGTCCTTCCATTCGGTACGACATGCAGCCCGTGTTGTGCGACATTTGCACTGCAGCAACATATCTTCACCCACTGCCAACCAGGTGACAAGACTCAACAGTCAGTTGAACGGTGTTTTTACGTGGATAACTGCCTGCAAAGCACTCCCTCCACTGACGAAGCACGTGAGCTGGTCAATGAGCTGAGGTCCCTGCTGGCCACAGGTGGATTTGAGATAAGACAGTGGGCCAGCAATGAAACCTCGGTTGTAAGCCACCTACCAAAGGAAGCTAGATCTGAGAGCACTGAGCTGTGGATCTCCCAAACCCAGACAGACCCACAAGAGATGACCTTGGGTTTAAGCTGGCACTGCCTGCCTGACACCCTCCATTACCGCCATCGACCCTCCCCCTACCAAGAGGTGACAATGCGGAATATATATCGCGTTTTAGCGAGCCAGTATGATCCCCTGGGATACATACTCCCCTTCACCACCAGGGCCAAAGTTTTGGTGCGACAGCTATGGGTGAAAGAAAGAGAATGGGATGACCCACTTCTCCCCTCTGACCTCCTACAAGCTTGGAAGACATGGGAAGCGGAACTGCAGCACCTACCCTTGATCACCCTATCCAGGTGCTTTGTGTCTGCTGACCTGGATGTGCCAGAAGTCAGAAGAGAATTGCACATCTTTTGTGATGCGTCAGAGGCAGCTTACGGATCGGTAGCATACCTCCGTACTGAACATCAAGGAGAGGTACAGCTAGCATTTGTCCTTGCTAGATCCAGGGTGGCGCCGAAGCGCCTTCAGTCAATGCCCAGGCTGGAACTCAGTGCCGCACTCACCGGGGCACAGCTTGCCAAGCTGCTTCACAGCGAGCTCTCCCTGGAGATTAATAACACAATCCTATGGACGGACTCAACAACCGTTCTTGCCTGGCTGCAGTCCGAATCGTGCAGGTTCAAGGTGTTTGTGGGAACGAGAGTCGCAGAGATTCAAGAGCTCACAGACGGCTACACCTGGCGCTATGTGGATTCAGCCAGCAACCCTGCGGACGACGTCACCCGCGGCAAGACTCTTATGGATTTAGCGCAGCCAAACCGATGGAGTCAAGGGCCCCAGTTTCTTCACTTACCGCCTGAGTCGTGGCCTCAATACCCGGCTACTGAACTGACAGTTGATCCAACTGAGCTTAAGTTCTGCGGTCTCATCTCGGCAGCATCTGACCCGTCACTACCAGATGCCAATCAGTATTCAACCTTTGAAGACCTTGTGGAGGCAACTTGCAGGTCCCAACATGGGGCGGCAGGCCAGACAGGCAACCCAGGAGCAGCAGACTACCAGAAAGCTGAAGCAGCACTGATTCGGAGGGCCCAGAGGGACAGCTTCCCAGAAGAGTTTCAGGCCCTCAAAGCTGGTAAGCGTATCCCCTCCTCCAGCCGTGTCCTCACATTGTCCCCAGAGTTTGATGTCAGCACTGAGGTCATCCGTGTGGGTGGGAGACTGCGTCATGCTGTAGACATCAGCCATGACACCTTACATCCCATAGTTCTAGATCCCAAACACCCTGTCACCCGTCTCCTCATAAAGCAGTATGACAGCAAACTGTGCCATCCTGGCCCAGAAAGAGTCTTTGCAGAAGTGTGAAGAACCTACTGGATTCTCCGAGGAAGAGAAGCCATCCGACAGCACCAGCGTTCCTGTGTCGAGTGCCAGAAGTGGAGAGCTACACCCAAGATCCCAAAGATGGCCGACCTCCCCCCAGCCCGCCTTCGCCTCTTAAAGCCAGCCTTCTACTCCACTGGAGTGGATTGCTTCGGACCCTTCATGGTAAAGCGGGGGAGATCCAGTGAGAAGAGGTGGGGTGTAATCTTTAAGTGCATGACCACACGTTGTGTTCACCTGGACCTACTCTATAGTATGGATGCAGACGCCTTCCTTATGGCACTCCGACGATTTGTGGCCCGCCGTGGAACCCCGTTTGAACTTCTCTGTGACCAGGGAACCAACCTTCGAGGGGGCGACAAAGAGCTGCAGGATGCCTTCAATGCCATGAGTCCAGGTCTCCAAACACTACTGGCCAAGCAGAAGATCAAGTTCCAGTACAACCCCCCTAATGCACCACATTTCGGAGGTATGTGGGAGCGTAAGATTCGCTCTGTCAAGGCCGCTCTCCACACCATAGTAGGAGCTCAGACGCTGACCGAAGAAGTCCTCAGGACGCTCCTGACCGAAGTTGAGGCCATCCTGAACGCAAAGCCCCTCGGATACGTCTCCTCCGATGTAGCTGATCCTGACCCTGTGACCCCTAATTACTTGCTGATGGGGCGGCCTGATGCTTCTCTGCCACAGGTTGTTTTCCCAGAGTCAGAGCTACTAAGCCGACGGAGATGGCGTCACACTCAGGTACTGGCAGATCAATTCTGGAGCTACTTCATTAAGAATTACTTACCCTCTCTACAGCGACGACAGAAATGGACCAATGACACTGATGACCTCACTCCTGGGACCGTCGTGATGATCATGGACCACCAGCTCCCTAGAGCACTCTGGCCTGTTGGGCGGGTGGAGACCACTTTTCCTGGAGCAGATGGCCATGTTCGTTCAGTGGACATTCAGGTCAAAGGCAAACGCTACCACCGCCCCGTAGCTCGGCTCATCAAGCTCCCTGCCATCCCTGACGATGACAACCAACGGGCACCTCCTACCCAGATCACACCATCTACAGGAAGTACATTCACACAGTGAATGTAGGGGCGGCTGTAAAGGAGGGCGGCCCCTTTAACTGAGGGCGGCCCCTTCCCTGTCCATGCAAAGCCATACGGACGATCAGCCAATCGGAGCACAGCAAGACGAAAGGGGAGAAAACAAGTTAGAGCAGGACACCAAATGGCAATCGTGAGAAGCCATTAAGTTACCTTTGCGTAGTTAGTAAAGTGTTACACCTTTTCCTGTGTGCGTTCATGACTTTAAAGTAAGTAAATTTGCTTACGAAGTTCTCTGTTACCGTGTGCTGTAAGCTTGTGTCGTTGTTACCCATGTTACTTCTCACTTACTACCGAGTACAGCGGGGATAGCCCCCCGAAGTTGTTTTCAGTTAGCGTAATTGTTTAGATGTTGTTGCGCTTAGAGTAATATTTTCAGACATCCACCATAATCAGTAATGTTGAGAAATGAATATTATAACGCGTAGAGACGATTAACACGCATAAATTCTACTCTACGTGAACGTAAATATGTCCCGGTGCGTAGTATGCAAGCTTACGCTGCGTGACTGTATCGCGCCCGTCTTGTATAGAAGTATGTCAGTTATGCCATTTCTGATTGCACGATTGTACATATCATAACCCTGTGTAGTTTGCTGTGTTGCTTGCCCAGCGTTATGTGTCTGTATAGTGATAAAGTTATAATTGTATAATGCTGTATAACTAATATTATGTATATCTGCCTTTTGTTCAGACCACACACACACATACCCTCAAATACCTCCAAACCTGCAAAGTGATCAAGACTATGCCAATACCCATTAAACGAGTTTAAAGGATCAGATGTGCCCTGTTTCCCTGTGTTCTGACCGACACTCCGTGGCGACGGCCAACCCCCACCCTTGAACCAGTACACACCCTCCACCACAACATGCTTCTGGCATCTTAAGAGAAAAGGCACTGATATTAAATTGTGAAGCCAGGAGAGTAATTTTGTTTCCCTGCCTTTCTGCTTTTGGCATTTTGTCCAGTGAAGCTCTTTCTCTCTCTCTTTCCCTCTTTCTCCACTCATCTATATATATAATGAAATGTCCACACTGAGTCATTAACTTGACTTGTGTTCTTCCTTGCAGCTCTTGGCAGAACATGGTGCAGCTCTCAGAACAGGGGCCTGGTCACGTTCGAGGACAGCCGCACAAAATTCTGCATGGGCTCACCATTCTCTATGTCATGCGGACAGCTCGCTGTGTCCACCGCTCCAGCTGCCCGGCAGGGGTGTGTATTATTAAGATCAGTGAATCTGCACAGAAAAACCCCTTGGATTCCTTCTCTCCAAACGCTGTTTTTGCCTAAAGCCTAGATTCTTGCACACGGCTCACTAGTGTCACACCTCTCATGGGAGGGATAGTCCCACTGCTTATTCGTTGGTGTCTGTTTACAGCGGGTGCTGCCTGAATGCACTGATCTTTATATTATGTGGATGAGCCACTCAAATAGTTTGCATCTACTATGAGCCCATGCAGGAGATATAAAGATCTGAGATTTCATATAGTGCCCCTCATGAACAAGCACTCTCAGACTGTGTAGTATAGTGTAGCATAGTGGTTAAGGAGCAGGACTTGTAACCGAAAGGTTGCCAGTTCAATCCCCGCTTGGACACTACTGCTGTACCCTTGGGCAAGGTACCTAACCCACAGTTGCCTCAGTAAATATCCAGCTGTATAAATAGATAACATTGTAAAACAACTGTAACCTATGTAAGTCGCTTTGGATAAAAGCGTCTGCCAAATGAATAAATGTAAATGTAAAAGCATGAATTGACCTGGGGAGCATTGAAGAGTAATGGCCTTTAATTAAAAAGAATTCTAGAGAACACATTTCAATTCAGTTTCAGGAAGCTTGTTCATTACTCCATGTGACAAAACTCCTTAAGCATCATCTACTGAGAGCTGGGCGGACACCAGGATATGACTGGGTTTTCCTTTTTTTTTGGTCTGTGATTTCTTCTACTTCAAATGGTGATGGTAAATTTGATTGACAGCTCCTTGGATAACAGGATCCCCTCTCTGAAGTGTAGTGACAGAGGCTTTGACTTCCAAATAATTGTCTTAAGCTGAATGTTGTATCATGAGATGATCATCCTAAAATAAGAGCACATAAAATGGTCTTCTCTGGCATTTGATTAAATTAAATCCAGTGTCTCCCATTTTGTTATAATGTGGATAAAATTTTTTTCGTCTCCACACAATATTTGGTGTTCCTGCCAAAGAAATGTCATGTTTTAAAGTGCAATAAAAACCCTTTGGCAATTATGTTCTATTTTGCAGACACTATTATCCAGAGTGATTTACAAGGACATTGTGGTATAGTACATTAAATGCATATCACGGTAGCATCAAGAACATCTACAGCGCTGAGTCAGAATAACCAGTACCATAGTGACTGAGCATCAAGTCAAGAATAAGGGCATGAAGTAAGAAAAGGTGGCTGTCTAACATCTGTTTTGTCTTCCTGAGTCATTCAGAGCATTTTCGAAGAGAACACTAGAGAGAACACCGAAGTTTACGCAATCACCTCACATGACCAGGACACCAACGCAGCCTAGAGAGCGGAGAGAAGATTTGCTGTAATCCACGACAAAATGAGTTTGATTGGAGTGACAGCCGACTTTGTGCAGAGGTAGGGGGAAAGCGGCAGTCAGACAGGCATGTCTCCCTGACCCTGCCTCTCACCCAGTTGCACTGCAGAAACAGCCTGCTCACCCACACATGGCCATGTATGTCTGCGGCCACAGACATGAAATCCTGGGCTCAATCTACCCACAAGGCAGTCCATCCTGAACTCTGAATAATCAACCTTTTTCTTTAACAACGTTGGCCCACGGCCAGATGCAATCACTCCGTCAGACTTCCAAGCCAAATAAAGTACTGCTACAACATCAAACACATTCCATTTTGACTGTATGGAACTTCATATCAACTGGACTGCTGGCTGGGAAAATTACGGTTACAAGGCAGCCTTCCTGCCCACTTCCCCACACCCCGCACATGCGGCCTGCCCACAGTTGGAGGAAATCTGTCCCTGATCTATTGTGGCCAGCGCAAGGCAATGCTGCCGCCATCAATTTCCATTATACAGTCAATTTAGGCCGATAAACCTTGTCAGGGTCAATTCGCTCCCTTTTAATAACTCCGGGGGCCAGCGAGTGTCTGGCCACACTTCGCGTCTGTGTTACAAAACAAGCTCTCTCATAAGAAGAGCATAGAGGGATTAATGACATGTGTGGGGAAGTCTTGGGGATATTTACGAAGAAGCAGCCAGGCTGTTTTTGCTGCAGGGGTTCTCTGTGAAGGTGAGGTCAGGAGTACAGTAGTTGTTTGTTTGGTTTTTTGTTATAAAAGAGTTAAAACAGGAATCCTGTCTAAAGGTAGGTGTTAAAACAGGAAGCAAGTCTGACATGAACCACACGGACTGGATCCAGAATGGCAGAAATGTGTTTTGTCCTTATCTTTGAGAAACAAATTAAAACAAGCGAAAGGGATTTTTTTGTTTCTTGCTCCTTACACAACATTAACAGTTCATTTCAGTATTCACCACATTTGTTAACTTGATTTAGTCTGATCTGAGTTAATTGGCACCTGATTCTGTCTGTCCCTGCCTTGCCCAGACACCATGAAATAAATGAAATGTACTTTATTTTTTCAATTAAATTTAAATGACTAAAAATCTGCAAACAATAATATCATCAATTACAAGGATGAAAAAGCAAATACATATTAGCATCAATTTCAAGTCTGTCAGCAACATACATGAAAGGGTTCAAATGGGGCTGGTTGGACTGAGTTATCATCAGGTCAGGACATTCCGCTCTTAATGGGAACAGAGGCAATCTGATGAGACTTCATTATGTCTTCATAAATACTATATGGAGTAGCATTACAGATACATAAATTACAACTGTAATGACTCTTCTCCCAGCTGAGTCCCAGCTGGGGCAGGGGATGCGACCTTTATTGCATTAGAACATCCTGCTGCATAAGTGCGTAACGTATAAAAGCATGAGCCCTGTAAGTCACCCTGGATGGAGGCGTCTGCCCAGCATATTAATAACAGTAACATTTAATGGAAGGTGACAGGAGAGTTGCAGTCACTCACAGAGACAGCACTCCCCTTGGGTGGAGCACACGCACACACGCATGCACACACACACACATGTGTGCACACACATGCACACAAAAATGCATACAGTACACACACACTGTATAAACACAAATACATGCACATACACGTACAGCACACACAAAGACACACACATACGCACACTTGCATATGAGTGCATTCACTCATGTATACACACAAAGATGCTCACACACACTTGTGTGCATCCACAAACATATACACATGCACACACATACACACACATACACCCTCCCTGCTTCCACACACTATGTCAAGGCAGGGAAAAACCTAGCCTTCAGCTTCCTCTCTCTCCTCAGCCAGAGCACAAGATTTCCCAGACTCCCTTCAAAAGGTCTGTAGGCCTGGGATGCCTAAAACAGCATCACTGTGAAGCAAAATGAAAGGCACTTATTTGTTAACAAGCACAGCCTGGTGTTTCCCTTAATTACTGACAGAGAACAAGGGAAACACCCAACACCATTGTGTTTCTGCTTGGTCCAGAGAGAAGACTGTCATAACAGGTCTGCTAACACTACTTGCAGCAGACACCTGGTTTTCTCTCTAGATCTCTTGTCCTACACTAAGCAGGCCCAGTCTCGCTTACTGTCAGCCAATCAACAGGAGGGGGGGACCAGGGCGCCATGGTGGCGGGCCTAAGCCGGTCTTAACGTTGGGTGAAACCGCCCAGAACAGGACTGACTTTAACGAGCTTAAGGAGAGCCCAGCAGGAAATAGACCTCCAGTGGTGCGAAGACAACAAGGTGGCAGGCTTTCCCATTCAGTCACTGGGTCACTGAAGCAGTCGAAGCCCCTTGTCAGCAAAGGGGCTGTGGCCACCGGAGGCCACGTACATACTTCAAATGACACACGTTGGAAAGATTCAGTGTACGTTGTGCACAGAGGGCTATATGTCATAATGTATTTAAAGCAGATGAGCCACTGCTACATGGCATCAAAAGCCAGCCCAGGCATCTCAGCCAAACAGAAAAATGGCTGGTGTTAATTCACCTCGAACAGAGGGACAGAGAGCTGGCCAGGACTAATCTGAACTCTCTCCAAACTCAATCAATGCATGCATTTTTGCTCTACCGTCTCCTTCACAGTTCACTTATTGTTTTCTGTTCGTAATGCGATGGCTCTCTGCTGACAAGCTGTGTCATTAAAATGGGACCTCAGCATCGAATGGCCCACGAGGTTGTGTGTATGAGATCCACAGGGTGAAACCTGGAGCACAGGACCTTGTTGTTGAAACAGAGAAAGGAAATGGAAACCGCTCTCAGAGCAGGTGAAAGTGCTCAGAGCAGATCAATGTCTTCCATACTTCACGCTCTTCTGACCACTCCCTTGGCTCTTGACCCTGACTGGTTCTTTGGCAAACGGAGTCTGCACCATCCAATCAAACAGTGAGAATTAAGACTAGTTTAGGCAGATTAATGCTGTTCAGGTAGGAGCTGTCTAGTTGATGGCCTGCCCCTGAGGTCTGAAAAACAACCTAATGAGGAAGTTAACTTTAAAAAACAAACAAGACGTTCCTCTGTTGATTGGCCATTTGTCTGGTCTCAGCAGAAATGAGGGTTGAAACTTTACCTCCAGAACAATTTATTTAAACAGTTTTGCCTTGTTACATTCTCCAACCAGATTTGCACACTGCTGGAAAAAAGATTGCACACATTTCCCAGACTTGTTTGATGATAAAGAGGCAAAAATGTGTGTTTCCTGTATATTAGAGCCCTACCTGCAAACTAATAAATTCATAAGAACGACTGAAATATGAGGGGAACCCCGACAAAATGTAACCAAAAATTGGCACTAGCATGTTGCCATTACCAGTCCTTTATTCATTTAGACAGATGCACTGCCACATCACACAGAAGCATATGACATCGTGTCAACCTTTGTCCTCCAGTTTCTACTTTTTAAAGGCTTCAACGAACACACCTACACATAAATCATAAAACATTTTCTCATACAGTGAAACTGCCTCCGGCTCCTCTAAACACCATTCATGCCTGTTTTTCCTCGGCGTGACAAACGCATACACACAGAGCACCTTAGTATGCATCCGACTCAAACTCACCTGTTCGGCTTTCTCGCTTTATTAATATGACCCAGTTTTATCGATGCGGCCGGCGCGTTCTTCCTGAAGTGACCAATAGCGGTCGTTTGATGAGGTCGCCTCCCGGTATCCAGATCCGCCGGGTGCAGCCGCGGTATGCAGCAAATCAGCGCGTTCAGACCTCTGCGCTGTTAACACCGACAGAACCTGCAGGTTTTAACTTCTAACGTCGTTGACAGCCTTAAGTAGACGTTTTAAACCTAAAAAATGCTCGAACAAAAGCGAAAGGGTATCCGCCAAGAAGGTGGCATGCCGATACCAATCAACACAGTCCTCATTCTGCACTCTTCAAAAGCCCGCTCGAGAAACGCATGCACCGTGCGTCCCCGTACAGTACGGTACCGCAGCGGCGCTAAATTCAGATCCCCTCCCCCCTCATACACTCTGGCTGCGGACGCGCCAATCTAATTACTAAAATCGTGGCTGCAGCAAACCACTCTAATCCAGATTAAACGATGATAGCTACTACCGGCATCTTCGTCCACTCATCAAAACCCTCACACGCTCACCTACCTTCCCCTTTCCGTCCGCACAAATACCATTCTGAGTCTACTGTCCACCTACGCATTTTAGAAGGGTTGTCCTCGCCATACCCTTACCTAATGGCACATACCGCCGGTGAAAATGAAACGTTCTACAGGAGGTTATATAACTACAAAACTTTAGCTCCAAAAATAGTCCTATAGAATTTTAGATGTACATTTCTTAGACAGTGTAGTATTATATAGAAATAATATATGCGGCATAATATATGTAATACGAGTAATTACGATTCTGAAATCTCGTGCTGTCACACGCATTCGCAGACACCATCACTGTAAAACACTGGCACTATGTCACTGCAAATAGAAGGATACAGCCATGAACAATACAGTAGCCCTTAAATTTACAGCTGGGTTACCGATTATAATTAGGCTACAATTGTGCTACATGTTTCCATGTAATGAGGCACAATCCAAGTGAAGTTCATTTAATTACAAGTCAGAAAATATTACTGTTCTTAGGAAATACTAATTCAGGGCCAAGGCAATACGGAATGATACATAAATATAAATAAAATACAGAATTACGGCACAGCCAGAATTAGTAGGCAGAAACCTGAAAAACAGTGTAGCAAAGAAATAATACCGCAATACCCTCATAATTATGCTTAGAAACCACGAATTTACATCATGATAAAATGAACTTGGAGACAAAAAAACCTTGCCTCTAACCATAGTGTTTACATGTCACCAGTGAAGGTGAACTTTCACAGGAGCCAATGTGGCATTGCAATGGTCTGATAATCCCAAAGGCTGCTGGGTAGATTCACAGGTGAGGGAACTTTTCTGGGGCAAAAAGCCTACCCTGAATTTCTTCCGTAAATATCCAGCTGAAAGAACACACGCTTTGTGTGTCCCCAGTAAGGGCAAGAGCGCCTGCAAAGGGGCGTTGGCTAAGCGAATGAATAATTTGAACCGAATTATGCACCCCCAACTCCCCACCGATCTTCCAGCAGGGAGAGGTGCGTCCAACAGCAGGGGTCTGACGCGAAGGAGCTCTCTGTCTTATTAATGGTGACACTTCCCGGCCTCCTGCGAAGCTGCGAGACGCAGGGGACAATCAGAAAACTCCCCTCACCGGTCTCCCGCCCTACAGCAACCACCCCTCCGTGCGCGGGTGAAGGACGTGCTCTGCACAGAGCTTGACGCACCTGCTGATATGTGCCTAAAACACACCTTTTATCAGATGCGATTGATGTTTTAATAAAGTGGAAGTCACCGACATTTTCTCATATCATCTTAATATGACGGAGGTTACTGACAGTGAGGGTGGAAATGCTGAGAAGTGCTTCAGGAGCTAGCACTGCAAGCAGAGGAGTGTGGAGATAGAAAACTGCATGGGTCAATTATCCGCTGATCAATATGTTGCCCTGAGTAAGGGTTTTGCTAAGCATATTGCATACTTTAACATCTAAACTCTCTAATTTAGTAGAGGTTGAATGCATCCCTACAAAGGACAATATAAATCCTGTCCTGCACCAACCCCAGTGGTTTTGGAGCATTAAGTGCCTCCGATATGACGTGACTGCAAGGTGAAAACAGACCAGCTGTACTAAGAGCACTGCTGGGAAACTGAGAGAAGGAGAGAAAATCAGAAGCTAGACAATGAAAAAAAAAATGAAAAGAACGACATCATTCGTCTAGAATGGAATCTTTTCTGTGGATGCCACGCAATGTTGCACAGATCAAGGTCAGGCGCACAGCTGTTAATCTGAGTAAACATCTCTGCGTATTTTATATTGCCTGTCACCAGACAGTGGGATGCTGACTCCATGATGGAGAGCCCCAATTTTCATGCAAAGATTTTTTAGACAGTGTGATGAGGTATGACAGATGCTTGAAACCAAAAGGTTGCAGGTTCACAGCCCAAGCAAAGCTGCTATGTGAGTTGCCATGAATAAGAAACTCTGACAGCAGGCAAACATACAGTAACATGTGCAGTGACAACCAATGCCAATGCTGCAGCTCACTTTGTCTAGAATGGTATAAACAGTTCACAAATATCACAAGCTTCCTACAGGACACCGCTAATCGTCCCTATGAGGCATCCTTGTCTGGGAGAGACAGTTCACAGACCAGGAAGGTAATTAAGAACTTTTCCTCAGGGAAATACATCTATTTTGAAGCATATGGGTCACTGAGGGAAGGGTCCAAGGAGTGGAAGAGCAGGACTCTCACAATGGAAAAATGCAATATGCACCCTGCATCTGCTCATATTCCAGCATTTATGAGTATAGACCCTCAATGCTGAGCTGGGGTCACTGCTAAGGTTTTTGGTTAAAGTGATAGGTAAAATGATGATAAAATCCAGCCAGAGTTCCTATGCAGGTAATCTCATCTCTCAGGCCCTAGGCAGGTGCTGCAACTTACTTTGAATATTTCCTTTCTTTGTTGTAATTAGCTGTGACCTGAATAAATTATCAGCAGGGTTGTACATTTGGCCCAAGGAGACTGGGGGAGTCAGGGAGACAGACAGAGAGAGAAAATAAAACTCAGAGGAATCCGGGAACATGATCATAAAATATTGGAATTGGATTTCCGCGCCTTTAATTAGGGCTGGGATGAAGCCTGGTTCTGTCATATGTTATGATGGCTGCCTCATTTGTCTCGTGGCGAGGAAATAATCTCGTTTCATGTGGGAAGCAGCGTGGATTCATCCTCTCCTCTTTCACTTAGCGCTACAAGTGAATTGACGCAATAAATTAACAGATGCCCTTATGTTTAGGGCGGAGGGCGAATGGTCTCCGCACATTGCATTGGTTATATGAAATTAAATCAAAACTATAAAAGATATAAATTTACACACCCATTCCCGTACGTCTTAAAACCATTATAATATTTCTGTTTGTTCACACAAGTAAGACGACGTTACGTTTGATTAAGCGATAAAAAAGTAGAATTCAAAAAAGGTTACATCGCCATCTCATGGTAGTGATTGTAACACACGGTACACTGCTCGGACAGCGGTGTCACGTGATCTGCAGGGCAAGTAAGTGACAGCGACATAGGCATTTACTTTCGCTAAAGTTTTCTCCTTCGGTAATTGTGTGGAAACACGCACCGTGTGTGTTTTGCAAAATGTCATTCTGTTCTTTTAGAGGAGGCGAGATTTTTAAAGACCACTTCGAACCCGGTAAGTACGAGGTAACGTGAATTTTGTTTAGATGGCTGGCATAGCTAGACTGATCATCTTGCCAGCTGGCAAACAAGACAGCTGACTATGGTAGCTATATTAGATAAGCAGGGACCTTGGTAATATAACGGGAACAAAGAAGCTAGGTCAGCTCTCAAGGCAACCAGCTAGCTAGTCTAAAATTTACAAAAGTGTAGATAGCTGTCATATCGAAGGCCCAAAATGGAGCTGTTAAACGTTTTAAAATAAATCTCACTAACTTGCTAGCTTGCTAGCTGTTGCTAGCTAACGCTGCAGTAACATGATACAAATGGTCAGATACGTGGATAGATAACTAGGTCTAACTTGCCTGGCTGTTAGTGATCTGTCATGAGTGAGCTGAGACGTATAGCGAGAGACATTTGGCTTGTCATGACAAAAAGCGTTGTAGCTGATCTGTGTTGGTCGGTTACCTTAATGGTGCTAATTTTAAAAAAGGAAAGTGTAGCAAAGTGATTTCCGACATGAAGGCAACATGTACAGAGATGTGTGAGAATGTTTTGGAGCATGTTCACGGCCGCAATCACATCCCAATTTCAGAATTTGCTCATTTCAAAGTATTTCAATAGTATTTTAGTTTATTTGACAAGCATCCTTGTCCAGATCAATGTACAGAACATTTGCATGTACAAGAGTACTGGAAGAGTACTGGAATGTATTTGTGGCTTACCTGTGTTGTCCCCCACCCCACCCCACTTCCCCTAGGTATCTATGTGTGTTCCAAATGCGGACACCAGCTGTTCTCCAGCAGGTCCAAATTTGAGCACTCCACCCCGTGGCCAGCCTTTTCGGAGACGATTCAGGAGGACAGTGTGTCTAAACAGCAGGAGAAATGGGGAGCTTACAAGGTGAATGCTCAAACTGGCGCCGAGCCTCACACCTGAGCCGCTCGCCCTTATTCAGTTCAGCAGGAATGGACAGAGCAGCATGTCAGGCCTCCTGGAAACCCACTCAGAATCTGTGCCTCTTTTGATTGAATGTGTGACATCTTATGAATGCCCTTTGTATGTAAGTGTACATGCACATTATTGTTTTTGCTGAGCAGACACTTTTAACCAGTCCTGCTGGCACAGCCTACATATAATCCATTTATATAGCAGGACATTTAGAAATTAGTTAAGTGCCTACAACAGCATTGTCCTGCTCAGGATGTGACTGCCACACACTCCTAGTTATTCTGTTCTCTAACCACTACTCTTTTGGCATAGTAGTATGTAAGTGATGTGGCTGTGTTTGAGGTGTAGCTGTGTTGTGGGTGTGGCTGTGTTTTCAGTGTGCTGTGTTTTAGATATAGCTGTGTTTCAGGTATTAGAATGTTACAGGTGTTCTGTGTTTCAGGTATGCTGTTTTTCAGGTATGTCGTGTTTCAGGTATAGCTGTGTTTCAGGTGTCCTGTGGGAAGTGTGGGAATGGCCTGGGCCATGAGTTCCTGAATGACGGGCCAAAGAGGGGACTCTCTCGCTTCTGAATATTCAGTAGCTCGCTCAAGTTTGTCCCCAAAGGTGAGGCTGAATTTTTATGCATGTATGCATTATATTACATTGCATTGTTGTCATTCAGCAGATCCTCTTGTCCAGAGCGACTTACTCAATGTACAGGGTACAGGCAAAGTCAAAGAAAATTCTAGAACTTTCTGTTCTATGCGTGTTCACTTTCATAGGGGTGAATGTAGTCTACCTTATTGTGAGAGGCTGAAGGGATAGCTTATAATATTATATCATCACTATGATTATAAGGACAATTAATATTATAATAATTGTTACTTACCACCATCAGAAAGGGCACTTTCTGATCGTATGCAAAGTGAGAATCATATGTATGACAGTCAGGTGTGAGGTAAGTTACATATGCCAAATGACCTGCACACTCAGGAACAAAAAAAGATCACTTTTGAAACAGTCTCCTGTATCAGTGTTTAGGTCACGTCCAAGACGTTACAGAGACAAAAACGGGAACCTCTCAGATATTTTGGCGTTAGCATCATGAAAGCATACATATAATTCACACAGATTACCTAACCAATTTAGCAATCCCGCAATTCCAGTGGCTCTAGATACAAAAATAGACTTTTAGATAGATTTGTAACATGGTGCGGTGCATAAACACACTGCCTATAATAACCTCCAGATGTTTGGGCCTGGTGCTCACTCCACTGTCTGTGCTGTCTATCTCCTCTCCAGATAAAGTGGACGGACAGTAGAGCGAGAGGGTCTTTCCGGAATCACGAAGGCAGCATAGGGGTGTGTCAAGAATAGTGATACTCTGTTCTGTGGAAGGTGTGGACAGTTCATGAAGTGAGCTGGAGAAAGCCCCCTGATGGGACGCCCAGTGCACAGATGGTGGAAATAGTCCCCTTTGAGAGCAGGGCCTCTATTTAAAGTGTTCAGTTTCACCACACACACACACACACACACACACACACACACACACACACACAAATGTACACAAGGGCAATTACAGCAACCTTGGCTGTAGGTTTTATCTTTGGGTTCAGGTCAGTGAGCACAACTATCGGCAAAAGTGCAGGAATAGGTTTCAGTTCTAACAAGAGTCCGATAGTCTGCTAATCTTTAATATTAAGCTTTTTTAAACCACCACAGAGGTTGTGGCAATTGGCTATGGGCATGTACATGTTCAAAGATTTATTCAAAGCTTTTTTGCACATGCAGTGTAGATCAGACACTACCAGGGCAGGGGAAATCAACCAGACTCAGACTAGCATCCAGAATTTACCAGTCATTTGTAAAAAAAAAAAAAAAAAAAGATAGATTTAAAAAATGTAATATCTAATTTATTCATTATATCCAGAACTGTCAGGTGTTTTATTATTCATTCACATGTGTGAAATCTGTGTTATTTTACACTTGATATTGGGGGGTGTGATGGAGTGTTCTTTTTGCCAAGCATACATTGAGATTCTGCAGTGTGGTGCATTGACAGCAATAATATGAACACTTCTTGCTCAAGGGTGCCCCCATGATTGTCAACACTGTAACAGCATTTTACATATTTCTCAGGACCCGACAATTTCTCAGGATGGACATTTTTGTTCTCACACTGACTTCAGGAGTCACAGCTGAAGCTCTGAAGAGCTGCAGTCTGGGTATCTGTGATAGGGTGTGCCAGTATCAGTATTCTTTGTCATCTATACATGTAGAAACACCAAATGTCCAGATGGGCAGAAACCATCTCTTTCTTTTCAGTTTCTCTTTCAATCATTGCAACACAACTCAGTGCCAGTTCTGGAGTGCCACAGAGATTTTCCAAAAATTTTCAGTCAACTTTCAGAGTCAAGGCAGTCATTCAAGACAGTGATGATCTGAAACAGAGGGTTAAGTGCCTGCTGGAATGAAAACCTTCAGGCAATGCAGCACTGTTCTCTTGGTCCAAATTAATCATTGCCCAACTTGCCACAGTAGAAAAAAATTATAAAGGGCTAAAATCTCCATTTGTATGCAAATCACACTGCTTTGACCAGCTGTGAATCTGTGAATATATGCACTTCCACTTCACTTGAGTACTTTTTGTCAACAATTGGTAGACTTCATTAAAAACTGATGTCTGTCTCAGCTTTCCTGGTTTTCAGATCAGGAGTTGAAAATTACATTGTCTTTTAGCAAATTGAGCTCTCAACTTTTTCATTGCAGAGATTTGTAGAAAGTCTGATATATCCACAGTTTTTCTACATTGAAACAAAAATGTAATGCAAGTGACACATGTAATATGAAATGTGTCTTACAAAATAAATGGCTGCTTCTTCTAGGCCTGTATCTGGGTACTGGCTCTTTGAAATGTAGAACTGGGAAACTACTGCCCTCTTCTGGTTTTCTCAATAGCTGTCAGTTTTCAGCACATTGAAACCCCCTAACAAGTGTCAAAGTGATAAAGTGCCTTTTATTTGGCCTTGCCCATGCTGATGTTAATATTGTCAAATGTTGTTATTACAGTACGTGAAAAAGAAGAGAATGAAACACTGCACTAATCACGACATGAAAGCATACCAAAACCCCACAATTCATGAACTTTATTGTTCATTGTGACCGTTTCTTTATAAAGTAATCCAGTGTTGTCAATCGGCCTTTTCGATTATACGTTGTAATTTATAAAAATGTTAAAACTGTTTTAACATATGAATTAAAAAATATATTATTGTTACTTGACTAGGTTTTTATTCTAACGAATTAGCTACCTAGCTCACATACTAAAACTGAACAGTGATAGACAGTACAAGCACTGTCAGTGTCTGTCAACTCTGAACGTCATGCTGACAATGTCTTCAATGCCGGCCTGTAACTCGTCGTGCTCCTGGACGCTTGAAACGCCCTTGGGGGTCCCGGTCAGAATCAAATCCCCCTCCTCGAGGGTAATGATCTCGCTGATGTAGCTAATAAGATACGGAATGGAAAATATCATCTGGGAGGTGCTGCCGTCCTGCCGTAGCTGGTCGTTGACTTTAAGCCATATCCGCACGTTGCCCGGGTCTGCGATTTTCTCCTTAGGGACGAACTCGCTGACTGGACAGGACGTGTCGAACGCTTTGGCCAGGGTCCACGGCAGACCTTTGGACTTGCACTCGTCCTGAGTGTCCCTCGCTGTCATGTCCAGACACAGCGCGTAGCCAGCCACGTGATCCATCGCGGACTGTCGGGGGATCGCCGTACCCCCTTTACCGATGACGACCCCGAGTTCAACCTCATGGTGCAGGTTGCTGGAGTAGGTTGGCACAAGAATGGGAGACCCCTCTTTCACGTAAGCAGAGGGGGGCTTGAGAAAGAGAACAGGCTCTGTGGGCACGGCGTTTTTCAGTTCTTTCGCGTGGTCTGCGTAGTTTCTCCCAACACATATAATCTTCCTCCCCCATTCCCAAAACCTTGTTAGGCTCCGTGACGCGGCCATTCCCAAGATAGTATTTAACAAGCAAGACAGCTACCTCTTCGGCTAATGTTACTCCTGAGAGGACGACAGCGCACACCTACTTCTAGAGTGACCTTTGAACATCGCCACAAAACTACTAAATCCTGGGTGACTCTACGGAATGCCAGACGTGTCATACTGTGCGGGAATATTGTCCGGTGTTGACGTCATTCATTTATGTGTAGAAATATGTTGTGTTATGAAAGCATCCATCTATTACAAGCATCACTCTAATATGAAAAAATCACCCTGTCATAATAGCAATGCATCCTAGCAGGCAAAATACGTATATTTTGTGTGCCACACCCCCGTATTTGATTGGCTGAGCCGCCGGGGTCAAAGTTAAAAGGAGGACGTTCTGCACTTCAGACGAAATTGTTTCCTAGTTCCTGCAGATACGATATATTAGCAGACATCTGAAGTGCTGCTATGTTATTCAGGTCATTGGTTGCGAGCGCCTGCACACTCGGTGTACTGGGAGCAGCTGCTACGTATAAACTTGGTATGTCGCTCAATGGCCCGATCACTTCTTGCTCGCAGCCGCTGAAAAGCTCCTGCCATTTGTCTTGCTCCGACTGTCGGTGTGCAGTCGATGAATGACGCTTAGCTAGCCAAGTAGCTAGCAAGCAAGCTTACCGTTTTGCTTTCCCTTGGCCAGTGTTGCTGAAAGAACGCAGCTGTTGCGAAGCAGTGTTTACTTGATAGCCATGTTACATCATGCTGGACTCCCTGAAGCCTGTATCTTATATACGCTACCTTGCTGATGGCATTGCATTTATTAGTCTCCTCCAGTAGTGTCTTTAAGATATACTTGACAGGTTTAACTTATACAAATTTAATGTTGTTCATTTGTCGCCTGGTAACTAGATAGCTTGGATATACGACCCGAGCCATATTATAAATGACGCGAGCGAACGCCAAGTGAAGCGTTGAAGTTCTGCGAGACATGCGAAAGTTGACAGTTACCTGGTCGATGGCAGACAGGCATAATTTTCTATAAAAATAGCATCGATAGATGAGTGTGAATAGTTATCAACATTCATTATTTACAGACCGTGAGGCTGTTGAATTCTTACGGGTTACACCTTGTCTCTTACATTAAAAGTGGAAACTAATAAATACAGTGAAACCTAGCTTGTTATCGGGAGTGGGACAAATTTCGTACTGTGCCTTTCACCGTAACGTGAATTGGAGGAATATTGATATCGCAGTGCAAGGTTACTGAGTTACTCAGTTCGGGTTGTTCGTCCTTGTTGTGAAGCTGCTAAAGCAGCCATTCGCACGTATGTATAAGCTGTCGAGACGGAATGCAGGAATGAGTGTTAGCGTACTAGCTGCAGAAGTTTAGTTTCATTCTTTTATTTTTTCGGCTTTGAGCTCCTGCACAGGTTCGCTCAGCATTCCTCCATTCCTATAGGAAGTCTGCGGTTGTGGCCCAGTCCGACATGAAGATAGAACTGCTGCCCGCGTTGACAGATAATTACATGTACCTGCTCATTGATGAAGACACCAAGGAAGCTGCCATCGTTGACCCCGTCGAACCTGGCAAGGTAAACAACCCTTTGCGCAGTGACAGCTTTAATCACAGCAGTCTTTTTTGAGAATAACAAAACGAGGTGAGCTCGCCCGTGCCTTTGATACCGTTTCATGAAATCTTGCAAATTGTATTAGTTATTTTGAAAATTCCACTCCTCATCCATCTTGCTTGGTTCCCCTGAAAGGTTGTAGATGCCATCAAGAAACATGGAGTCAAACTTACCACTGTGTTAACAACTCATCACCACTGGTAAGCCAAGGTCATGAATTTCTAGCAAGTACTAAATAATGTGGACAGTGTGATCTAGTGACTGATGTATGGCAGTATACTTGGCTTCACTTGCCTAGTGATGTTGCACAAGTTAACTTGTGCTAGGGCTTGAATAGTGTTATGCTCACACACACTAGTCTGGGAGTGTTAGCCTGGTCTGATGCTGGTACTCATTAAACTTGAATATTATGATCTTTTGTTTTTTTCTGGAAGTCACTCTGCATAAGAGTATCTGATAAATTCATGTAATGTAATATAATGTAATGTGACCCATACTTTCAAAACCCACCAGTCTTCTCTGTTTGAACTTCACCTGGCTAGACTGTGAAAACGTTACATAACTACCTTCCGTGTAATACAAAAAGTAAGAGGGTGGACTTTGATTCAGTCAGTAATATTTTCAAACTTCAGTTTACTGTGGGACTGGTGGAAACTTGGATACTGTAGTAACACTTTAAAATGCATTGATACAGTTTGACTGAAAAGTTGTTCAGTTTTTCTTGATCTTACACTCTCAAACACCTTTGTGGCCATTACAACGGGGTGTGTACAGGTGTGTCTCCTTTTACTTGCCATTTTCACTCCTAGGATATTTGCATATGAATCTCACTTCTTATTCATCCTTGACCTAGACTAGGAAGTAATTAGAGGTACTCCATTTTCTATCAGGGACCATGCTGGTGGTAATGAAAAGCTGGTGAAACTAGTACCAGGACTGAAGGTGTACGGTGGTGACGACAGAGTGGGAGCCCTGACTCAGAAAGTGACTCACTACAACACGTTCAAAGTAAGTGCTTCAAAGTGCAGGGGTCCGCTTTTGGAAATGGCAGCCGAAGAAGAAACAATTCTAACTCTCTTCAGCTAAGCTTTGGCAAGGTGTTAAAAAGGTGCACAAAGCTCCACCTCAGTGTCATTCATTTGCCTTGCAAACGCCCAGTTTGACCCACTTAGCTTGCATTTGATAGGTTATGTTTGCACAGCTGAATGTTTACTGAGGTAACTCATTCAGAATCCTGTTCTGAGTGGTGTGCAAGCGGTCTGGGTCAGTTCAGTTCCCTCACCACCGCTTCACACAGCCTCCATGCCGTCGATGAGCAAATGGGACAAATCAATTATGTTCTTGCACCTGCACCTGTCTGTGAAATTCTGAGATTGTTCTCTCACTAGGTGTACACAAGGCACCGCTAAAACACTGTTGCTCTCCCTCCCCTGGTAGATTGGGTCTCTTAATGTGAAATGCCTGTTTACTCCATGCCACACTAAGGGGCACATCTGCTACTTCATCACTAAGGACAAGAGCTCTGAGCCCCCAGCGGTTTTCACTGGTAAGGCACTGTTTTCACCAGTAATGAACTGTTGTCATTGGTAATGAACTGTTTTCTCTAGTTATGCACCATTTTCACAAGTGTCTAGTTGTTCTGATCTCAGAAAACTATTTTGCATCCAAGTATAAACTGTGTGTCTGTAAGATGTCCCTCACATTCCCCCATATAAATGGCCTCCCTGTTCTAAGATGTGGGTGATGTGATATCTGTGGGCAGGTGACACATTGTTCATTGGCGGCTGTGGGAAGTTCTTTGAAGGCACCGCAGATGAGATGTACAAGGCATTGATTGAAGTCCTCGGACGCCTGCCCCCAGAAACGGTACACCTAGGGGGTGGGGGGTGTCATTCTAAGTGCATTAGTGGCCCGGGAAGTTGAATATTTGAGGAATAGTCCAATTTTTTTAGCCCCAGTTCAGGAGATACTAGGTTTACTCAAGATGACTGCGTTTTATTCAAATGGGCCTGGTGCACTTGGACTAATTGTGTTCATACGGTGATCTTCATTGATCGACTCGATCAAGAATATTTTCTGCACACAGTAATGACAAATTCTGAGATTGTTCTCTAGAGGGTGCTGTTGCGCACAGTTGGTGTTATGGACGTGTATGTTGTGTTTTGTGTTTCAGAGGGTCTATTGTGGACATGAGTACACCATCAACAACCTCAAGTTTGCACGTCACGTAGAACCAAACAATGAGGCCATCCATAGAAAACTGGCCTGGGCCAAGGTACCTCTTTCACTACTCCCACCCACCATTAAATGATCCTTCCACTCAAAATTGAACTTTTGCATGCAACATCACTGTCAACACTCAAAGTTTGACTTGCATAGCTTACAATTCTTACTTTTTAAACTTTTATACAGTTGGATAATTCCTGGGGTAATTCGGGTTAAGTATGTTGTGCTAGGGTACAACAGCAGTGGCCCACAGGGGAACTGAACCAGGAACCACTGGGTGACATGCCCTGCGTCTTTTAGACTGTCAGATATTTGCTGAAACCATTGCCGTTAAGCACCTTGCTCAGCAACACCTGGGTCTCGACAATGTAGCCTTGCAGCTACTAGTCCGTAAATTAGTCCTTAAATTATATGCCACACTTGTCTTTTCTGCAGGAGAAATACGACAGTGGAGAACCGACCATCCCCTCAACCATGGCTGAGGAATTCACATATAACCCATTCATGAGAGTAAGGTAAGGAGACGTTACATAACATATTAAGAGTCCAAGTAAAAACTTACCCTGTGGTTCAGCTTCAAATAATTCAAGAATTTACCTATAAGAAAACTTCAGTTATGTTATTCTCCAAGTGGATACAAATGTGAAATGATGAATGTAAGTCTGGCTTAAATTCTTCACAATATAATGCACATATAATGTACCTATCCTTTAGTTTATTTTTTTTACACTCTGACCTTTTTATATATTTTCTTTCTTAAATTCTTGTATTTTCTTACTTAATTGTACTTTTAAATCTTAACAGCATTCATAAGTGGAAGGCAAAGGAAGAATTTCATTGTACAGGGAACTTGTTTCTTTACTGTGCATATGACAATAAACTTTGAACTTCAAAGAATAGCCATAGGTGGTCTTTATAGTCTCCTGTTGGCTCATTTGCAATGTGTTGCAGGGAGAAGTCTGTGCAGGAACATGCCAAGAAGACCGACCCCATCGACACCATGGGGAGCATACGTAGAGAGAAAGACAACTTCCGGGTCCCCAAGGACTGAGCATCCATCACGGGTGGGGGTGGGGTTGGGGGGCGGACCCTGAGATGATGCCATCTCTGAATGAAAACAAAAACAAACAAAAAACTTCTCACTACATAGCGTTTCATTACACCGCAGGCCGTTACTAATAATAATAGCAAACACTTTGCGCTCCCACAAACGCAGAACACACAGGAGATGCCGAATTTACAAGCCTGACTTTCCTCGCAGTCTGTCTGCAGAAGCTGTGGGCAACATTTCAACCATGCAGCCAAACTCACAAAAGGATACGTACCCAGAATTCATGTTGCAGCAGGGAGAAACTGGATATGTGAAGCACTGTCTAGGTGTGTAAATGTGTTGCAGTTTTTCAACATTGAATACAGTGTTAGTATGAGAAAACATGGATTTAAGCAAATGCGCTACTGTTTCTTTGTAGAATGAATGTAAAAAAGATTTCTATTTTACTAATGACTGATGACTCAGATTGGCACTTTTCCATGATGCTAAAGAGCAAGAATATATTCATAAGGGCAGGGATAATATAGATTTTAAGATGTATGTCTTAACTGGTTGTGCAATTTTGTTTTTTGCTTTTTTAAAAAAAAAATATTTCAGGGAGACCAGAGTATGGAAGTGTTTTGGCTTCTGTGTTGGATCAAAACTATCAACAGAATGGTAAAGCTCTCTGTTCAAAAGTATTTTATTCTTTTAACAACTTCATTTATGTGTGTAGACAATGTTCTTGTGATGCATGTAAGAATTGTTTTTGATGGAGATGGGATTATAATGTTCAGGTTTTGTAAGGGTGGGACAGAGGAGTGTCTGTTTATTTCAAACCTGTGTGTGTACAATTCTCTATTATTTGCAATCGTTTCATCCTTAACTGACTTAATCGCAAACATGTAATTAAGTAATTAACATGAATATAAGTATAAATGCACCAGATTATTTTTTCACGTGTCCTTAATGTTTAAAGAAGTGAAAGTTGCTAGATAAAGGACAGAATATACCACAATGTTACGTAATGTAGTGTTGAATTAATGGGTCCTGTGTGCAAGGCGTTTCCAAAATGTCAGCAATAAAGCACTTGATAAATAATGCTTCACGACATCATAGTGTGTCCGCTTCACGTTTTTCACCGATGATGTAATACGAGCGTCTGGTAGCCGGTTTCTTTGATTTGGGTTGTGTGCGGCGCATTAAGAATAGGACCAATTGTATAGGATAAAAAAGACTGTTTTGGTGATTTTGCGCTTGTTAAAATGTTTTATTTTTTTTATTTTTTTTTTCTTACCGATGAAAAGTGAAGATGGCAACGCTTCCATTCAACAGCATCCACTGCGTTAATTGACAAAGGGGAATTGATTGCTGAGCTCGTTCCATTGTAAATAAACTAAAAAAAAATCATCTTGACAAGGTCTGTTTGTGCATTGTGTGCTTTCTTAACCTTGCCACTTGTGGATGGTGATAGTCCGGTATGGATTAGTTAGGTCTTGCATGCGTGGGCGAGTGGATACAATAATCTGTACCTGCTGTTGAATATTTCATCAGCTTCACACCGGAACTCCTGCACCCTTTGCAGCTGTGGAAGCACCCGGATCTCTTTGGTTGAACCCGCAGACTCCGTGCTCTCGCTTTGCAGAGGTCTCTGGGATAGCGAGTACTTTTCTGTGATTTGCTTGTTGGACTAGCGCACAAGTGTACACATCCGGAGCCGGGGCTGCAAGGTAGAAGTGAAAAACGTTACCTTGCCGACTTGACGTGTCGCTGCCGCTCACCATCCAAGTTGGCTAGTTAGTAAGATACCGTACATATCCTTTAGCAAGTCAACTAATTGCCATGTCATTTGCTTGCGTGTTGAGTGTTTTAATGCAGTTGTTAGGTCGTTGCCGGTAGCGAGTGTTCCCACCCTCGGAAAAAAAACACATGCTAACTGCAAGCTAGCTAGCTTGCGACATTTCTTGTTATCGAGCCAACTAGATAGGTCTGCCTCTCCCTTGCTTTACCACCTGCATGTAAAATACATAAACACTGTAATATTTGGGCAGCTAGCGAGCTATATTACGACGAAGTTATTGGTTAGCTAGCTAGATACTAACAACAGTTTAAACTTGCTTCCTAGCCATATCAAGTACATTTTAAAATCAATATACAATACTGATGTTTTTATTGCAAGTGTAGTTACGTCCCAGTGCACATACCCATACCATTAGATACCTTTTTTATTTTCGCTGGCTAGTAATTCTTATGTAGTATGTATATATAATAATAATCTGTAATATCTATAATAATAATCTGAAAGACTCGTCTCTGCCATGTGCCAGTTATTTGTACCCTGTGTGGCGGTTCCATCTCTGAATGACGGACAGACATGAAGGTGAAGGTGATATCTATCCTGGAGGATAACTACATGTACCTGGTGATCGACGAGAAGAGCAGGGAGGGTATCGCTGTGGACCCAGCGGTGCCGCACCGGGTGAGACGCCAACACCATAAAAGTCTTACAGAATCATAATAATCATATTGCCCACATGTCCGTGTACACACGTTTAGAAAAAAAATTGTCACTGGAAGTATTGATAGCAATACAATGCATTCTTAGAACTTACCCACATTATAAACAATAAGCAAAGTTAACAGGAACTCTGATAGGTACCTCAGTGTTGCATATAGCACCAAAGGTGGATTAAAAAGTACTTTTAACAAGCTTTGAAAGTAGATTGACACAACTAATAATTTGTTAAAAAGATAAATCATAAATCATATTTGTATGTTGTACTTTTACCCTTGTATGTGTGAGAGGCTGATGCACATACTGTTGGATTTAAGAAATAAATTGCTTCAATCCCTTGTGTAGCAAATTCCATTATTCAGGGCGTGGCTCACATTTGACCTATTGTTAATTTTTGCAATTTACAACAAGGATCCACCCTGCCATCTGTTATCTACCTGTGCCAGATGGAGCCTACAACTTCTTTACAAATTTCTGAGAGGCCTAACAGAAATTCATTCCCTGTGACACCTTGTTGGCTTTGATCCAGGCAGGTGTCTTTGTTGACAAAGACTGGCTTTGTGGAAATATTCATGTGTTTACTTGTGTGTGAGCATGCTTCACTTTGTGCCTTCTGTCAGATGCTGGAGATTGTAAAAAGGGAGGGAGTATCTCTGACTGCTGTTCTTACCACGCACCATCACTGGTAAGAGTCACCCTTCTACCACTAGATTTTGCCACTAGAATCTCCTTATGCAGGCTCCATATAAGGCCATTTCCTATTTTCCATACTTACCTGGAAAAAAAGGAACCCCACAGGACATATATAGTGTACGCCAGAAAGGTTACCCTCAAAAGCTTGAATTACAACTGTTTGGTAAGTCCTTTCCGGTTTTCCCTGGTTTAGATTTAGAATAATCCTGGGTCTCTGTGTGAACTATAGCTGCTCATTAGGTGTGAAGCTGATGCTAAAAGGAATGTTTGCTGTCTTGGTCCAGTGGTTCTCCATTCTTTAAAAGTGTTCTTAAACATTTAAGTAGTAGATACACTCTGCTGTTTGTGAGATGGGTTGATTTATGTCATACATAATGAAGTTTTAAATTACATCCAATTTTAGTTGTGTGCTAGCCTTGTGCTAACAGACAGCGGTGGTGCAGCCAGATTTACAGTACCTAATGGGAGCTGGAAGCAGAGAGAAAAATCAGATGGAGTGCACTCAGTTTTAACCACCGATTTACATTCAGTTGGAACGGATTCCTTTTTATTTTTCTGGCATCATACAGTTCATTTTAAAGGTCCTTGCTTTTCAACATGCATGCAGTAGCTACTAAACTGTAAGGAAAGCAACAGCATCTTACATATTTAAAATTTTTAGATCTCAGTGGTATCTGAGTTACTCTTTAGATAAACAGGAAGGGCCAGACTTAGTCAGTAACAAACTGCTTATGTACAGTTTACAAGGCACCATTACCGGGGAGCAGATCTCTATTAATGCAGTCACTATAAACTTCCAGAACATCATGATGTGATTTGCGTAGTAGCTATAGAAACAATGCAAAGCGAAGCAGTTTGGGATGCACCTGTGAAGTGTGGGCTAATCACCAGGCATCTGTTAAAGAGGTACCTGTTATAGTAAATTCAGTTTGAGGCCAAAACAGGGAGAGACACCATAATAAATAGTCATATTATTAATGATAGTATTCATGTAATAAATAGTAATAGACCGCCGTATATTGTAAACCATTTGCAGTACAAATAGGAGACAGTGCTGCTTAAAACTTGGAATGCATGTTACTTTAGCTTGAATGTTAATGAACTGCAGTTTAACCACCTGACACAGATTCTACTAGTGCAGTTAGTGGAGAGCCCTCTGATAAGCATGTTAGGCTACAGCCAGTGGGTGGCGCCCTCAGCCTTATCTGTTTTTGACCATGTGTGTTTGTATTAGTGTGGGACGCAATGATAAAAAAAAAAAAAAAACATGACTAATGCCTGGTTCAACAAGTCTGCATATTCATTTCACGTACGGTATCTCAAAACATGATAAGAGTTATGACAACGTATTGGGGAGGTTGGTGGTTCTGATCCTGATTAATGTCTGATTTAAGCAATATAAGAAACTGTGTACATAATATCAGGTGCTTACACCATGGCTTGAACAAACACTGGATTGTTATGGGTTTAGAGGGTGTGTCTTGTCCAATAACTGCAGCACTGAAACATGTTTATGCAGGCTGAAGTGCAATTCTATCAGAAATGGCCTAATTACAGCTATAAATCAATACACAGGCACGATTCTAGATTCCATTCCTAACTGACATTTTAAGAAAACACGACTTCTTAATCATGCGTAAAACATTAAATAAAACATTTTGTTTTGTTTTTCAGAAAAATTTTACAACTCTCTGTTTAATGTCTGTGTCTTTATTTGAATAGGAGCAGCCATAATCAGATTAACTCACTCCAACCTATGCTGTTGCCTTGAAATGACACACTCTGGGGTGGTTGACAGTCCTTTGGCTCCGCGTCAGGGCTGCACCACACCACCCCCTTGTGCTTTATGTTAATGCAACAGCACAGCTGGGAGTAGGTTATTCCTTACTCACCAAACATAGTTTAAGCCTGTGCAGCTTTGTGAAAGTACTTTTGAATGTACTGCTGTATAATGTGTTCTATAAGCCCTTATAGCTGGGCTCCATTGTGTGCATGTCATTAATAAAAAAAAATCAATCAGTTGTGCAGCATAAGTACATTGTCTGGCAACCCAGTGTTCAGTCATTTGTGCAGAGTACATTGAAGAATGGCCTTAAAACAGAGGTGAGGAATAGCTTTGTCTCTGTCTCTCTGCCATTGAATGGGTCTTTTGGTGGTTTTGTTTGTTAGGCTTGAATTGATGATATGATGATGACGATGATGGTGAGGGTGAAGGCGAGGGTGTAACAGGTTTTGTGATGTCGAAGGGACCATGCCCGCGGGAATGAGGCGCTGGCGAAGGAGATCCCCGGGCTCAGGGTGTACGGGGGTGACGACCGCATCGGGGCGCTAACTGACAAAGTCACAAACGCACAGGAGCTGAAGGTACTGCACGTGCACAACCGCACTGAACTCCGCGCAGCAAACACCTTATGCAGCTGCTGCGTCTCTCATTCAGGGCAGAGGTGTGCAATCTGCAAGATTTCCTCCAAGCTCTGCTTTTCACTATATCACTAGTCTTAACTAGAAGTGTGTGGATCATTACCGTGAACCAAAGAGCAAAGTAAAGTCTACCCTCAAATGAAGTGAATCTGTGCCCTAGTGCCCAGAACACAACTCTTATCGCACACAACTGTATGTATGGCTAGTCATCAAATTGGCTGAAATAAGCCTGTGCAGTTGGCTCTATCGAAAGTCATCACACACAGTTGGGGCGTAAGGGACTGTGGCGCCAGCAAAACAGGTTAACATGTTGTTTGGAATGCTTGGATTGATTGAGAATTGAGAATGTGTTTGAGAAATGGTGGCTCGTGACACGGAATATCATCAACACGGTCAGCAGGACAATGTTAGCAAGCAGTCAGACTCTGACACAGAAAGGCTGCCAGGCTGCCAGGACACAGACTCCCTGGCTCACATCCTAAGAAGCGGTAACTTATGGCCCAAAGGCAAAAGATGAAGGAAAAAAATCAAACCTAAAAGATATTCTTGAATGTTTCTTGATATTGTCCTGATACAAGATTGGCAAACATTGGCTTTATGTTCCATATGATCTTGAAGTTGCAAAAATGAGAATATATTCAATTCACTTTATTAATAATAATTCATTCATTTGTTTAATTCTGTGTTTGCCTGGCAGTTGCCCTAATCTTGGGTGGTTTAAGGGAGGTCATATACCTTTACTGCCTTTTTCAAGACTATGTCAACATACAGGATTAAAACCTGCCTGACAGGTTGAGCATGACAAAAGAAACTAATAATTGTGAAACTTTGCAGTGATGTTATGTTAATATTGCCTGTGCCTTTTTTCTCATCTCCAGTTTGGCTCAATCAACGTGAGGTGCTTGTCCACGCCCTGCCACACCTCAGGGCACGTGTGCTATTTTGTGTGGGAGGACGACTGCGACGACGCTCCTGCTGTTTTTACAGGTCAGCACCTCCCGGTCGGCGTTACCCCTCCCTGATGTGGAGGTGGTGTGGCAGGTTTACTGTAGATTGCCTGTAAGTACTAATCAGTTCTATTTTTCCAGTTCCAAATATCCATGACTGGGAGGTTTTTGCAGGAAGGAGGAGGTTTTGGTGCTCTTGGAGCAGCTGTGGTGACTGTGGATGCTAGGTTTTTGTTTGTTTGTTTATTTATTTATTTATTTGTTTTTAACCATGCTGATTCATGAGTATTCATAATGAAGCAGCCAATCGGAACTCTGCAATGACAGAAGTAAAATTGCAGAGACAGATTTTGTTAAGTCTGGAGCCCTGAATATTGTTCCGGTGTATAGAGTATCTGGGGTGTAGAGGGTGGATACCCGACGGCACCTGTTGGGACCCGATGGGTCGGGCCAGGTTCGGACGTAAATTTAGAAATGATGTTCGGGTTTGGGTCGGGTTTGGTCACGTTGGCCGAACAATAACTAGGCAGCGAACATTTGACTTTTGAACTACTAATTACGATGGGCTAGCCTAGTTCTTTTTAGTGAAAATATAGTGTAAAAATAAATAAAAATGATGGACCTACTGTCTGTGTTGTGCTACCTTCTGTTCAGTGCTGGGGTTTGTTTATTTACATGACAACGCAACACATAGGCTATTTCAGGCGCTAAATATTCATAGGCTAAAGATGGAGGATGTCAAACTAAATTTGTCATCGGGAAAGTTTATAACTACCGAAAACCATGCAGGGAAATCGACGGTATGGAGGCATTTTGATTAGTCGTCATACAGATAATAACAAAGCAGTTGGTTATGTGAAATGAAACGTGTGGGGCCTTGCAGCAACATGTGCACAGAGGGTGCAGGATGTAGGATGCAGGTTGCGGGCGGTTTAGGGCTACTGCAGACTACTGTTACTGGCTCGGGTCGGGTTCGGACATAAAAAACAGAATGCCTTTCGGATTCGGGTCGGGCCCAGTTACTACTCTCTCGGACTCGGGTCGGGTTCGGACAGAAATATGTGGCCCGAGCCGCACTCTACTGGGGTGATGCCATGCTTTTGTTCTGACCTCTGACCTCTATGACATGCAGTGTGCTGTCTTGGTTTTCCAGGAGACACGCTGTTTGTGGCAGGCTGCGGGCGTTTTTTTGAGGGGACCGCAGAGCAGATGCACCACAACCTTACCGAAGTGCTGGGGTCCCTGCCAAGAGACACGGTCAGCCTCTCTCAGTCAGTGTGGTCACACCACGGTCAGTCAGCCAGCCACACACCATCAGCAGTGGTGCACTTATTACGGTTATATTATGGTCAGTCACTTACCCTCAAAGAGTGTCATGAATGTCATGTCTATGCTCATGACATGGTCATTGCAACCACTGAACTAGCAGCACAACAGAAACATAATATGTTGGGAAGCACACAGACCAAGTCTGATGAAATTCTGGTTGTGTCCCTATTGCAGAAGGTCTTCTGTGGGCATGAATACACCATCAAGAATCTGAAGTTTGCTCTGAAGGTGGAACCAGATAACGAGAGGGTGAAAGAGATGCTGAGCTGGGCCCGGGTGAGAGATTTCTTTACATTCTTTACTTTTCTTCACATTACATTACCTTAGGATACATTACATAACGGCGTGTTGCACTTTGTTACGTTACAGTACGCTTCATTACAGCATTGTTGCCTCAGCCCTGGTCTTGGACTTGTATGTGCATCATGTACGCCCTTTTTCTGGATTCTCCTCAGGGACGGGATGACGATGACAAACCAACAGTGCCGTCAACCTTGGTGGAGGAGTTTGATTACAACCCGTTCCTGCGTCTCTCGTGAGTGTGTTCGCTCTCGCTCCGTGCAAACGCAGGAGGCGTTACCGTGTACCCTGTTAGTGTTCCCTCTGTTCTGCGCTTCAGAACCGTAGCAGAGCAAGGGGGGTGAGAGAGTGAAAGAGAGAGAGACAGAGGCGAGAAGAACACAGAGAGGGAAAAGGGAGGGGTGTGGACTGCAGTGAGAGATTAGAAGAGTTGTTGTTGTGGACAGAAGTGAATTAGATCACAGGTAATCGGTGCGAAGCATCTGCAGGCTAAAACTGAAGCCTCCTCCACAGACCAACCCCCAACCCCCAGCATCACCCTAATGTTAACCTAACCTCCCCCCGGCCTGAATTGAGTCAAACCCTAACCTTATCCTAGACACCCAGCTGTAAGCATAACCATAAAAAGGCCAGCTTTTTAAATTTCCTTTCATGGTCCTCTTTGCCCCGGTGTGTGTGTGTGTGTGTGTGTGCGTGCGTGCGTGCATGTGTTTGTTTCTGTGTGTGTGTGCATGTGTGTGCGTGCATGCGTGCATGTGTTTGTTTCTGTGTGTGTGTGTGTGCGTGTGTGTGCACGTGCATGTGCGTGCGCGCGCGCACGTGTGTGGATGTGTGTGTGCATGTGTTCTCAGTGAGAAGAGTGTGCAGAAGTTCACGGGGAAGACGGACCCCGTGGAGGTGCTGCGGGTGCTGCGGCGGGAGAAGGACAGCTTCTCCAAGCCCAAGGAGCGCGTTCCGCCCCACGCCATGCTGGCCCTGGAGTGGGGGCTGCTGGGGCCCTGAGCCCCACCCCTCCTGGCCCCGCCCCTCCCGATGACACCGAACACCAGGGCAGAGGGAGAGGACGGGATGAATGAAATGGCAGGTATTTTCGTTTACCGCCAAACACAGCAAATTGGCAGCCAAGAGGAGCGTTAGGCAACTGCCTTTGGTAAAGAAGGTTGACCGAACGGAGAAACTGTCGTTTCTCTCGTGTGCGAGCGTCACATTCCACATTACATTTTTTCAGTTGGAACACTAGCGAAAGAGCTCACTCTCGGAGTGAGGACCACTAAGCTGCTGAGAAGCACGGCCCTTCAGCATATGAGAAGGACGTGCAGCCGTTCTCTTTGGGGCGTAACTCTGTCAGACGTTCTACAGGTCTGGCACACCCTCACGCAAAGCAGTTACCCAACCTAAAACATTATCAACCTACATGATTATGGGTGTTTGTTTTTCAAAGTAGGTTTTTTGATCATTTGCATCAATGAAAATAGAAAATAGCATTAATTTCTATCTGTGTTAAGCTGCTTGCGTATTAATATTTTTAATTTAACAAGATTTATGTTTCTTGATATATTTGGGTGTATTTTTGTTCTAGAATTTATTTTGTTGTAATTATCTCATGCATTTAAAATTGCTCTGGCTGAAAGCAAAATAATAATTAAAACAGTAGTTACAATAATATATTTTTGATTGTGTAAAACCTAAAGCCTGACTTTATCCAGTTGATTACCTAAAATTAAATTTTAGTGTTTTATTTTATCTTTTTTTTGCATGCATGTGCATTTTGGTTGACATCCCCGCTGTGGTTAGGTTATTTTGGTGCCAGCACTCCAACATTTAAGCTACTCCCTGTGTTCATTTACATCAGACTCCTGCATCTTCTAACAACTTGGCGAATTGACCATTCAAGAATCTATGCAAATGCACATTAAACAAACCTCTCTCTCGGACCGATCGTTTGAGGAAAGGTGGTGTTACATTTTTCCCCTCCCCCCTGCCTTGATTATGTACTTTTATGATATGCTGTGATGTATTTTTCTAATCTTGCACTCGTGAGCAACCTTGGTGTTGAATAGTTACAGCCCTGAGTGTTTTTTTTTTTTTGGTGAAACGCATAATTCTGCATTCTCTTTAAAAAATTGTCAGTCTTATCTAGCCTGGTTAAATATTCCTTCCTTGCTTTTTGGCCCTGGGCACTGCAGGAATGTTGCTCTCAGGTAAAACGGTTGCCCACTGCTTGATTTCTGTTGCACTTTACAGATATGATGTCTTCGCTGTGACCTCTGACAGAGATAAGTGAAAAAAAATGTTAATTTTAAAGACTGACCTTGTTTTAAAAATGCGAATGTAACTACTGTGGTGTCACCTGCTACCCCAAAGAGCCTGCATGTGGTTCATACTTCAAACAAGGCTCTGCTGTGTATTGCACCTGACAAATAAAGCACATTTAAATTTAACACTTACCTTCAATGAAGCCTCACTAATGTGTTTTTAACTGCATTGGAAATGCATTCAGCTGTGGAACCTGGCTTCCTCAATCAGTTGCTCAGTTCATGTATAATTTCTCCTGTGTCCCCAGATGCCCAGTGATGGCTGCAGGTACATGCATGTGAATCAACTCCACAATACATCATTTATTAGTTGTATGGGAAGACATGTAGTGGGACGTCCTCCCTCGGTGTGTCAAATCAGCTGAAGAGTCTAACAGGAAGTTGGGTCTGGTTAGGTCACTGTAAGGGTGGGGCCAAGGGTCAAAATCATCGGTCTGCCAGAACTGGAAGATTTTGCGTGATCGCATAGCTGTCACATGGCAACAGGGTGCTTTGCGGGAAGCACGTCTGGCCCAGCGAATGGCAGCTCTCCTTTAAGGCGGTGGTCTCCGCTTTGGGTTCGGTTGGATGGGAATTCTGATCGCTTGTTCCTCCAGGTGTCAATCACTGGGTGAAAGATGTCTCTGAAACCCGCTGGACTGTGTGAGTGCATCACTTCACTGCTACTGTATGACTACAGCAAGCATCACAGTGAGATGAGCTGAAAGTAGGAGTGATGATCCTAGCAAACATACAAAAAGGCTTAAAAAAGAAAAGAAAGGACTGGATCCCCATGGCCATATGTGAACACATCTGCCAGAAGATATTTATACGGGCAGCAGTGTAGCACAATGGTTAAGGAACAGGACTCGTACCCGAAAGGTTGCAGGTTCGATCCCTGCTGGGACACTGCTGTTGTACCCTTGGGCAAGGTACTTAACCCACAGTTGCCTCGGCTGTATAAATGAATAACATTGTAAAGAACTCTATGTAAGTCGCTTTGGATAAAAGCATCTGCCAAATGAATACATGTAAATGTAAAATATTTAATAGCAGCATTGGATTGGTTACAACAAACCTGTTTCAACTCACCATGTACTGATAATACACTTATACTATACATTTCATTTCTAAAATCAGACTGTCCAGATCAGACTGAGTTTCATGGCAAAAATTATAGATCCCCCCAACCCTAACCACTCAACACTCAATTAAGAGATGGATCAAGCCACATGGAGATAAAATGTCAAACAAAGTGGTTTGATATACACCATTTGTATACCTTTTATTCCCTTGTAAAGCTATAAACACACAAACATAACATGGAAACAACAAAAAGATAGTTGTATCTGCAGTTTGTTTCTTTTCAGCAACATAGCCCTGAATCTTCCTTATTCAACAGAAATAAAAAACTGGCATACAGACATTCACAACCATTCTACCATGACTGGGCAAACCACAATCAACCAATACTAACGTTACAGTATGGGAGTTTAAAAATAAACTTCAGAACATCTCTGGAAATAAAGGAATGTGATGCAAACAACATCTCTTCACACGGCATTTTAATATCACTAACTAAATTAGAGATGTTCAGTGATAAAGTTCCAGTCAGGAGGGCATGACCCAGGGAAAAGACACAATGGTGTCATCCATTTTCACCATTAATTCCACAGACAGCATTTATGGGCAGCAGATAAGTGGTGACAAAAAAGAAGGGCTGCCAAGGTAGTGCTGTAGTCAAAAGAACATCAAGTTTTGTCATGAACCTGGTCAGAAATCACTGTAGACCTGCAGACCAGAAGATAAAAATTGTCATGAATGAACGGCCAGTGCTATCACTAGTGACCAAAAAAAAAAAAAAAACCAAACAACAAAAAAGCGACTTTGTGCTCTGATGAGCTGGCAATGCTGCGTGTCCTTTTTGAATTTTGAGAATGAGGTCAGTGGGATTGTCTGACTGGTGTAGTAGTTCAAGTTCTCACGCCAGAATCCTGTCGTGCTGGATACCAATGTCTGCTAATATTAGCCGTCTGAGAGAACACACTTTGAGGCGAGCAAGTGCTCTGTCTTGGCCTGTCCTCCGCCATTGCCAAAGGGTAATGTCTGCCAGCAGACTGGCACCCTGGATTCTGGGATTCCGTAGCCTGTATGCATACTAGGCCATTCCATAGTCTTTAACAGAAGAAAAGCAGAGTAAGATTTCTGAGAAGGGGTCTTGTTTTTTTTCCTTCCAGCACATGCTGGAAAAACCTATGTGCATTGTACATTTTACGGTGAGGTATCTAAGGCAAGCAGTGGTAGGGAATGAAATCTTGCTGTAGAAAGAACTGCTCCCACAAAGAAATATGACTGGACCCTAAAAATGGCAGTAAACAGAATGCTTTGACTTATTAACACCATATGTTTAGTTTTAAGAACCAGTACTGCGTTTGGGCCGTGAACCTTTAGAAATGCAATGTGAGTCCTTCTGCGTATATCTGATCAGTCTACTGTAGCATGTAAATATAACCCTATTACCATAAGAGGGAATCAGCGATTAGTGATGGGATGGATTAGCCAATGTGAGAATGTTATGTGCTACACAAGCGTACTTAAATTAGAGAGCAGATCATCGCAAATGGCAAATACATTCTCAAGGTCAAAGAGCAATGTGCTGCATCTGGGGGAAATGCATTTCGGGTCGAAATGCAAACAGCATGCATGGGAACAAGGGATAGGACATCCCTGGATTGACAGAACCATGTCAGTTCAGCTGTCCGCTAAGAATGCAAGCGCACTGGCAAATTAACGGGACCAGAGTTCCCAGGAAGTCCAGGGTCAGGGAGCACTATGTCTCTTTTCCAAATGCCGCTCAGCTCCCTACCCCCACCCCGTACCACCCCCAAGGTGGAGGAGGGGGCGGGGAGCGTCAGTGTGATTTAGGCCCGCCCTTGAGCTTCCCGATGCGCTCGGCATCGCCCACCATCTTGCGGAGGCGGTCCATGTTGCGGTTGACGTTCTCATCCATCCACTCCTCCACGGTGTCAGGGAAGAAGATGGCCTCCATCTGGGTGCGGAAATTCTCCATGTAGGTCTCCCACTCATCCAGCAGCCTGCAACAACAGCATGTCAGACCTTTCCTCCATAGCCAGGGGCAACCGGCCAATGGCAAAGGGAGGATTCATGGGATCCACCTTTAGTTTTGTTTTAGGTTTGCTGTCAAGTTATAAACAGTGCAGAAACCACACATTAGGAAATAAGTTTTTCCTCCATGAATCACTGCCTTTAAGTGAGGTAAGGTGACAGGGTTCGTTAGTTAACTCCAAAGAACCAGTCAGACTGGTTCAGCGACTGCAAGGGAGATTGGGCTCCAGGCCCTTGCAAACCCTGATATGGAACACACTATTATGCATGCAAGCATTTATGTAAACATCAGTTTGAATTTATCAGACTGAGTTGTCAAATAATCAACGATTATGGTTGTAAGACCACAGTGGCTGTCCAGTCTGGTGGAAACTTGCACTACTTTACACATATTAATATTATAAAATACTGAACTCATGCCATGTTTAAGAAACCAGTTCTGAAACAGTATTACAAGCTCCAGACTCTTTGCTGCTTAAAAAGAAAATCTCACATTTTTGTACAGTCGCCAACAAGGAGAGGAGACTCATCTCTGGTTTATTTGGTGCTTGTAACTAGCATTTTACAGACACTGATACTGATCAATGTTTTTGACTTTTCTTTTAAGAGGTGAAATGAGGTACTGGATTTACTCGCATTTCCAGTTTGATTTTTTTCAGCACTGGTAGCTGGTGGCCTGCTGGGTCTGGGCCACAATGCATGCTGGGTGACTGTCTCTCAGCCCACCCCTTAGACAGGTAGTGTGTGTTACCCTGCTTTATTTTGTGCAGTAAAGCTTGACACACATAAGCCTGAAAGTGCAAACTGTTCTGCTCAATCTGGGCCTTGCTGCATGTGCGACTGACTTCACACAGGAAGACCGGAGACCTTTACAATTTGGAAATAGTGGTTTCAAACTTTTGGACTAGGCAGAACTTCCTATTCCTGCGTTCACGCTTTCTTCCCAGGCCACACCCTCCTACGTTTGCTTCACATATTACCCACATTTAATGCAGTATTACATTGTTTTTACACTGAGAATGTGGTTGCTTTGTGACAGGAACTAATCCCGTTAATACACAAGTCTGTATTACTAGTATGGATTCACTGGAATATGTAGAAGGCATCCATGCAAATGGTGTGGGTTTGCTGTGACGGGGACGTTTACACACACACACAGTAACCTGTGTTGCATGGGTCCAGACCAAAAGGACCGCATGGGTGCTATTCTGACCCCGCCCCATTAAAGAAAGACACTCACTTTTTCAGCTTCTCCATGAAGAATCCTAGATTCCGCGGGTTCGCAAAGTTGTATTTTCGGTGGTAGTGGGTGAACGACCCTCTCACGTTGCTGCAAGGGATGAGCATAAATTGGAAAAAATACAGGAAGAGAAAGAAGCGGAAGATTTTTCCCTATACACTTACTGTGCAGTCAACTGTCAGATTTTAACTGAATGCAGAGCAGGAATCTTCCAGGAGTGTGTTACAGAGAAACAACAGAACCTTATAATATACCATGAGATGGAATGTGAGCAAAGACAGCAAAGCCATTACGGTAAACTTAACAGATAGCACAAAGTTATGGTTTTAAAAACAATGACATTCCCTCCGGGACAGACAAAAGAAAAATCTCTTGTCAACATCAATTCAGTAATCAAGAGAAGAAATATCCCTGTCACCTGAATCTCAGCGAAACTTTGATTAAATAGCATTAGACAAAGGGAGGTAAACCTCACTTAATCTTAGGGTGTGATTGTTTGGTCAGGTTCCAACCCTGGCCTGTGTTATACTGAGTGAGAGAAACATACTCAAGAGAAGCAGGCCCCAGCTCTGGGGCAAAACATAGTTTGGCACCCTTGTTTAAAAAAAAAATGGAGCTCAAATACATTACGTGAAAAAAAGGTATTGTGATTAATAGGGGTGACCCCAAATAGTCGACTATTCAACGATGTGATCTAAGGAGCCTGATTCGACTGCCAATCTCACAGTCGAATCATTGCAAAATGTGGTTATGGTAAGAATCAAGCGGACACAGACGCAGTGAAAGCCTCGCTATTTTTGTTTGATCAGGTTGAAAGTGATTTCAAAACCTTTTAGCCGGTTCTAATTTGATTTTTGGACATTGTGAACTTGTTTAGCCTAAAGTTGGATAGGCTACCCACTGCAGTGCTTAGAGCCTGGTCTCTGCAGTGTAACAACTATTTGTTATGCGCCTTCTTCGACCTACTTGATTCTTACTATTATTTCGTTATTGTATTTTTTTTTTTTATTTATTTAGGCAGGCTTATCCTATTGTAATTTAATTATATATTTTTTGTTTGTTTTTTGCATGGATGTTGCTCTGCACTGTACGGCATGCTCAAACACAATTTGAAAATAATCAAGTAAGCGGCGCACACAGGCAATTTTAGCCGATTTAATTTGATTTGCCAACATTGTGAAATTGTTTAGCCTTTAGGCCTATCTACACTGCTAAGAGCCCATTAGGTCTCTCTGCAGTTATTTGTTATTTATATCAGGTTTATCCCATTCTGTTTAATCCAAAATGTTGTTGTACATTTTATTCTACTTTGCGCTGATGTTGTTCTGCACGAAATTGTTCATTTTTATCTTAATGTTAAGGAATCACTTAATGAATAATGTTTATTCCATATTGACTTTAATTTATAGCTTGTAGGGATTCACCTTAACTTAAAAAAACTTTAAAAAAATCCAAGGCATGTGTTAGCCCGTTTGTTATTTAAACCTATATTTTGTTATGGTCATTTTTTTTTTTATATGCCACTTTGTTTGATGTTTGATATGCCAACACTTGACAGTGGCCTTGTTTCAGTTTTGGTCATTTCATTATCAAATTGTTTCTGTGTGTGAAAAAAGTTTTGTACCTACCTACTCTGGTTTCTGTTTTACTGTAAGCTGTGGGCCTTCTATATTTTAAATGGGCATATTTATTATCGTTATAAGGCCACCTTGCAGACTTTTCAAATAATGAGTGAGAAAAAGGATAGAACATGTCCTATTTTAAAACAAATTCTTAGCCAAGTCAAGAAGACAAATTGTTTAATTGGGTGTTTCAGCTCTTTTGTCTGGTGTGGAAAAAATGGAAGCCAATGTCACAAATGAGAATATGGATCAATGGGCAAAAAAAAAAAAAAAAAACATGATTCAACGATAGGCAAGACTTGACCATGTAAATTCTTAGTCGGGGACACCCCTAGTGATTAAACTTACTTTGGATGTCAACACGTTGTAGTCATGCATATTGACTGGTAAAAAGGCATTTGAGTGTTGCAAGTTCTACAGATCATTATAAGAAATTTGCTTGTGATGGGTTTGGTCTGTTTAGAATAATCACCCCTTTCATCTTACCCATGCATTCAGACACTTATCTGCACCCCCCCCCCCCCAGCAGTTTTGCCCATCACACATTCTGAGTTGAAACAGGGCTGGGCGCTTGCCAGGAAAGCAGGATTCTGCAGATGTAAGTATTTCTGGATGCCGACCGGTTTGGACGGGAGGCTGGCGGAACTTACTAGTCCTTCATCAGATCGTCAGTCTGTTTCTGCAAGTTCCTGCTGATGTGCAGCACCATGTTGTACACCTGCGAGCCTGAGAACGCGCCGCTCCCCTCACTGCGGGACACAGCACACAACATGGCCGACTGAGGCACAGGACAACTTCTCTGCGGCGCAGCCCCACAGCACACAGATGCCAAAGAAAAGCTTATGCCTTTCGTGAGAGTTTTTCTCTGATAACCAAAAGACAAGTGAATTTGCATGTACTGTTAGGTAAATGATGTCCAGCAGTTGAGGGTAATCTCAAAATTGAACGTTTACATGTCAGCTATCATTGTGCAGAGCAGATTTACCTTTACAATTAAATTAGATTATTTTCAGTATCGTTTAACATGAAGTGTGTACTGTGGCTCAAAAGTCAAACCCTACACTCAAAGCCTAACCCTAACCCTAAACCTAACCCAACCACCCTGGGTACCTTTAAAACATGGGTCACAAATGTTGTGACCGACATAGCAATTTGCCATTCTTGAAGTAAAAAATGTTCCTAAAATGCTTGGTTATAACAAAAGTCACAGGCTGTGTATTTTTGTCTGGAAAATGACTGAACTCTCCTGGTCAGTGCAGAGACAGTGCTGTGTCGTGACAGATGAGGAGCAGAGTACTGTACCAGATGCCTTTGTCAATCGCAATCTTACATCCCAGGATGTGCTGCGTTTCCAGCTGTGCCTTGTCTGCAAATTCACCTGTTCTCACACACACACACACACACACACACACACACACACACACACACACACACATTTAATATCATAAATGTAATATGAAAATACAACCTACTTTTTGCAGGTTTCTATGGGTGTAGTTTAAGCAAATAAAAGTTAAAAAAAAAAAGTGTATCCTGCACGGAATTTTCTCTCCACTTTTAAGAAACTTTGTGACCCGCAGACACAGGCTTCTGTGCCTTCTGCTCTGCATGCTTGTGGCAGACTTGCCCAGAATGTCAGCGGAAGGACAACAGAGACAGCTTAGACTGCAAAGGAGGAGAACACATTGAGCTTACGGAGCTTAAACAGCACTGGGCGGCTCTCAGTAAGATTGCCCTCCTGTACCTCTCGGTTCTGTGTTGGGCGTACTGAACTGTGTGCGTACTGTGTGTGTGGCGTGCTTGCTTTGTGCCTCCCGCACCCCCATACTGTGCGTTACAGACGTCACCCCTGCGGCCTGTCGGACGGCACTCACCGTGCACCAGAGTCTGCAGGCACACAGCCAGGGAGGGGATAGCCACAGGCAGGATTTCACACAGCACTGTGAAGTGTTCATACCTGGAACGCATGCAGTCAGGGCATTGCGGTCATACACAAGAGCAAGTAACACCAAATACGCTACACGGCAGTGCGATTTGCTTTGCAAATGCGCTCATTGAGAGCGATTTACATATATTACATTATTGTCATTTAGATGCTGTTATCCACAGCAACTTACATACGATAAAGTTTTATCCACTTATACAGCTGAATATTTATTGAGGCAATTGTAGGTTAAGTACTTTGCCTAAGGGTACAACAGGAGGGAATCGAACTGGCAGTACTCAAGCTCCAAGCCCTGCTCCATAACACTACACCACACTGCAGCCCTTACCATCACTAATACCCCACTTCTGCTGTAGATCTGAAACCAGGCCACCTGGTTGAATTCACCTTAGTAGGTAGTTTTCCCCAGTATCTTTTTTTTGCTGTGCAAAGCCATGGTTGCTCAGCCTGCAAAAGTTACTGACAGTTGCTACTTACAACAAAGTAGTGAGTCAGAAGGCTGTGTTACTGTGGTAATTAAGAAAAACTGTGAGGAGATAAATGGAAGGGACATTGAGGAATGCCAACATCACCGATCTAGTAAAAAACCACAGGTGTCTAGTCCCCCCCCCCACCCCGCCCGGTCCCCAACATCCTAGGTATGGACTGTGAACGGCCCCATTCATCATGTAAATGCCAACATTGTGTGCAACAGCACTGGCTGCCTGTAATGCACAGAACAATTTATACCTTCAGCGCTTTTACATCTGCCTTTTGAGCATGGAATGGCTTTGTCACAATTCTCAGAGAAATTTGGCATGTGAACTTTACCTCTGCCATCCAGTCAGCACGATGCCCCTGAAGGAGATGGAGGGGTACTTGGACATTGAGGAGATGACCTTTAGCCAGGACAGGTGGTTGTTCAGGTGGTGCCCCAGTGGCGTCCATATCTGGGCGATATCCGATGCCCCCTTGAAGGCACTTGCGAACCAAACGCCCTTGAATCCCACCTCCTGGTACTTGGAGATGAGATTATCTGGAGGGGGGGGGGGGGGGAAGGAGGTCCTCATTGGCACAATCATGAAATGATTATGAATGACAATGACATGTTGAATGTAAATATTCTTTGTGTTACTTACTTGGTTGTTCTATTGTTTCCATTTTGAAGTTGAATTTCATAAAGATAATTATGTAGAGGTACTCAAAAACAAGTCACGCTAATGCTCACACAAAATTCCATTACATCTCTACTGTAAATATTGGATCATTGCTTGTCCTTCCTTTTTTGTGAAGTGTCACTCTTTACACAAACCTCATAAAACGTGTGTGTCTGTGACATCTGATCATTTAAAAAATGGACAGTTTCCAGTTTCAGTAGTGTTAAAATTGTACATGTCATTCTCCATCTGAGCAAATAAAAATGGCACACCAACACTCCTGTTTTTGATGATTAAAGGTTACCAGAAGTAACCACAGTGAAATTTGACTGTAATCTTTTAAATATGGTGTATGACATGATGTATGGCAAGACCTGGTTAGGCTGAAGAGCCATAAAAAATGGCTAAACTCACCAATTGCCTTCAAGTTCAACTCTGGACTGTAGAACCAGATCATGGGAGAGGCAAGATTTTGCAATCCGGACTCTGAAGACAGGGGACATGTACACGTCATTGATGATGAAATATGATTTACCGTTTTTTTTTCTAATTAGAATAAATGCAACACTATCACCACATTGTGACCTGGTGCTTTATGACATCACAACATCATTATTAGTCTTAGATCTGTTTAGGTCACCAAGTTTCATTTCACTGTTTTCACCCCTGTTGCGGTTATCATTGTTACTATCATTATAACTGACGTAGCTGCTGGGGCTGTGGTCATCAGTAACAGCAGTTGAGCAGTTACCGTGACAGCAACAGTAGCAGGATATTGGCCTAAAAAGCAAGTGCTGCTAGGCTAATTGCAGTGACCTGAAATTTGTACAAGAGAACCGGTATAGCCTGTGGATGACGAGCCACATTCCTTTGCACCCTAAAAGAAAAAGGCAGCAGTTCCACCTTCCATGCCCTCCAGTTCAAGCTGAGGGCGTTGCCACTACCCACGCAGCAGACGAAAATTTGCCTAGTGTGACTTTTGCCGGACATGACAATCTCTGGTGCCCTGATACATTTGCATGCAGAATGCTTCACTGACACAAAACCAGATGTGTTGTGTGAGAAATGTTTTTATGTTACTAGAAACAACAAGTTCCTTAAAACGTTCAAAATCCGTAACCTTATTTCTTATGTTTGTGCTCTCTGTATAGAATCATAACAGTGGTCATTTCATTCAATGACAATTCTGGACTCAACTGAAATTTATAATCCCACTTTGTTTGAGGTAACTAAGGCTATTCTCATCAATTATTCTTTGCATAATCTGTTTTAATTTAACTGACGGATTTTGTTAACTTCTCACTAGTCAAACCGGACAATGACAAGGTCACCAATCAGAAGACTTCCACTTTCTGCAGAATGGAAACATACACAAACATTGGCTTGGATTAACCCAGTCTAATGCCGTTCAGTGTTCTTCCATTATAACTTAACTACGTTTGTACACAGTGGTTGATGATCTTGTCTGGGTATTCCATGAATCCTGATTTTTTAAATATTAATATTAATAGATTCTTTTACTTATTCACTTAGCAGACATATATACATACATACATCATAACACAAACATACAGCAATTTGTACAGTCACTAATGCACAGAAAGATACCACTGTTTACTGATATACAATATGCATGCACAAATCTGTAAAATATCAACAAAATGACTTCTGAAGCATTATTTTTTTATTCTGAATAGTTGACAGTTGATCAGTGTGTGCTTATGTGTGAGAGTATGTGTAAGTGTGTATGTGTGTTTGTGTGTATGCACATGCGTGCGCGTGCGTGTGTGTCTGTCTGTGAGTTTGTTCATGTGCATGTGCGCGTGTGTGTGCATGCACGCGCGCATGTTTGGGGCAGGGGGTGGCATTTAGGCCTAACCTTTGAGGACGTCAACGCCAATCTGCCTCATCATATCATCCCACATCAGCAGCCCGACGGCGGGCCTCTTCTCTTTGATGAAGCGCGCCACTGTGGTCACATGGTTCAGATACATCCTCCCCTTGTCCCCATTGTTGGTGTGTAGCCAGTTCTTAGAATCCTGGCTCTCGCCGAGGCCAAACACCTGCGGGTGGAACAAACAAATGAATGAACGGCCCCACGCATGCCGTCAAGGCAACTGTCATTGACCCCCCTCATCCGTACCATCCCATACACTACGCTGCTCACTTAGAAGTGGCTCTGATCAAGAGCAATGTGTGGCATGCATATGATGCCTAATGCACCTGTACAGCAGGACATTTATTGCAGAAATTCAGGCTGAGTACCTTGTTTAAGGTTAAGTACCCAGTTCAGCGTAATGAATTGCCCAGTAATATAGCTCTACTGTTCAAATCAGCCCTGGAGACTGCACATGTTTTAGATATTGATGATGTACTGCAATAAATAGTACAGGGGACCCTGGACATTTGGCAGAGTGTCATTCAGAAGGCAAGGAATGGGGAAGTCCACAAATACTGTACTTGGATGTGATGGACCTCTCCACAAAAAGAGTTTTGTTGCTGTCACAAAAACACATGAAATGTAAAGTAATAATGCTATAAAGGACCACATGTATATTTGAACATTAACGGGGTGGACATCATCATGAAAGCCAAATACCACCCGCACCTGGGAACAGAGACAACAGAGTTGTGAAGATGGAGTGGGTGTGGTATTGGAAAATGGCAAAATTGTGAATGGTGATGGTTTCCTGTACTATATTTCATTGGTGTGGTGTTTCTCAGTCTCAGTACTCTTTATCCCAAGGTGAGGGCAAAATAGAACAATGAAATTAAGACAGTTGGATAAATAGAAGTGTGAAATCAATAATACATAATGAAACAACATCTGAGACTGCGCTTTGCCCACAAAAACCAGGCTCAGGGGATGACAGACCTCGTCAGCTCCCATGTGGAACCAGCTGGAGTCTGGGTGCTGCTCCAAGACCTGAGTCACCATGTCCTTGACTAGCGCCTGGGATCCTGGAGCATGCGGGTTCAGGCTGTTGGGAAACTCCGCGATCTCCCTCAGTGAGGTGAACTGCTCGTGCTTCAAAACAAACTGTCCAGACGAGAGAGACAGAAAGAGCATGAGAGGGAAAGAGAGAAGGAGAGAGGGGGAGAGCGAGAGAGTGTAGGGGAAGGAGAGAAAGACAGGGAGAGATGAGGAGAGAGAGCAGGGAAGGAGGAGAGAGGGACAGAGGAAGTAAGAATGAGGAAAGGCGAGAGAGGGAAAAAGAATGAGAGAGATAGAGAAAGGGGGAGAGAGGGAGAGAAAGAGTCAGTACATTATTGAGATAGAAAAAAACGGCCCAATTAAAGCATCCGGTCCATTAAGCCAGCATTAAGAAAAGGCAGGGCAAAGCCACTGTTGCACACAGTCGGACGCAGGCCAAAATGCCTGTTCTTCCTCATTAATGAGCTCAACTCAGAGTACACTTAGCAGCGGTGTACTTTACAATTACCCCTGAACATGCCCATCTCCTTAAAATTGGATTTTAGTTGGGAAAAAAGTCTCAAGTACGCAAAAACAAACTCCTGGGGGAAAGCTTTTAGCTGGATGTACCAAAAACACGAAGGCCGCTGACTCTTCAGAAAGACAATCTGTACACATTTAGTGCATCCAACCAAATACAAACACTTTTAGCCTGCCCCGTGTCGAAAGGTAGTGCTGTCTGGGATGGGTCTTCATATCTCATTTACTCTCCCACACTCTTCGTTTGTGTTCAAAACAATGTGTCAGCTCTTTGTTCTGGCTGTTACATATACTGTACCTCCAGGCTAGAGTGGGCGAGAGGCACAACCACTGATAAAAGCAGTCGCTTTGGACTGTAGCTGGTCATCCTATCATGAGTGAGAAACGCCCCGAGACCGAGCCAATGTGACACAGTATCAGTGGTCTCTGTTACAACAGTTTCCATTGTGGTGGGACGTGTATATGTACATAGTCAGTGTTAGCTCTCATCTCTTACCTCTAAATGCCCAAACACCTGAACCAGAGGGATCACCTCCAGATTGCTGAGCTTGGCCAGGTTCCTTATTTGTTTGATGTCTTCCAAGCTGTGCCAAAAAAAGAGCAGGATCCACAATTAGACACAAGACAGTTACAGGGCCACGGGGGCTGTACTCTGAAAAATCAGCGGTAGCTGACTTCACATGGGTAGTCAGTGAGTACAATGAAACAGAAACCCACTGAAAGTGTTTAGTTAGAACATACAAAGCATGTATACTCAGTTGCCTGTCTGGAAAAACTCAACTGGAGCAATGCTTCTCATGGCAGTGCAGCTGTGCGTGTGGGGTCTCATTCAAAGGAATGTACTTCTACACGAATCCATCATTTCGCAAAAAAACTGATCCTTCCTCTGTGGACAAGGTGCTCTGACCTTCACTAGGACAGTTCATCAATGGCTTTGTGCATCCAACCAAACACCTTCCCCAGGTTCTGTTTTTCTCACCGAAGGCTGAGGGCTGGAGGCTGAGGTTTTCCCCGACCCCCCTGCAGAACGTACCTGTACGCGTGGGGTGACTGGAGAATCTTGAGGTCGCCCTGGTAGGGGAACATGTCCTCGTATTCCATCAGGACCCCAGTGGCGCCCAGTGAGGAGAACAACGGGAAAATCTGATAGGAGCCCAAGAGGAGGAAGAGGTCAGTTGGAAACAATGGAGCTTAAAACACACCCATTTCGGAAATACAAATCCACACACAGATCCATTTCATGGGACACTTTCTTTGGTCTGGCTAGTAGTATACTGAGTGCCAGCATGATAAGACCACATCAACTGATTCCAGATCAGTGGTAACTGATAATGCTCTGATATACACCAGTAGGAACTCCAACGTGCCCTGCAGGAACACTGAAGCCTTTCCATCCACCATGGGAGAGGGGGTGCTGGGGGGTTTCCATGCATGGAAGACAAAAGTGATATAAAATATGGACAAAAGTATTTGGCCACACCTGTTTTTCAGGGTTTGGGCTAGGCCCCTTATCTCCAGTGAAGGGCAATCTTAATGCTTCAGCATACCAAGACATTTTGTACAATGCTATGCTTCCAACTTTGTGGCAACAGTTTGGGGAAGGCCCTTTTCTATTCCAACATGACTGTGCCCCAGTGCACAAAGCAAGGACTATAAAGACATGGTTTGATGAGTTCGGTGTGGAAGAACTTGACTGGCCCACACAGAGCCCTGACCTCAACCCCATCGAGCACCTTTGGGATGAACTGGAACGGAGATTGCGAGCCAGGCCTTCTCGTCCAACATCAGTGCCTGACCCCATAAATGCTCTACAGAATGAATGGGCACAAATTCCCACAGAAACACCCTGAAATCTTGTGGAAAGCCTTCCAAGAAGAGTGGAAGCTGTTATAGCTGCAAAAGGGGGACCAACTCTGTATTCAAATACATATACTTTAATATAATGTCATTACAATGTAATGGTCAGGTGTCCGAATACTTTTGTCCATACAGTGTATATCAGATATCAACTTTTTTAACATACACGGCTGTCAAGCCACTCTTGCAGTTTAAATGGTTACCTGGTTGAAACTGCATCATTTCAAAATGCAATTTGGAACTGTATCTGCAGTTTAGCCCTGAAGTTCAGCTAGCCCTGACCTGTTAAAGATCATGAATGATCTTTAGAATGAATGAAAAGAATGAAACTAAGAATTAGCACATAGTCTGGTAACCTCTGACCTTTTTAAGAATCACCTTTTCTTTTGAACCCCCACTCACCTGTTCCAGATATTTGATTTTGGGGGCGGCGCCCTTCAGGTCCAGGTGCACGATGCGTAGAGGGCCACTGGGTTCCCGGGGCGGCTCGGCATTCGGGGCCTGCGCGCCAGCATCCTCCTCTTTGGGCGGGACTTCCTGGGGTGCGTCCACTTCCTTGGGTGGAGCCTCCTCTGGCTTCAGAAGCTCCTCCTTCTTTCCGGAGCTCTTGCTCCAAAAGTCACCGCCGGTCAGCGGCTGCTTTTGGCCGGACGGCACGGTTTCTGCCGACCTGCAACAACGAGAGGTAAGAGGTGGCAGCTTGGCGGTGGTACAGTACTGTATTGTACTGTACTGGCATGGCTCCCGTGCCAAAGCTCGCCCGTGACAGCGTGTCTTTAACAATGCCGACTGACGTGCTGCTCATGTGTACAGGGTTGCGTCTCGTGGCAAATACAAGCAAGGAGTACGCAAGGCCAGTGTTAAACAGTGTTACTCTCTCCATATGTAACAACAGAAGGACAGACTTCTGCCTCCAAACTGCATTACTGCCAATTTGGCTCTAGCCATTGCAGCAGGCTATAGCTGTGTGGGGAAAAGTGTCTTTGGACTTGAGCATGGACATGAGGCATTTTCATGTGTTAATATACACTCAAGTCTAAAACCCAAATTTAATGTAACTGCAATGCACTTTGTCCTTAATTCTGAGCAACCAATTCAAAACAAGCGTTTTCTCTAAATGTTTCCCCTTCATTTCAGTGATCCCCCCAGCTAATGACGGTGTGTATGCAAGCAAAGCACTGTTCATCATCTAGTGGTAAGATAAGGAATTGCGGCTTTGCGCCAAATTCCTTACATTGAAGCTAGTGAGTCGGTTTGCGAGAGCGAGAGACGTAAGAATACTGCTTCCTCCAGAACAGTCAAGAAGAAAAACTTGCTTAAATCTGTTATTCAGAAGACAAAGCCCATTTTGCAGCTTGACTGCATCTGGGCTGAGCCCTGAAACGTGGCTTGAATGATACATGACTGACTGACGAGGCGTCTGTCCGCCAGCCTACGCACCTCAAAATGAAAAAGACAGACAGCAACTTACCGGTGCGGGGAGAGGACTTTGACGGCGACCCCAAGGACCAGACACGTGACCACCAATCTCAGCAGTATTTTCCCCCGGGTGTTTGGCATTTTTTTACTTACTGCAGTTCAGAGCTAAAACCAGAGAACCCAAAATATAACATCGTACGAGTAAATAACATCGATCATATGAGAAACGGACTGCACCGTGTGCTCAGTGCATGCCCACAATTCAAACTGATTTTCTTCTAAAAATGATTAGCTGTTATCAGTCAGCATCCGGGTTTTGGAATTTGACATCCTTTTGGAAGGAAGCTTGGAAGAAAACTTCTTTGGAAAATGTTCCCCAAGGAAAATGCCTGGTTGGAGGTAAAGCACACACAGAAAACTGCAGTTGGAAAGCAGATGTATGAATGCCGACCAACAGTCGAACAGTCCAACGAACTTTTTCCCCCCCGAGCTGTAGTTCATGATATGTCGGTTCATAGGATTTTTAATGGTTTAAGGTTTTTAAGGATTAGGCCTAGTAAAAGGAAACCCCCAGTTGGTTTTCTACACTGCATTTCAGTCTGTGGTTGGGCCAGGGAAACTGAGGTGGCTGCCATTAAAAATAGTAATAATTTAGTTTAACGCACGTAAATAATCTCATAGGGTTTGACATTTTAAGCACCGCTCATCGGAGACTTTGGTCTTGACTCTGCAATCCTTGAGGGGTCCAACGCTTTTGCATCTACCACATCAAGTGATTCACTGTTCCTTAAATATCAAAATTCTGAGGGGACCCCTGACAGCTGGCGATGCAGCTGTAACACCGTAAGGCTAACACGTTGTTTGCAACACTACTATTAACTATTGGCTATGGGAAGAAGCAACTCCGTGTCCACGCTATGTCCGATTATTACTTCTCACGTTAACGCGCCGGTAGCACGAGCTCGATGACGTATGGTTCCATTCATGCCTGCGACTGCTTAATTCCAGGGACTATGCTACACATTTTCCTACCTTGCAAACGGCGCTGACGCCCTTAGTAATTTGCTCCGACCCTATCGTCCCAAACCATTTCCTCACCCGATTCGCGCTGCTCGAACACGCAGACCCCCGAGTGGATGTTTTGACCAGTCCTGCTGCATGATCCCAAAACGCCCCCTCTTCCTTCATGGGAGCCCCCCTCAACGTGTACATTTTTTGACATCACTGAGAGGGCCGATGGGTACACTAAAGGGAGGCTCGCCTGTTTGTGAGTTTACGCCTTGGATTGTTGCTTCTTGCAAGCATCTTTACAAAGACATTTTCGCTACTAAGCAATCAACTCGAGCATTTTTCAGCCAGCCAGCTAACACCTGGTTACTAGCTGTTGCTACCAAGCAAAGTTTTGATTGCAACGTTATTATCCACATGTGTAACAAGTAGGCTATTTAACTAGCTAATCTTATTGGAGAAAAGATATCAGCGAGCTATCATAAATTAGCTAGCTGGATATTATAACTGGCAAGCTCGTTATTATGGGAACCATTTGCACGGTGCGGTGCGAGATTCTCAAAGGAAAGTTGTACAGTAGTACATACTTAACAAAGAGCATCGCATTTCACAATCTTACAGACTAACCCAAGTGCAGGAGCATAAGTGCGAACTACAAACCACCGTGGAAGATAGTGTCGTGGAAACAACCATCGATGGGCGGAAGTGACTAACTTGCTGTTTTGTTTATTTTAATGTTTTCTCAGGATTGCATCCAGCAACTTACACTATCTATCTGCTGAAATGTGCATACACATAAACGGTCATTTCCAATCATTTCAAAATGTAACCAGCTTGTGACAACGTGAGTTGCTCCGGTACACTTATTTAGAAAATTAACTTTGATTAATAAATTGGTTTGATAGTGGTTTAAGGGAGTGTTTCGTCTTTTCAGAAGAGGATCAATTAAATTATTTATCCATAGATATGAGTAATTAATTTTACAGTTTAAATTTCACTTTCTCTCTTAAAAACCAGTTTCTCTGCATTCTAGCGCCGGTGTAGGCTATACCGGTATTTGGGTCATTGGGTGCAACCTACGTGAATTCATCAAGTTATTATCCATGAAATATAATTATTTCCCCTGTTAATGACAACGTTTGGGGTTAAATCAGGCCATGCAAGTAACTAACCCTTCCAATATTTACAATAACTGGACAGGGTCAGTGCATAATAGAGGAATGATCGCCTCATTAAGGGGAATGACATTATGATTTCGTTAACACAACAGCACAGGCTGTCGAACGTGCTGCTTTATGCCTCAAGTTTTACACAGGTGCGCAAAAGCTCACAGAACGCTGTCTGTCAGTTGCCAGCTCTAAAACTATTTACTGAAAAATGATTAAGATGGATCAATCCGGTGCTACATTTCAGCGGCAATGACATACTAAAACATTACTCGCTTTTACAGTACACATCACGCATTTGATACAAAACTTGTTTATACAAACAGATTCTGGAAAAAAAAACGCTTTGCTGCGTGTACGTACCAAGCGACGCGTGAATTGCAGTCGGGACATTTACATTTGAGGGGAGCAGGAAGCAAATCGCTGCTGAGATAACAAAAAATGAGTAAAGTAAAGACAACGCCTGTGATTTAACGACACGACAGAACCTATTCTAGGATAGATTACTTCCGTGCTTTCCCTTAGCGCCTCCTAGCAACACTTCAAATGATCTCGCTCAACAACTGCACACAACCAACGGCAATCACTTGCGGTACGTGGTCACACCCTGCTGCCGCAAACGCACGGAATGGTAGCGCAAACAATTAGGGGCTGTTAGCGCAAGTGAGCTGTGATAGTTTATAAAGGTCAGTCAACACAAAACACAATTTCACAAACGATTACTACTAGGCGATTGCTTAAAAGGCGTTTAAACCTTAGGTTCGACCTAGGAGGCCGCGGCAGAATTTGAATAGGTGTTCTTAATAAAAGTTAGGAGCAGCTGATCCAGACCTCGGTTTAGTGGTCTAAACCTGAGGTTTAAACTCTGACCTACGCTGTTCCAAATGGCGAATCATGAACACTCTGTCGATGCTCTTAAAATTAAATGCCCACTGTTGTTATTGTGATTACTATTTTAATGGTTTTGGTGCCTAGAGAAGACTTTTTGGATGAATTTTTGTAAAAGCTGGTGAATTTGAAAGCCCATTACCACAAATATTCAATGTTCAGTACTCTTTTGCAAGTTTAAGGCAGACTATAATTCTTTGCACTAATTTTCCGGACATCCTTAGTATCAGTACCAGTCCCTAGTACAAGTACCAAGTATTTCATTTTCTTTTTGGACGTTGACGGTACAGGTAACCATTTAATCTACATGTGAGCATAAGACTCTCGACTGTTTAAAGATGGAAGAGGTCAGTCTTCTTGTTCCAGTGAAGTATGGCACAGTTTATTATGTTTGGTATTTTTGTGAATTGTGATCATAGCTCACTCTCTACCATAACACAGCCATGCCCTGGGCCATCTTCCCAGTGGTGATTCTTAGACCATGTTGATGCCTGAATTCTTTTGTTTGTCATTAATTCTCTTAGTTAATTGAACATGGCTGTTTTTATATGTGAGCTCCATTGCAACCAATAAGTAGGATGCTATCATGAAATGTGCTAGCAACCTGTGGGGAATGTGGGTGTGGTCACTCTTGCAGGCAAATGTTTAGCCACAACTTTTTCAGAGGCGTGCTTGGGACTGCAAGAAGGGGAAAAATGTTTGTGCAAACACAGTGGCATTGTCTTGCTCTTCTGGGAACTAAGCAAATATAGCAGTCCCCCTTGCTGTTTTCTTTGGGCATGTTCAGATGTCCAGATAAAGGTTTGCATTTGACTTTGTCTGCTTTGTCTGCAGATTTGATTTATTTTTGTATATCTAAATAGTGTGCAGTGCAAGACCTCTGTGAAGTCCACCCTGAATGCAGGAGGTGACCTTGGAGATATATACATATACAGCAAACAAATCACAGTGTAAACCACATGCTTGGGAATTCCATGAAGTACAAACATTAATTACAAAGACAGTAGACTGTACATAACGAATCATCTTCATGGATTTAGTTAGTGCAAAACTTCAGTGTTCATATCTTGATTCAGGATTATCTTAAAAAAACAGCAAAATGTAATTTTTGCATGGAACCTTTTCTGGAATGAAAAGCAAAATTGTGAGTTGTGACCTGGAAGGCAGTTGCAAAGGAAGTGCTCCAACGAATGACCAGCTATTTAGTTTCATCACTTCAATGTTTCATGCCAGCCGATGTGACGCTTTACTTTCTGAAGTAGATTTTTTTTTTTGATATTTTGATACATTTGACAGTGGAAAGAGATCAAGCGAAATGCGACACATCCATTTCCCTCTTCCTGTGTGACACAAACACAGATCTCACAATCAGTCTCTCCATTTGTCAGAACAGGGGCCTTCAGTTCTTTGCACGGGTGATAAGGCTGGTTTAATGTACCTGGTTAATCAAACTTGATATCACCTTTTGTATCTAAGCAAATTTCCTGTCTTCCTCCTGTGGCTGTTCACAGGTTTTTGAATACAAGACTAGTCCCGGTTTAATATGTGAACACGACTATGCCTGGCCCACCCCCATTCTAACATGCAAATATTTAACCTGCCTCAGCTTTATGTGTCACCTGGCATGGCAGTAGTGCAGCATTGTGGCAGCTTGATTAAGCATCTTGACTGGGAGGCCGCAGATTTTAATCCCAGGTGGAGCACTGCCCATGTACAGCTGAGCAAGAAGCTTAATCAGTGCTAATGCTTCGGTGCACACCTGTGTGAATGGTTCACGGGAAGACCTCCAGCCCTTGTTCAACGGCAAACATTTGATTAACAGTCAATGTCAGTGACCTTTGAAAATGCATATTAATACCCTTTGATTTTAGTGTTTGGAGGCTGAGGATTCATGCGACCAAAAATGGAGGTAAAATACCACGTGTTATCAGTGCAACAATGATTTGAATAAAATGTTTTGCTAATGGTGGTATTAGACCTTTCTGTGGATCAGAAAAGACAGTGCCTGACAGCACACAATGCCTCCACCTTCTGTGGGTCCTGAATGCTCAATTTCTTTTCACTCATTTCAATAATTATTTCATATGAGTAATACATGAATATTAATAAACTAATTAGCAATACAAGTAATTTGAGGGCAGAAATGCATATTACACAATAAGATAAGATAAGAAAAGAGTGTTTAGGAGTTTTTACCTCTGGCTAAAGCCATCAAAGATGTTATGCTGAGATGTTGATGGATGTGCTAAGTAGGATGCAAGTTGTATATACATATGGTAGTTAACCACATGAGGGTGCTATTTCAATCCCTATCCAGCAATAAAAAGGCCAAACACCATTCAGTCTTAAGCTTTTTAAATGGTCTGCTTCTGTGTCTCCAACTCTGCATGCTAAAGCATAGAAGCTACTGTTTGCATATGGTTGTCATTCAAAGTATTTACTTTTCTTATTTGTTCATTTTTGGGTGCTGTGGTGCTTCTCAAATGTGGTTTGTTGCATGTTATTAGAATTGATATACGTCAAGGTTAGACCAATGTCATGACTTTTTCATTAGAAAAAAACTGCTCATGTACAGTTATGCCTTGAGAGATTACTAGTAATACAGAGAGTTATTAATAGAAATGGGGGTTTTACCATATTAATGGCATGGAATTACTGAACCAGAACCCCACAGCACAGTTCAACTGATGGGTACGAAGAGCTGTCCTCTGCATCAGAGTTCAGGCAGGAGGTGCCTTTTATATTTCTCATCATTTGTCATGCACAAGGTACAAGCTACAGTTGCCTTTAAATGGCACATATCTTACCAACAAGATAATATACATCTTGGGTTAATTAACTGTTATGTCAAGGGTAAGACGTGTTAAACACTCAAATTGACCCACATGTTTCTGTTTAATAAACCCAGTAAATTGCTTGCCTTCTTCGAGACTTTGGACTAATCCAAATTGTTCAAACAAACAAAAGAGAATCCAAGAGAATGGTACACTAATGCAAACTTATAAATAAATATTCCTTTATATCAAAGCAGAACGCCAGGGAAAAACAGTAGTATTTTGTATTTAGTCACAGTGGTTTGTTGCTATACTTCTGAAGATAATAGATTACACAGGCTTATTTTTATATTAAGTTGCCAAAATTACAAAGTAACACTGTGTTGGTCACTTTTTATGTTACCTTTAGGTCACGTTGAACCCATAAATGCATAATCAAACAAGACACAAACAATCCAAGATGTGGCTTTCTTCAAAGGGACAAAATATTCTGGAAACTCACCCCACCCTCTTGTTTTCCCTGATTAGAATTAATGTCACATGTTTGCTTTGAGCTTTTGAATCTGCCAGGTGCCTGTTTTATTGAACTCTGTTCTTCATACTGTGGGAGAGATTAATAGCCATTTGGTTCAGTGTTAATGCATGTTCAGTGTGTATCAGTGTGCTCAAGGATTGTGTGAAATCCAGTACACAATTTATAATGTTATGAAAAAGTTTAATTAATATGTGCAGCTGCCCAAACGGAGTCAACAGTGCTTTTGAGTGTCAGAAGTGTGTTACCTCTGTCATAATTTTGGAGGCATGTCCCATACCTAGAGTTTGTTTGAAGCCCCAGTCTTGATTGGACTCAGCAGCTGATCCTCACCATTGTTCAATGACTTTAACTTTGGCCTTTCTCCTGCCTTAGACTGAGGTGTATCCAAAAGTCAAAGCAGGGTATTGAACATTTGCAAGTTTTCCATTGCCACTACATTTTTGCTCTTTAAAACAGCCATCAGGTAGTTAGCCATTTGTTTGGCTGGGTTTTCAGATTGCAAGCGCTTTGCCCTGCCACAAGGGGGCGCTTGCTTTTCACAGCCTCATCGTGAAGGGAGACACTGTACGCCCTATTTAGCGGCCCATCTAGGCCAAAGTCTTAACTCTGCCTCCTGCCTCAGCGTTGGTCTTCATCTGCGCATCAATGCTCCCTCAGCCTCTCCTGTTGGTGATGGCTGTCCCTTCCCTGTTTCTGGGTCAGCTTCCACTCCTGAGAGAGACCGCACCAAAAGAGCGAGCAAGCGAGAGAGGGAGAGAGAGAGAGAGAGAGGGAGAGAGAGAGTGTGTGCCAGAGAGAGGTATTTATAGAAAAATGGGGCTCCACAGTACCTTTTTCTCGAGAAAGAGTTGTTAAAGCGCCCAGCCTGGTGGCGTCCCAGTTTCTCTTAGCCAGGCTCCACAGGAGAAAAAGGGGCAGGGCCGGACAGACTGGCCCCGACCAGAAGAGCGGCGGCGACTCGGCGACAGCGTTCCTCCGCCCTCCCAGCCACGCGGCTTCCCGCTTCGTTCCCCGCACTCCTCCTCTTCGGGAGAGCCAGCGCTTCTCGCGGCTGCCTCGTCCCCAATGCTGCCCTCCGGAGCGCCAAGTCCTTCCGTCTCTGGGGTGGGGGCGGGCGGGTGGGGGGGCTGAGGTCTGATTTTTTTTTTTCTACAGAGAAACTAGGGTGGGGCCCCGTCCTGACCTCTCGCCCCCGGCCTTGACTCCGACCCTGACGAGCAGCCCCAGCCCGGCCGCCCGAAAATGAAGAAGTTTCTGAAAAGCCGAAAAGGCCGGTTCTCCCTGCGCCAGAGCAAGTCTGGCTCTCGCTCTGCCTCCAAAGACTTCCGTAAGCCACATTCTCTTTTTTCATTATCCTTATTAATATATCTTACTGGACTAAGTTATTCTGCTTGCAGGAGCTGTGGAAGCGTTGTAGTACATAATCTCCTGTGTAGTGTGGGCCCCTGCCACAGTGCTTTAAGCTGCTTATTCCAGGTTCTCTCAAACAGATGTGACAAATGTAGCCCATTGTAGTAATGCCTCAGTTTATGAGTCAGTGAGCACTTGACATTGCGTAGAGTACAAGGCTGCTCACCTGCAGCAGGTGTTCACTCATTAGATGAGTAACCTGTGAATCCGACGTGATTGTATCTGCTGGGTTCTCTTACGGTTCTCTTATGGGACGGTGTGGTCTAAAGCATGCAGTAACAAGATCGCACGGTCTGCACAAATTGCTAAAGGACACTGGCTGGCCTTGGCCGGTTCCACGATGACAGCGGAGCCTCTGAGTGACACAGCTCGCCTGCTCTCCCCATCCCTGCCACAAACCCGAGGGCGATTTGAGAATGGGTCTGCCCTCGCCTTCTCTTGAAGCAGTATCAGATCACTGCTCTCAAATCCGGCATGAGTGATGCCCAGCAGAAGCATAAGAAAACCCATGTTATGAGTTTCACGAGATGGTCAGGGTCAGCCAGACTCTCAGATCAACTTCAAGAGGGTGTGGGTGTGTGTGTGTGAGTGTGTGTGTGTGTGTGTGTTAAACAGACCGAGAAGGTGAAAGAGATAAAGGCTCTGATGTTGACAGGATCTGGACTTCATACTGCAGCATCGTTCTACAGTCACACAGCTCAGTACGCTTTCTTTCCAAGAAGGATTACATCATTTTTGTGGAATGTGAGCCTGTAACTTGCTGCCGAGGCTGCAGACTCACCCCCATCTCATGCCTTAGCGTCCCTAGAAAACGGCCAGAGTCTCGAAATCAGGCCATGCAACCTGCAGAGCGAGAACAGCTCGGCGGAGGCCCGGGAATCTGCCTCGCTGGGTCAAATGCATTTGCATTTAAATGGACAGAGGGTACATGGATGGTGCACGAAGAACAAAAAGCCATCTGCGACAAGTCTGATATTAGGACATTGTGACCTAATATTGAGCGTGGGTATTTGCTTTCAGGTATAGCACACCAGAAAGCAAATACATTTGCATTTGTAATTACATTTGTCAACTAAAACATGTATGGTAAGGGATGATCATTGCACGTATGTGAAATTTCAGAAGTGATCGTGACTGGTACGTGACTAATTGAGCACAGCATAGCTGTGTTTAAACTAAGCCGTTTGGGGAAACTGAGACATACTCTCCCTCTTTGCAGTCTAAACTGCTGTCCTTTTTTGACATTCTGTGCAAGTCTGCTGTGAACCTGCAGAGCAGATGGGACAGAAGCTAGTGTCTGTGTGTCTCTTAAAAGTAGAAAAATTCCTCTCACTGTGGAATTACAATGATTCCAGGAAGAAAAAAAACACATTTAATTCCTTATCTTTGGCTTTTTTGGGTTTGAATTTTTTTATTTACTTAAAATATATAATAGAAAATTCGTGTTCATTTTATTCTCACACTACATGTGGGAGAATCTTGAATCCTGAGATCAGTGAAGTGGTGCTGTCAGCATGTGTGTGTGTGTGTGTGTGTGTGTGTGTGTGTGTGTGGAATATTGTGTTTTTTAGTCTAAATCGGAGTAGATAATATTCAAAGAGGTAATTTACATGTAAATTCCCGCTTGATTGAAACATCTGTGATTGGGTGTCCATTTACCTATATGTTTAAATGCAAATGAAGGGGAGGCTGCAGCAAAGTCTTTTGTAGCTGCAGCTTTTCAGAGCAGCCATTAATACAGAACCAAAAATAGAGAGAACGCTGCATGAGTGAACCAGGAGAAGGGCAGGAGGATGAACGATTGGGGAAGAGCAAATGAAAAATAAGGAGAAGGACACAGCTGAGTCAGACAGCACCAGGAGGCAGAAGGCCTTCAAAGCTCCTAAAGTTTGCCTGGTCGTTTCTTGGTCAACCTTACTCTCAACCTGCATAATGGTAGACATGGAGGGTCACAGTGTCTGCAGGGCTACTCTGCCCTGGTCCTGGAGGGCCACAGTGTCTGCAGAGCTACTCTACCCTGATCCTGGAGGGCCGTAATGCCTGCAAGCTTTTGTTCCAACCAGACATTTATCAACCTGATCTAAATAATCATCATGTTGATTGACACAGCTTGGCATCGCTTTCCACCTCTGAGAGGATCTGTGCTTTAGAAAGAAAACCTGGGAACCATAGACTGTAGCCCACCGGGACTAGAGCTGAATAGCTCTCTTGTATTGTCCTCTTTCAACATGTAGCCCCACCATGGTGAGGTGGGGGAGCTGTAAAGCTGACCTCCAAGTGAACGCAGTAAAACAGCGAGGCACCAAAAACACACAAGCAGGCCTGCCTACTGGCTGTGCAAAGCTCAGAAATCTTCAGCAGTAAGACTCAATTTAGATCAGCAGTCACATTTAGATTTGGAGTAAAACCACAAAGTGCATTTTGAAACACTTTGAAAGCACGCAGCAAAACAGTTTAAAGATCTGGTTCCTTTGCATTGGGAATGCATTCATAATTGATAATGTGTGTGTGCTGAGAAACATTGTTGCATAAGTTTGTGCATGCTGAACTGAAGCTGAAGTCTAATGGGAAAGAAACCCTGAACAGCTCCCTGAAGTAATTTCTCTCTTAAATCCCGAAACGCACTCCCAATCACCCCTCAGCCTGAACTTGCTATGACCACTCCACCCCCTCCCCTCCCCACAGGCCCTGTGTGAATTCAGTTTAACAGAAATTGGGGAAAATATCAGTCTTTTGCAGGCCAAACAAGATAAGATGTTCAGATGCTCAATTTAATCCCTCATTAATATGGGTTTATTTCTTGTAGTTTCTTTCATGTAGTTTACCCCTACTTTTTACAAATTACTTTTCCTATTCCTGCTTTCATTTTTTCCAGCAAAAGTATTGGAGTTATATTAATTGTAATGTGTCTGTGTGAGAGAGGTACATGAGTGGATTGGATTCCATTTTGGATTCATGTGAGAAACAGTGACCCCTAGTGGCCTGATATATACACATTGACCATGTTGTATTCATGGACAATGACTCTGGCACCTTGCATTAGCAAGATCCATCTTTTGGTATTAAAACTAAACTAGGCATACATCTTTGGGCATTTTTTATGATGTTTCCATGGCAATTGTAACTTCATGTAAAGAAATGTCAGGCAGGACAAATGTTCTTTTGAAGAGCAGAACAAGAGCTTTCCCCAGAATTTTGGAATGGGCCTTCAAAAGTGGCCCTCCAGGTTTTGAGGTAAAAATCTAATTTCTCAGTCTCGATCCTGTTGGCGAAGTTACAGGTCTGATGAAACGATGACTTAAGCAAAGCAGTGGATTCAAAGAACATAGGGTAAGAAGTCAGAGGCATCCCCCACACAAAGACCTTGTGGCTGCTTGGTTTGTAATGTGTACGCATGCACATTTACCCCTTTCTCTCTCTCTGTCTCTCTGTGTCTGTGTGTGTGTGTGTGCTTTTGCGTATGCGTGTGTTTGTACCCTTTCCCCGGGGGCCGACCAGTCCTCTCGATGCCGGCCTCCAACCAGGGCTGGCCGACGGACTTCGGCTTCCGGCTTGGGGGGAGCGGGCCGAGCTACATCCTGTCAGTGGAGGAGGGCAGCAGCGCCTACATGGCGGGGCTCCAGCCCGGGGACCAGGTCGTGGAGATTGAGGGGCAGGACGTGTCCACCCTCAGCCCCCAGGCCCTTGTCACCCTGGCGCAGAAGCAGAAGAGTGTCCCGCCCAGCATCGGCGTGGTGTCCCGCATACAGCAGGTCAGTGCAACCGACCGCATGACACCCTCAGTGTGCAATTTCTCACAGAGCGCCTTAGTCCAGGTACACCCCTTCCTCAGTGGTGACTGGTGAACTACAGATACAGCCAGGTAGAGAAGTTATGTGTATTTGCATAATTATCCTCCAATTTTCATGGTTTTATGTGATTAGCAAGCACACAAATTTAAATAAGGCTCACCCATTCACAAGTGATGCCTCCTGCTAATGTGATCATTCTGCTAGTTCGTCAGCAAACGAGTGCCTCTTGCTAACCATTAGAGGGCGCAAAGTCCAGAAAAGCAGTCACAGCTGTTGAACAGCACCTGCTCGGTTTGTGTTTCCCAGTAGTCAGAATGAATCGAGCAGCGTAACATGCATCGCTGTGTCATATTTTCTGAACAGCTGGACATCTCCCCCGGCCCTGACGGCCGCTTCGGCTTCACCATCGTGGGAGACTGCCCCCTGCTGGTGGAGGACTGCCCGGCCAACTCGCCGGCGGGGCGCTGCGGCCTGCGGGCGGGCGACTACGTGATGGAGGTGAACGGGATCCCCGTGAAGCAGCACGAGACGGCGGCGGCCATGATCAAGGCGTCGCAGGGGCGCACGCTGCGCCTGGGCGTGCTCGGCCCGGGCCGGCGGCTGAAACGCACCGGCGGCAGCTTCAAGGAGGGCCAGCAGAGCAGCGAGAGCGTGCGGCAGGACCGCACACAGAAGGCCCTGGACTTCAACGTGAAGGTGGGAACCGCCGCGACCTCTGACCCCACACTGGCTGTCCTGATGATCTAAGAGCCACATCTCAGGTTCCATGGCTGTGACTCAGAACATTTCACCTCAGCGTTTATAGAACCACTCTGAGTGGTGAATTTTAAATGCCCATTGGCTTTCAGGTTGTGTTTTAAAATGGATTGGATTAAACTGGATTTAAAAACCAGTAAATTCACAGTAACTGAACATCATAATTGCCAGGATTATATACAGCGTTATATACCAATTACAGGGTAATTGGTATATAAGTACACACTTATATAATTGTATGAGAGGGTTAAATTTAGCATAGCATTTAGTTATGGTAACAATTATTATTGTAGTTCCAGGGTTATTCATAATCTGTAAACACAGAGCAAAATTGTATTCAAGAGCAATTACATTGTAACGAGGTCAATTCATGGGCGTAATTATGTATGTAAGCAGTCTACCTAATGTTAAGTGTTGCCCTACCTAGACTTCACACTGCAATGAGTACTGCTGCAATCGGGATTAATGTTAGATACACAGCTCTGAACTGAGCATGGTTTAATCATGGCTTCTTGATGGGGGTCATCTGTCTCTTGCATGTGCGTGTGGCAGATCGAGCAGGTCCTGGGGGGGGAGCCGGAGGTGAAGGAGAGGCTGTTCACCGTCCTGAAGCAGTATGCGGCGGAGAGGAAGGTGGAGGCCCTGGCATCCGCCCTCCCCGGCATCCTGACCAACGAGGAGCAGCGGCAGCTGATCAACAACATCAGGTATCCGCGAGGGCCGCTCTCCGTCGGCACTTTGCCCCCTCCTCCCCATTCCATGTCCCGCCTTTCAAAAGAGGTGTGTAGACTGTACTGACGTAGAAACAAGGTCAGGCATCGCGCACAGAACTGTCATTGCTTTTACATGTGTAACCCTTTCCAGACCACAGTGGTCATGATGAAGCAGAAAAGCATGTTACATTTATCAGTATGTGGTACCATTGTAGGGCTGTGTGGTATGCAGCCATTTGTCGCAATTTAAGGTCACCTGCAACTGAAAGGTGGGTAGCTTTGGGTGGGGGGTTTGATTAATGCCAGAATAAATGCCAGATTCGGAAAACAAGTATCACCCTCTGAAACAGAAATGGGTGGTGACATGCGATCAGTGAGCTTTTGATTTTCACTGGACACTGTCGTGATTCATCCAGAGAATGATTTTTTAAAGAAGGGTGTCAATCAGCCTTGGACAGCTGGAATGTCACATAGGGGGCAGAGAGAGAGAGAGAGAGACAGAGAGAGCAAGAGAGGAAGAGGAAGAGGAAAAGGAGAAGGCCAAAGCGTATCTTAGCACGCTGTTCATTGTAATGATGCACAAGTACAGACACGCATCCCTTTAATTTCCGAACCGTTTAACGTCACCTGCTATGTTGGGCCCCTGCTTGGACACTTTTTTTTTTTTGATTTTATGATTTTGAAATTTGTGATATGAAATGGGAAAAATGAAATGCGAGTAGCGGATAAAAGCTCTATCAACTGCAAAGGTTGAAAATGAAGTGAGATCTGAAAACAAACAGGCCCAGCACTTCTTATTCTCACCTCCTGGTAAGATACTTCTGAGTCACAAACATGTTAAACAAAGTGGCCATTAGATGGCGATAAAACGTTCCGACGTAGAGAAATCAGTTATTGTTGTCATACTTTATCTTTGTGGTTGGGGGAAAAAAAACATTCTCCTGCTTTCTTTCACATGTTTATTGCAGATCGTCTTTTCACTAAATCCAGGCGTGGAGTTAAGTCAAGCTTGACCTGGTCGCCGATAAAATAAGAAAACCTTACTCCATATCGTTTAATTCGCACAAAACTGAAGTCACCGTTCACGGTTCACATTACCTTGCTTATTTGCTTACTTAAAACTTGCTTCTTATTCAGTCCGAGTTACATTGATTGCGTTGTAGATGTAGCCTACTCATTTGAATATATATATATATATATATATATATATATATATATATATATATATATATATTTTTTTTTTTTTTTTTTTTTAGAGTCACATAAGTATATCTCTCAAGGGTACAGCGGCAGTGGGGTGCCTGGGATGTGAACCAAGGAAACCTGCTGGTTGTCAGCACAGTTATGTGGTCCAGTCCAGTGTCAGTACGCTGCAGCTGCATTGCCATTTTCTTAACTAGCAGCTGAACACCACTATTGGAGCCCGAGAAACGTTAAAGCATGACAGGCTGAAACTGTACTTTATAATAATTTGAAGAAATATCTCTATATTTTGACGGATATGGGATTAAACAGTTCCTTTGTTGGTGGTTCGGGAAGAAGCCTTCGCCTTCGTCTAATTTCCATTTCTGAGCGACCTGCTTGGGCTTGGGAACGGAGGAGCTGAAAGTTGTACAGATGACTTCCTTGAAAAACCGCAGTAAGGAAAAAGGCATAGTAAATATTTATTTCATAATGAGCATTTTGATATTCGTAATCGCTTCAAACAATTCCCCTCCGGAATACTTTGCCTAATTTAAATAACTGTTTTTGTCTCGCGAATAAATGAAAAGCAAATTTCTACAAAGAGCCAAGAACCTGATTAACTAAAGAGGAAATTAAATATAGTAGACTGTAAACATTCGATGACAGCCGCTGTCAAGAAATTCTGTCATATTCAGGGCAAGTTATGAATATTTTAGAGTTTTCAGGTTTTTTCGCTAGACCATAGTTGAGTGCTTAAAAAACCTTTCCATTGTAGGAGAGTAATAATAGAATTTCCACTGTTTGTCGCCGAAGTTGTACCCAGTGAAAAAGCCCTCCGCGTTTCCTCGCAGCTCGTCCGCGCTGCGACGCTGAAAACTGTTGCATCATTTTATGACGCAGACTGGCCATTTAACGCAGGGACGGCGGAGACGCTGGCCGTCTTTCTTGCGCAGACTGACTCGACTCTTTCAGTTGCTCTCCCCTGCTGAGTCATAGCACTTTCGGTTTTTTCCTACACGCAACGGTGGAGTATTGTTACCATCTATTTATGTTTTTGATTATGTCAGCTCTTGATCTGTACTAATTCAAAAGGAACAGGATGTGCTTTTTAGGAGGTAGATGGACAACTGGTTTTTGGAAATGTTTGGGGGAAATAAGAGGCATCGTAGTGGGAATAGTTGTAAGGGTGCAGGACTAGCTATACTATTCTATTCCCTTTTGTAAATGACATAAGCAATTTTGATATTTACTAGCAATGTTACTGTATAAGGGCTCAATGTGGTTTTCTATTAGGAGAGAATGGCCCTGAGGGAGGTTCAGGTGTTTGGTCCATTTCATGGCAAGACATTTCACTCTGTGGCATGGCCTAGCTGAGTCTCCTGTAAGGGTATGAAAATGGGGTCTGATGACCTAACACAGGCACAGCTGATCATAACAAACATATCAGAACATATCAATGAACGCTAAGGGCAGTTCTGTCCAAAACTCTAGTAGGGTGTGAAAATATGCAATCTGTCACCCTGGCTGCTTACTATCCAAAGATGGTGGAAAGGACATCAACTGCTGTCAATCCTAAACGTTTGTCTGCAAACTCCATTGTCTCTACCCCTGGCTGCATTAAAGGAGTGCGTTCAGCAATCAGAACATTTTGAAGCATCTTCATTTTTAACGGCTTTTCTCCCCATGGTCAAGTCAGTAACTTCAGATTGTTCATAACATTCTGCAACAACCTTTGAAAGGCAGGTTTGTGGCTGTCCCAAAATGGTGAAGGTGTTTGGCTGGGTGCATCAGTTGTCATGGAGCTGGCTGTGGCTGACAGGAGGCTAATTGAGCCCTGGATCTGGATAACCAACATTTGCAAAAAAATTGCAATGGCAGCGTTTTACAAACATAGCCCTCAAGCTACATATTTCACAGTAGTAAATATTCAACATCATGACTGTCATTTCTATATTTATATGTAGCCTATTGGTATACTTCTAATACATTTTAAATGAAATGGTAGTTGTATAACAGTTAGGCATCTCACATATTATCAACCAAGCAACCAACCATCAATCACTCAATCAATCAATCAATCAATCAAATTTTATATGTTATTGTATGTTTTTACATTAAAGATTGTCACAAAGCACTGTACATATAGCATATTGCATTTTCATATTGCAATCAATAAACTGGCTAATTTGGGAAAAAATGGAAAATTATCCCCTGACCCCAGGAAGAGGCAGCTGAGAGACTCTGAGAGAGATAATGGAAAGGGTAACACATATGGTATCAGACTTCATTATTTTTTCAAGTCGGACAGTGAAAACACTGTCTTACTCTTGGAATGTTTTTCATTTGAACTTCAATTAAGCACAGATCTCTGAATGCCTCACATAACTGTTTTTTGTATTAAACATAACCCATCTTACTGGGCTCACCACAGGTTTGGCATCAGCTGCATCCTACCATAAACTGTCACCAGGCGGATACGCTGTACAATTATGACTCTGATTGGCAGGGTTCAGAGAGGGGCGGAGTCTGCACTGTACAGCTGTACATATCCTGCATGTCCAAGTTCCCTTTTGAAAATGACTCAAATGTACATACAGTTTGGTGTATAGTAATTCTTAAACAAATCCCAACTCTGTCTGAGAGAGAAATCAGCTTGCCTGTGTGGCCTTACTGCCTTACCGGTATGGCCTCCTATTGCATAGCATGTAAAAGTATCCATACACTTACTAGTACAAAGTGTCAAATTTAGGGTGCTCATATGAAACACTTCCTAGCAAGTAACACTTGCAAGTTAGCAAGTAACAGAGCAAGTAACACTTTCCCTCTGTTTTGGGGGATAACATCATTTCAGTGAATGACCTGCCAGCTGGAGGAGACAAAGGGCTACTGATTCCAGCCCCATTTTTTATCTGTGAGTAAGATTGATTGGAAACCTCTCTGCTCTTCAGTGGCTGAGGTCCCTGCGGTCAGTGCGGCTCATTGTCCTTGGCCTTTGGCTCCACAGGATGGAGCCACTGGCTCTCTGTAATGTGGGTATCAGTCTGAATATCATGTTTACTTTCAGGCAAAACTGTGGAACGTCTCCGAATCCCCCGAGCATATGACATTTCCTCATTCTCAGCAATTATCGGAAAATACAGAGCAGAGTGGTGCGCATGCGTGCACACACACACACACACACACACACACACACGCACACACACATGCTTAATCACACATGGACTGACTACTATGTTCATATTATATATATAATATGTACACACACACCAACTCACACACTTAATCACACACGGACTGACTACTGTGTTTATATTATATATATAATACACACATACACACACACACACTCACACACACATACACTCATGCACACACAGAACCAAAACCACACACTCACACGAACATATACACATACATGCACACTGTACATCCACAGATAGATATACACATGCATGTACAGTACACAGACACATGCAGTAAACCCACATACACACATTCTCTCACTCATTCCCTCACACACATAGTGTACACAGATATTCACATTAACTCACGTACCCCTTCAAGCAGAGACAAACAAATGTGCTCACTCCCTCAAACAATATATACACTCTCACTCATGTGTGCACATACGCTCACACACACACACACATCCACATGCACGCATACACACACACATACAAGTCTCATCTCACACAGACACACAATTGCACACAAATGCGTACATACATAGACATGGACACAGTAAACAGGTAAACACGCACACACACGCGCGCGCACACACACACACACACACACACACACACACACACGCACACACACACACAAATCCAGTCTCACATACACTGATATCCACACACAGGCATTCACACTCATTTCTGCATCGCTGTAGCTGTGCTGTTTGGGCTCTGATGGATTTCCTCCTCATCCCACTCTAAGCTTCTCCTGCTTTTAACAGGCTGGCGTGGGTCTCCTCGCATTCAGCAGCCGGTGGCTGTCTGATGCACAGCCAGTCTGTCACAGCTGCCACATCTGCGCTGGCATCACACACTGCAGGAACCCTGCGCACACACACACTCACTCACACACATACACACACACACACACACACACACACACACACACACACACACACACACACACACTTCCACAAATGGATGCATCTTGGTGTCTTTCTCTGCACTTGGGATTATGACTGACCACAAAAAGCCATGAACTGTCTCAGGTGAGTACCACTGTGTGCGTTATTAAAGGTGTTTATTGTTCTGCTGTTGCAGCTGCATCTTTGGAAGTAGCGGACAGGGAAGGTGTGTGTGTTTGTGTGTGTGTGTGTGTGTGTGTGTGTGTGTGTGTGTGTGCGTATGTGAGGTTGTGTGGACATGTGTATGTGTGTGTATACAGTATATATATGTGAGTGTGTGTGTGTGTGTGTGTGTGTGTGTGTGTACACGCGCATGCACATGCATGTGTGTCTGTTTGAGCTTGCGTTGGTCAGGACGAGTGTTCTGCCATGCAGATTTCAGACAGACTGGGCGTCTATGTTATTCATATTATATACCCCCAGGGGTGGTGCGCTCAATGTCCTGGACATCTTGCGTTTGAAGCATTCTCCACTTTGTGACAGATCGAGTGATGACATGCAGTCCGCGACCACAGTGCCGCTCACTTCAGCAGTTTGGTGCCACTTTCCCTCTCACGGCATCAGTGCACTCGCAATGGTGAACTCATGCAGGGGAACTGTGCACTGAACATTTGCAGTTTCCTTTGGGCAGTGCTTTTTTTGCATTTGCAGTTTTGTAACGAACAATTTGTCGTACAGCCTCTTCTGTGGTATTTGTGGTATCTCAGCCTTTTGACAGACCCTCCCCATATCCTGACCGAAGTCTTCTGACATAATGTATTGCTTATGTGCTTTATAGCTTTAGAAAAGCTGGCTCTTCCAGGCCAGGACTTCTTTACATTGCATTACACTATCGTCATTTAGCGGATGCTCTTACCCAAAGCAAGTTATATCAGTTACAATTATATACATTTACACAGCTGGATATTTACTGACACCATTCTGGGTTGAGTAACTTGCCCAAGGGTACAACAGCAGTGCCCCTGCAGGGAATTAAACCAGCAAACTTTTGGTTACAAGCCCTGCACCTTACCACTACGCCACACTGCTGCCCCCTTGACTGCACCTATTCTATTGAGTGTTGGGTAAGGGACAGAAGTGATGAGTGGGGGACTGTGGGTGAAAAATGGGGGCGGTGGGGAAGAATTAAACTGATAGCAGTCCTGAACCAACCTGTTTGGGTTTGTTTTTTTTTCCATATTTAACAATCTTGCCAGTTTAATTAAGGATAGCCACGCACATAAGCATTTCCCATCAGCAGCCGATTCATTTCTTTCCTTAATCGCCTGATATTGTACCATAGCATAGCAGCACCTTTTGCATGCTATGCATGAAATCATTTCGCTCGTAACAAAGACATCAGAGATCTTTTAGAGCAGGATTAGCCCCTAATGGGTGATGCTCATGTATGCTGCTGTCCTTGTTAATCCTGTGAAGCGCTTAAAGAAAACAGTTTCAGGGTAATTATCAGATAAATGTGAGGTCTACCTCTTGCCTAACTGAAGCTCATCAGGCATGGTGCAAATCTGTGATTTCGTTTGGAATTACCTGCTTGTCTCCTTTTTGAAAATGCTAGAATGCCAAAATATTGAGATCCTTGTGTTAGATGAAATTTTAAAAAAATCATTTTATGTAATATTAAAATAAAGTTAATCAGAGACTGCATTCCAGATAGAACTGTTGAAAGTCTTATGTGCTACATTTAGTTAAAGGCTGGTAACTTTTAGAAGTACTGTGTCAACATCCTTATTCTTTGATTGTCTTTATATCCACGATGGCTGAAACGCCATGACAATTTAGTCAGCTAATTTATAAACTGAATCTGCTTTCTACTGGTATTTGCTTACCTCCCAGAAAAACGTCTGTGGGCAGCATTATAGTAGAGTGGTAAGGAAGGTTGCCAGCTCGAATCCCTTGTAGGCCACTGCTGTTGTACCCTTGGGTGTGATACTTAACATGAATTGCTTCAGTATCCTCAAAATCCAGCTGTGTAAGTGGATAAGATATAAAAAATGTAAGCTATGTAAGTCGCTTTGGATAAGAGCATCAGCTTAGCAAATGTAAACTACTTAGTAGGTAATGTTCTGACATATGTCTCATACTCCATACCACAACATAGGGGATTCTACTTTCATGTTCCAGAGTCCATGTATTGTCCATAGTATTTGATGAGGAACATGGTAAAGCTCATTTACTAATATGGTGGGTTAGTGGTGGAGTAATGTGAATATATATCATAATACAGTGGATTTGTGGTGGAGTAGGGTAGGAATATATTTTATTATGGGTATGAGGTGAGCGTGATGGATATGCATCTCAGTACCATTGGAGGAGAGGTAGTGTACAGCATAATGCAGGGCAGGTGTGTACAGCTACAGTATCTGTAGGCATCCTTTATCACCCTGCACAGTAGCTTATTTGGCACAATCTCTGAACTATAACCACCTATTTGACATGAGAGGGGAAGCCGGAGACATTAAGCACGCATTTAAGCACAGTCTGAGTGCTGATAGGTTAATTTATTAAAAACACATTGTAAAAGGGTTAGGCAGGGATTGGGGTTAATTCATCAGTGCTTTAATCAGCTTTTTATTAATATCCATCAATAACTACCCCAGCATTTTGATGACATGTAACACAATAATACCCCATTCAATTAAAAGCTGTCAGACTTTGGTTATACCCCTAAGATAATGCATCTCTGGAGGATCTGTTATTTAGTTGCAAAGGAGACACCCTTATCCAGGGCAAAGTATGTTTCAGGTGCCATTAGGTAATTGCTAAAGCAAATCAGGTTAAGTACCTTGCCTCGTCCTACAGCAACAGGGCTGCTCCTGGGAGTTTAGAGCCCTTCTGGCTTTCTCTCTGCTCTTAATTGCTTAATTGAAGATGTAAGCTTGTTCAGTGTTCCAGGTTTAAATCTGATGGCAATTAAAAAGCAACCCTGAACCACCCCACCTGCCTGCCCCCAGTCTTCGGTTAGAACGGCCCTTCCTTTGTTTAATATTTGCATACAGGCAGAAGCTTATTCCACCGTTGTGGCATCTGTAGGTTTGTGGAGGCACTCTACGGGCACACACGAGTAGAATAGAGAGGCAAATCCACAGAGACAGATTAAATGTCAGTTTGAGCATCCTCCCCAATTCGAGCGTCCTCCTCCTTCGACACGGCCGTGCACTCTAAAGCAAGCTCAGTCCCATTTAATTCAGGTGCAGAAACGCATCTCAACCCATTGGCCTGGAACAACTTGTGACATCACAATGGGCAGATCACATGACTAACAGCGCAGTGCATGTCTCCAGTCTTCACTTGTTTGCAGGCATTAAGCTGGTATTCCCAGATGTGTGCCAAATCTAACTGCGTACGTACAGTAGACAGTTGGCACTAGAATGAATGCATTTAGCTCAAGTGCCTACCATGCAGTGATTGCTTAATGTTCTTAATGTTAGGAAGTGTGTAGTGGTGTGTTAAGCCTGTATACTGTGCATGTCCATTAAACTAAAGTCCATTTCCAAACTGAGAATAGAAGAGGCAGAGATTTGTCTTGTGTTATGTTTATCTCTCAACCAGATTAACAATTTGGCAATGAATTAGCTGAGCAGTCCGTGCCAGTTGGCAGGTAATTACCTTTCTCTTAATCACATATTTTTGTAATGTTGTGCACTTTTTATATATCGACCTATTATTTGACAATGCAGGTGTACTCATTCTTGTGTGTGAAACCAGAGGAGGTTGACTACATAAAAAGCTAATCTGTGCAGACTCTATTTTTAAAGTGAGTGGATTTAAAGTGAGTGGATTCTGAATGGAGTTTAACTAGCTTTTGATGCTATTTGCCCTGAAAGCTTGTGTGATATGCAGTCAGAAGGAAGCCTTCCTCTATATATTAAGTGTTTTATTTGATACTCTTTTGAACTCTGTCTAACCATTTAACATCTCTGAAAAATAAGAGAATTTAAACTCTCTGGCAGAAAGCAAAAAAAAAAAAAAAAAACACCACAATTAAGAAAAAGGGAATTACCTGGCAATTAGTAAGAACTATTCAGCTATCTGGCTTGCTTGTTGATTATGCAAATGATGATGATGATAATAATAATAATAAATAATAATAATAATAATAATAATTGCAGTAAGATAGCAATAATCAGTAAAACTGGAAGGTTTCTGCCTTCTCTATTTTAAGATGAGGCATTGCCACTACTGTAGATTTAAAATGTTGGCTGAGATCTTTGATCATCTTTGACCAGAGTTAGTCAGACAAATACTGTGACCAAAGCCAAGTGAAGGATTTTCTTAGCATCTAATAATAACAAAGAAGTTAACATCTGAACACCCAAGAGAGCTGTTGACGTAGCCTAGCTATATCAGGTGTTGCAGACAAATTTTGAAAGATGTGAAAGTAATGTCTGCTTCAGCTGAGACAGGTATCTATTAAAAACATCTATTTCAAGGCATCTATTCTGGGGAGTCGAGATGGTTGTTAATCCTTTCTGGAGAATTTGACATGAACTCTTCTTTGTCTGAACAGATTGATAATATATTTCCGTTAAAAAAAAAAAATTAACGGAAATATAGTTATTGACAGATGAAGTTGCATGGGTAATCAGAATGAATACTTCCCTGGTTGTAACAGCAAAACAGGTCTAGTCTTTGAAACACTCATCAGTAGTTTAGCTTGCAGTGATCACTTAATGTGTGCATTGATTCGAGTCTTGACGTTGATTTGAAGCTGTCAGGAAAAGTCAACAAGTATTTAAAATTGACCCAGGGACAGAGAAAGCTGATTGATAGAAAGATTGGTATCCACACCTGTGGAGCAGAATCTAAAACGACTAACAAATATGTAAAATAAACCTTAAATAAATAAGAATGTTTTTTTTCTGGGTGACTTGCAAGTAGGCAGCACAACAGCTGGAGCTGGAAATTGAACATGTGCCTTGTTAGCATCCTTTACACAGTTGATTTGCTTAGTGCATCCAACCAATTGTTTTCCATGGTTTTTTACATGGCTAAGTTCTTAAATAGGTCCAACAAATCATTTTCCAGGGTTTTTTTTACAGGCCTGGTTCTTCCAGGGGTTTTGTTTTCTTGAAGACCCCCAGGTAGCCTGCCCTACAGATGCTACAGATGTGGTGAAACGTCTCCACCTGGAAGCGGTCTTGCTGGTTTGTTTAGTGTTCTGCACTCTCCATCTGTGCTTAATGCGAGGCATCCAATTGGTTATCGTCCTGTCAGTCAGGCACACGCCCCTGGGCGAGGGGCGGGGGAAAGGCACAGATGGTGGAAAAAACGTAGACGCCGCAATTTGTCCTATTGTGGGTGAGCAACGCCACCCCAGAGGCTGAACCATTGTGTTGTGGCTTCCCAAACAGAAGTGGGGCGATTCTTTGGAGACTGAGAACCAAGCATCTTGTACTGAGCGTATGTTTACCGGATAGGCTTCCTAACCCTCCCCCCACCCCTGGGGGCTTATTAAGCAGGCTGACCACGTTTCTCCGCCCGGGGGGACAGTGTGGGCCCGAACAGGCCCGCATCTCCATGTTTAATCATCGTCCCCTTGCTGGCCAAGGGAGCCTCAACCAGTGTCCTTTCTGAAGAATGATCCCCACATGGGTCCACTCTATTTTTAACCAGCCTACTTCTTATATAAAAAATAAAAAAGTATTCCATGTATCAGAGGCTGGTGCAAGTGCGCCGATGACGCTTTGTAAGTACGTAGCTTGTCAAGTAGGGCAGAACGAGTGTAAAAATAATGTTGCCCGAAAAAAACGTGAGAAGCGTAAGCGTGACAGATTGCATGTTTGCTGCATGCTCTTTGATACTGATTTTTCAGCACCTTTTGCACTAACAGTGTAGATAGTTACCAGTGTCCAATTCAAGACTGTTGAAAGTACATCGGTACTTGCTCAGATATTTACCTTTGTGGTGTTTTTCTGGGAAGGCAGTGCAGCTTAATGCAGTAAATACAGAATTGCATAAATAGATAAAATGCCAAGTTAGCTATCCAAGTTGCCCTGGATAAAGATGTGTGCTAAGCAAATATATTATAGTGTGATGTTTGGAGAATTGGGGAGCCTTATTTAACATGATTGTCCTGCTCAATCATAATGAATGAAACAAGAGCATAAACTGGCTAACAAGCTGACTGTCTGACCAGTAGGTACTTGAAAATCAAACCTAGTGAAAGCTTAAATCAAGTCTGATTGAGATGCTCTTGATCCATCCAACCAAAAAGGATCCCTGGATTATCGTCAGATAAGATTCCTAAGTGCCCTTGAAGCAGGGCCCCTTAGAGAGCACTCCCTGAAGAGTTTCACAGCGGGGGGTGTGTCGCTGCATGTAGGGGGTTGCTTGCGCTAATTCTGAGCTTCAGCCTTAGAGCCCAGTCTGACACTTGTCAATCTGGGCCAGGCCTGGCTGACAGTGGCAGATCACCGGCCAGGGGAGGGGGGGGGTGTAAGTGGGCGGCAGAGGGGGGCAATTTACGTCCGTAATCCCTCTGGGACCCGCGCCTCTCTCCCTCCCTCCTTTCCCTATTTCCCTCCTCTGATTCTCTCTCCTCGCCTCCGAGGCGCAGCAGCCAATTCGCCAACCCACTAACTTGCTAACTCGCTAACTCGCCTGCCGGGAGCCAGGTGACACCCCGGACTCTGCGGCACACCAGGACGCTCCGTGCAGTGTGCACCTGTTCAGGTGGCCCCTTTTCCCCCCACCGGCGCCAGAGCGGCCGAAGAGAAGGAAGAGCCGCACGAGGACGGGATTTATTAAAAGACTCGTGGATCGGGGTGCGGACATGTGGCCGGCTTGGAGGCACGGTGGAGCGCGCTGCAGTGCGTTGGTTCCGGCGTCCCGCGGACGCTCCCTCCCCGCTCCTCCCGCCGGTCCTGGGGCTCTCCTCACCGGGTAGTTAGCAGCGGAGGCAATGTGAGGAAGGAGCCCCCCTCGGGCTGCCGCGTCTACCGAATTCACCGCAGAACTGAACTGTTGCGGCGCACCAGCGGAGCGATGGGGAGGGACAGGAGCTTCTCCCGACACTTTCGGTACGCTCTCTCTCGCCTCACTGAGGGGCACGCTCTATTTATATCCCAGTGTGGCTCCGGCCGAACTTTCTCTGAGTACAGCCAGCATAGGGAGTGATGGCTCTTGGATGTTAGTTATTGTGCAGGACAGTTAATTTATGACTGGTTGTATCAGCTTTGACAGATGGTGATTGGCGGGGGGGGGGGTTCTTTGCTGAAGTACTGTTGCTTATGGATCTAAATGATTAAATGTCACTTTTACATTTAATTTTACGGTAAAATTTATTGATTGAAAGTAAATTCTCTTGCAGTTTTGTGATTTAGAACAATTACTCAAAATTTGACAGAATTTGTCTGTCTTTTGAAAGCCATCAGCAGTTTTTTTAAGTAGTTCTAGGTGTAGATGTGGTCATTTCATTGATACATGTTCTGCATGATGCTTAGTCTGAGGAGAGCATGTTAACTTTTAATGACATGTCTGAGAGAGTGTTCTCTGGTCGTTGCTCCTTGTCAGTATGTTTTTCAAAGCCGTGCTGTCAATGGGACTGAGATAGCGGATGTGTTTTAAACCTACACTAGTGCTTGTTTTGATGAATTATCATAAATACGTAAACAACAGAAGCATTTGGGAATTTTGTAAATTATGCATCTTCTTCTTGGGCATTCCCTTTCAGAATACACAAAACAGCATGCGCAAATTTTTTGAAAACCTAAAAGTGTCATAAAATGCATGTAATTTCAAATTAAAAATATGTTGAGAGAGATTAAAGGGCCTGTTGTACTAATGGTAGAAAAATTTGCATTTTTATTGGGTTATTCATGGGTTATCCTCCTGGAGATTTAAAGTCAGCCTGTATGTGTATCATTAACTGAATTTTATTAATTATGTGATATCATTAGCTAGCCAGAGTTCACTAGCCAACTTTGTAACTTCTTTTGCAACTGTTAGTCCTAGTAGTGCAGCTGAGAGGATCAGTGCCGCTGAATTTCAGAGATGCTCTTTTCCTGCTCATACAGTAACAGTGTTTGTCTTATACAGTGCAGTATAGCATCCACTTTTAAGGGCTTCTGGTATCAGGATCATTGCTGGTTCTGGTTGCAGTCAGTTTGTTTGGTTCTATGAACCATTCAGTTGTCTGTTGCGTCTCCCTGGTTTTGACCTGGTCCTAGGCAGTCTCTTTGTAAGGGAAGTGCTATTTTGTGAAAGGATTTTTCCCCTCTGTGGGTTAAATGCCGCATGCGTGATTTGGGTGTATTAATACTACACACATTCAAAACGGGTATTAAGCTCCAGAAACGACCTTTACCCTATAACAGCGCCACTGTTGCCATGGCAGGATTTTCCTGTTTATCTGACATGTATGGCAAAGCTTCACTGACCTGGTTATGCAAGCATATAAATGTATTAAGCTGTTTTTTGGTCTGTGCAGGCCTGACCTAACTCTCTGTTTATGTGTTGAGGATATATACACATTGGTTTTAGCTGGCAGTCACATGCTGCCAATAACATCTGCCAAAATCCACAGATGTCTGTGGTCCTGTCCAGCATTTTATGGCTGGACTTCCTCAGTGAGAGTCTTGCTTGTGGTTGAAGGACATTGATGGGGTTACAGTGGGGGCTGACAGGTGCAGTGGCAGGTGTTTAGCATTTAGCTGCGCAGGTGTGTTTTGGTGATGAGTTGGCATGCTGTTGTGTGGCAGCATCTGGTGGTGATGCATGTGAATCCAACCTGCGTTTTATTTCACCTTCACTGCTGGAGAGACTCCTCTGCCTGATCTAAACAGATGGCTGATTAGGTGTGCATTGTAGGATATCCCACAATCCTCTACTAATATTGATGGCTGGGTTTTGCCTTGTCCAAACAGTTAAGCACACAGATCACACACGGGTTCTTTTTTTTTAACATGGTTCTTTCGGACCATTGAAATCCTGCTTCGTTAGGGTTCGAGTTTCATTCACTGATCTTCTTTTCAAATAATTTGTCCTTGAAATACAGTATTGCCCCTCCCCCCTCCAACCCCCACCCGTGTGGTTAATTTTAGAGTCCTCCTGACCTCCTTCTAATTGGGGGCATCTCAGAAACGAAATGAGTTTTAAACACCGGGATCATTTAAGTTTGCGTCTCTCCTCATTAAAAGAAAAAAGTTCCTCACTTTTTGCTGAATCGGTAGTTATGTTTTGCTCTCTCTATCAGTGGATAATCAATACTTGTGCAGGGGTGGCTGGCCCAACACTACCCATCAAGGAGGTGCTGTAGAGTATTTAATCACTTGGCAAATACAGATATAGTGCTAGCACTGTGTCCTATTCCTATGAGATCAAAAACATGTATTTAGAAGTGGGTCACTGCACAAAAAAAAAATCTATATTGAGTTTTCACCCTCATTGAGAGCATATGTGCCATTTTCACTTTGTCTTTGAACACTTTAAAACAGAAATGTGTCTTTGCACACTGAAACAGAAAGGTGTCTGAAAAAGACCTCTGCTAAGCTTTATGTGTTGATCTCTACCTTAGACTCGCCTTTACTGGTTTTTTTGAAGAATGTCATCACAGTCTCAGTGAATACAAAACCGTTGTATTCCCATCATGCATCTTGACTACATTAATTATCATTAGGTCTCAGATCGAAGATGTTGATGTTATTGTTTTAATATTTACATCATGTGCAAATGATGACACTGACTCGCACAAAGCCATGCCTACTTGTCACAGGACAAATCGATATATTGGGCTCATTTACTTCCTGGCCTATTGCCATTACGGGAGTAAGATTAGGCTCAGATTCACTCTCGACCCTCCAATTACTTGTATAGAAATGCATTTGTCTTATATGTTAATTTGGAGTTGCACTATTGAATTGTGCGCTAGAATGTAATGGCTTGTGCTGAAATATCAAAAATGTGGATTATAAATACCATTTTAAGTTAATTGTGTGGAATTGCTCCTTTGTGGAAAGATGCATTATTAAAAGTCTTCCAAAGATCGCACGATATAGTACAGTGACAAAACCACTTTTGCTATTGACCCCATTTATATTAGGGTGGGGACTTGTCCAGTAAATACTGTATTTGTTGTTGGTCCAGGTTGGACTGATCCAGGTCAGATCTGTGGCAGAGGAAGGTACATCTCATCTACAGGTTACGGAGCTGCAGGATTGACACAGGGAATGCAGACTTCTGCAAACAGAAGGAAGCTTCACAAACCTCATGGGCTCTCAGTTGCTGACTTGTATAAACCAACCCAAAGACCTTGCTCTCTACAGAAAAACATTGTGATTGGGTCAAATCAGTGAGTCTCTGATCTCATGTGATAACCTAACAGTTTCACATACTTAGGGGCACATGAAGCCCTAGGCTCCCATCTCTAATCTCCTCTGCATCCTTCCAGCGGACACAAACATCTTTGACCACTATAAGCATTCTGCGTGGTATCTTCTAACCCCGCCCTAGAAAATAAAAATCCCCGTGCTGCTTATTGAGGGTAAAGATGCCGTTCCAGTTTTGGATGGGCCGACCTTGAGGAACCGCGCCGTGGTTTCAGGGAGCGGAGGCGACCGTGGCCTGGTTTTCAGCGCTGATCCGGTATGCGCAGGAGCTGGAGGGAAAACGCGATGGCAAATGGCTGAATGCGAGAGATCCGATTCAGCGTTGCGTGCGAGAGAGGTATGTTTATTAGCGTTTTGTGCAAAAAGTCAAATGAGGCTACAGAAAGTAGTAGGCATCAGTTTGCTCGGCGAAGTAGCTCTTTTTGAACTAGTTCCACATTTGGAAACAACTTTTTTTTTCCACGGCCATAATCAAAATGGACTCTAGACGGCGACAGAGAGCGGGCCGGTGGCTCACAGAGTACCAGCACTAGCCCCAGGGAAAGTGACAGCTTCCTTGCATTATAGTGATCGATATAGATATGGAGATAATTTGTACCGGTTTCAATTCAGGAACACGGACCCACTTCCCACTGCTTGTATTCACCCGCTCCGTTTCCATGGTGACCTCAGCAACAGGAGCTTGTTATGGAGAGCCCCGTGTCTCGTCGGCTACATGGCTCCCAGCTGTCGAGACCCGCATCCTTTTATCAGAGAGACATCATATACTTTTCATGTCATATCTGGAGTGGTTGTCATGGTTACGGAGCTCTTAGAAGTAATGCTGCTTGTGATTGCCACAGGACAGAGACCGTTACGTTGGTTCAGTTTAAAGCAATGGTTATTAAAGGGTTATGGAAAAATAATGTGCTAACGGCATTATGCGTGTAGCAAAAACTGACACATTCAACACCGTCAACACAATTCACGCAATAACCGTTAAATTTCTTTTTCTGAGAACAGATTACCAAAGTGTCATTGAAGTTTTATGAAAATGTGTTTTCCGACTGCGGCGACGCTGAATGCTGCACGCGTTCGGTGTCTGCGATGAAGTGGGCGACTTTGACGGAGTCGCCCCGCAATCGCAGGGGCGGCATGCTGCGCTGACGTACTCCGGAGAACTCGCTCATCAGAGACGCTCGCTGTGAGTCTTTATTTAGGCGTCTGAAAATAGTCTCCAGCATCCAGAGAGCGCAGCCAGGAAACGACCACAGAAAATACGGTTTGGTTTTACTAAAACACACTGGGTGATTTTTTTTTTTTGGTTGGTGAAAGATTATGTGGATTAACTCAGTCAGCCATGGTACACTGCATCCAGAGAGCCATAGATTTGAACCCTGTGTGGGAGATTGCTTCTGCAGCTCTGGAGAAGGTCGATGCTGGACACTGCTGGATACTGCATGTCGCTGGTTTTTGCTCCTGTGCTTATACAGGACCTTGCACACGCAAAGCAAACCTGCATGCTTTTCCGTTTGTCGGGTTAAGACAAAAAGAGCTCAGAGAGTTCAGAGTTCAGAGAGTGTAGCAACTAAAATAAACCATGCTTTTACTTTGCTGATGCCATATTATGCTGCATCATATTATTGTCATTTAGCAGACACTCTTATCCAGAGTGCCGTACATAGGTTACAATTTTTAGGTTGTCCATTTATACAGCTGGATATTAACTCAGGAAATTCTGGGTTAAGAACCTTGCCCTTACCACTGTGCTACACTTACCACTGTGCTACGCTTTGCCATATTGACCGCTGCTCCTTACCACTGTGCTACACTTTGCCATATTGGAGCCAAACTACATTTCCTTTTCTCATGAGGAGTTGTGAACCTGACCAGATCAGTGTGAGGCCATGCGCCATCTATCTGAAGACAGTGGAACAAGGTGCGTCAGCATCATTGCTGCAGTAGCTGTTCAGCTATGAGAACCTGTGACTGCACATGAACTGTAATCCCTGTAAATTGCTGTGGTTAACAGCCATCCCACAAACAAGGAAGCAGTTTAACCAGCTCTGCACTGCGCTCTGGGCTGAGTTCCATGTGTGAGGGTTCATGTCCTCATGCATGTCAGAGATAGCAGGAGCCAGGGAAAGCCATCACTGAAGCTGTCACCAATCGAAGGCACTTGGGTGGGAGTGATTTAATGATATTCAGGTGACAGGAATGGGAGACTGATGTCAGCATTTGATGTTGATCGCTTTGAAAAGCTTCATACGAAGCTCACAGGCTGTCCAAAATTGGGAAGTATCTCGGCGGTTCATTCCGCTTCAGCGTGCTTTTTTCTCTGCCGCGATCGTGCCTGAGAAGTGCAAAGGCTGCGCCTTTGATGTCCCGTCGTCTCACTGACGAGGGGTGGAGCCGTGGGAGTGACGGTAATCCGAGACGCACAGATGCCGGCTGTGTGGGCCCTGCTCCCTGAGGTGGAGGTTGGCTTTGGAAACGGAGTGCGCCCTACTTCGACTGCGCAGGCTCTGAGGATCACCTGTGCCGGTGGCTGTGTCTGCGATGGCTGCGCTTCCCTGCTCCTGCTGATAAGCAGTGGGGCTCTGGCTGTGGGTACGAGTGGGACATGCGCATCTGCTGCCGTTGCCCCTGTAACTGGACCTCAGAGCCCCGCTGTCATGCTGACAAACTGCCTCCAGTCGAGAGGTGTGAGCCATCCTTTCAATAGCGCTTCCATCCATAACAGTGAAAACAAAAGGGGTTAAAAAATCGAGCCCTCATTACTGGCTGCTTGGAAATGCATTGCTTGATACGGCTAAGAGCTTCTTCGCTGAAGAGAGGTAGACAGAGAAAAAAGAGGTGGGAGAGAGGGAGAGGAGGGAAAGGAAGGATAGAGAGGAGGAAAAGGACAACTGACTGATGGAGAGAAAGATTGGGAAGAGGGATGGTGAGGGTAGGGGGAGACAAAATGTTGGAGCACAAGTGAGAAAGGGAGAGCTGGGGAAAATTTAAGAGAGAGACAGAGAGGGAGAGATGGGGACATATTGATAGAGAGAAGGAGAGAGGGAGAAAGGGGGAGAGACGGAGAGAGAGGAGTGAGGGAGAGCCTGAAGCCGAGCAGACAAGTGTAGTTTAGAGAGACAGAGAGAACAGCTGAATCTCTGGAGGCGGGAGTGCAATTCTGCGCTCTCTCTCCCACTCCAGGGCTGTCACTGCGCTTGAACATTCACACCTGGTGTCTTGAAAAACGACAGATCATGACAGTTCCATATCCAGCAAAGAGGGCTGCCAGCTTCCTGCGAAAACTCACCCTCTTCCTCTCTGTCCTCCTCTCACAGTCTCCTTCTCTCTCATTCTCCTGGTCTCCCTCTCCCTCTCTGCATCTTCTCTCAGTCTCCCTCTCTCTTCCTGTCTTCAGCACATCCTCTGGGGGTTTCATGGCTCAGTTGGAAATAGACGCTTGTAGATATTCTCTGACCTCATAATCTACTGCTCACTTTCATGTAGGAACTGAAGGGATTTTGGGCTCCACACAATGGACTACAGGGGAAAAATGCTTCTGCTTGGTGGCTCTGACATAAAGTTTGTGAAGTGCATTGATGGATTACATTGGTATACTTCGGTTTGATCTGAAGGTGTTATTGACTGCTCCTACCCAGCTCCGTCTTGGTTTGCTGTTCTACTTTTTCTAAAGCTGTTTAAATTGGGTGCCTGCTCCTCTGCTAGCCTGCTATCCTGTATGGAGTTGTTTTAGACATCTTTCTGGACCCTTACACGTTGGCTACTTATCAACATTCTTTGGATGGAAATTTTGACCAACTGAAGTGGGTTTACTCTGACAACAGCTTGCGGGTCTCTGGTAGACCTGTTCCTCGTCCCGCTTCACCCCTCCTTGCCCAGAGGAATGTTTTTGTGTCTCTGACACTCCCCCCCCCCGTGCAATGTTCTCCAGGATCTTCATCCCTAAGAAGCACCGGCAGCGCTTCGACGAGGTGGTCTCCCAGAGCCTGGTGGGCCGCATCCGGCGTGGCAAGAGCCTGAGCGAGCTGGGCCAGAACCGGCTGCGCCGGAGCCGCAGCGAGGACCACCCCGAGCGTCTGCTGGTGTCCACGCGGGCCAGCTCCGTGCCGCGGGCCGCCGCCGAGGAGGCCGCCGCGCCGCTACCCCGCGGCCTGAGGAAGACCACCTCGCTCATCGCCGGCCACTCGGCATCCTCGGCTGGCAGCTGCAGGTCAGTGACCCCGCCCAACCCAACACCAGAAACACCACCGCAGGTAAAATGTGGCAGAGCACGAGGCCACACAGAATACAATTTTAGCAAGTCATTCCACTTCTTAAGCATTATATTACATTACATTATCGGCATTTAGCAGACGCTCTTATCCAGAGCGACTTACATAGGTTACACTTTTTTTGTTACAATGTTATCCATTTATACAGCTGGATATTTATTGAGGCAATTGTGGGCTAAGTACTTTGCCCAAGGGTGCAACAGCAGTGACCGGCAACCTTTCGGTCATGAGTCCTGCTCCTTTACCACTGTGCTACACTGCCGCCACCCTGATTCACCGCTGGGGCACTGCTACCTTGAGCAAGGTACTTAACCTGCAATTGCTCAGTAAATGTCCAGCTGTATAAATGGATAACTTTGTTGCATTGTTAAGCACATCTTGTGTGTGCTGTTATGGAGTTACTGTTTAAAACTGTTTAAAACTTGTACTTTTTTCTAATCACAAGCATGTCATATTGTTTATCTTAAGTTTTCTATTTTATGAGTAATGCTTTTTCTGTAAGCCTTGTGTTACACCACACATAAATCTGGGCCCTTACCCAGCCATGTCTTCTAGTGAAATATTTATATAAGTAGATCCATAACATACACAGATAATCAAAGGTACTTTGTATTTGCTCTTGAAAGGATGAAACACCACAGGAAGCCTAAAAAGTTAAGAAGAAAACAGCATTTCCTATTCTGTTTCTCAGTTGCCACTATGACAGTTCAACATAAACTTTCTAAAACAAATCCATCTATTTTGTTAATCAGAGGCTTAACCTGAGAAGATGCTAAGCTGTACCAGATGCACACAAATCCCATGTTATCAGTTATTAATAGGAAGAAAGCAGCCACAAGTTGAACAGGGGCCTCTGTGCTGCTCAGGACTTTAGCTGACTCGCATGGATCCGCAGTTAAGTAGATGTTGCTGAGAATGAGCAATTTCAGAAATGAGAGACATTCTGGGAGACAAAAGCTAAGAAAAGAGCCCTCCATGTAAAAAGGGGGATGAGGGGTAAGGCTAGAGAACTTGCTGTTTGAGAGGGACAGGCTCATACAGAGAGAGGCACACAAGGTAAATGTCGAGCCTGTTGGCCCTCAGCCCGCTCTCTCTCCCTGTGATTGGAGAGAGTCTCTCCACCATCACCATGAACAGGACATGCCCTTCCTAGGTTTTGCAGGAAGTTTCCATCTGTCCCTCGGTACCCTGACGAGTGCGTATGAATATGGGAGGTATAATCAGCTTAACAGCTCACGACAGGGTAAGGAGGGTCCACTTAGTGGAATTGGATGGGACGTCACAGCAACCCAACTGGAAGAGATCCTGACTGTCTGAGGGGCTTTAGGAGTGGAGAACGCCGGCTCAATGGTGATGTCCTGGGTTTGTAACCAGAGGATTGTGGGATTGATTCCTATGTAGGCTACTGCTATTGTAACCTTGGTACCTTGTAACCTTGTAACCCTCGGTAAATATCCAGCTGTGAAAATGAATAATATGCAAAAATGGAAACTCTGTGGAATCAGGAGGGTATCTACCAAACTTACAGTGCTTGTATATGATGGCACTGACACAGCCTGTTCACCACAAGGCTTGGATGTAACTCCTCACATATTCCTTGCATTGGTGTAAAAGCATTCATATTCCTAAAGTTAATATTCTCTGTAGTATATGGTGTGCTGTGATCTAGATTTGTACTGCGTTCTTACAGCAGGAGTCGAGTGTAGCAGCATCTACCACATGGAGCGATTCCCTGCAGTGTTCAGACAGTTGCTCTCATCCCTCCAAATTATTTTCCCATTGCCAAGCGGCAAAACAATGTCCGCAGGGGAAGTAAGCGTTTAATCCTCCAAAAAGAGATTTTGGCACTTGTGTTGTGAGAGGCCAGCACAGAGAGGACTCCCATTGCAGTTTTACAGCGTGTTGCTGGAGGCAGAGACACTCAACATATCTGCTAAAAAGCGAGGCTTCACTGTGAGGATTAGCACAATTTCCTTTCTGGTGGTGACTTTGGGAAACGGGTCTAGAAATAGCTAGTTTACTCAGTTCTTCACTCGCTTATCCATTCACATTCATTCACCAGCTCACTCACACACACTCATTAATTCATTCACTCATTCACCCATTTGTGCTCATTCACTCACTTCCTCTCTGACTGATTCGCTCACACACAAGCTGCACCCCTGTGAAGTATAGACACTAATGTGTTTTGTATTACTAGAGGGCGAAAAGGTGAGTAATGTCATTGTCATTGAAGAGTGTCAGAAGCCCATGTGTTTCATCTGCTCAAACCACCTCCCCTAAACAGGACAGAGGTATTGCTTGTCAACTACACTTGTGTTAGGCCTCCTGGTGTTGCCTTAAGGAGTTCCCATGGCAACACTATAGCTGTTGGGGGGTTCCCTGTGGGTCCCATGTACATACAGTATGTAATTTCTATGTGATTGTGTGGTAGCCCAGAGGCATTTCCTCTGTACTGTGAGGGTTGAGGCTATTTGGGTATTTTGTCATGGTGGAGTCAGGTTAGTGCAATGGATGTGTCCATCTGGACAGAATAGATGAACAGCCTGAAAGGCACAAATGCAAAATCCCATTTAAAATACAGCTTCATACATTGGTGTACCTCAGATAGCTTTAGTCTCATGTCTGTCTCATCAGCTAATGAAATTTCCCTCCATTCCCATTGCATTGTGGGTAAACGGGGCAGCAGCATGAGAAGAACTTGAAGCCACTGTCCAACACACCAGAGTGAAATGTGGCGCTAGCAAAGCAGGAGGGTTACCGCGAATTGGTTCTGTGGTCCCGCCATGATGCCCGGTGTTATCATCTCAACGACTGACTCAATGTACAGGGATGTTGTACAATACGTTAGCTCAGCAGACCTGCAGAGACCGTAGTTACACATTGTCCATTAAACACTATATTTAGTACCGATTCTTTTTCATATGAGGTTAATGGTGTCCTGTTTGTGAAACTTGTTATGCCTCTTTATTAGATGCTCTCTGAAAGTCACTGTTACCTTTGTATGTTCTCTTTGTATGCCACTCCTACTCTTTATGTAATGTACAGTACTTAACTCAAATCGCCTCTGTACATATCCGTCCGTATTCAATAGCAGTGCCCTGCGTGGGAATCAAACTGGCAACCTTTAGGCTAAGGCCCCTTTTTTTATTATTAAATGGGGGCATCAGAGCTCCTCCCCTCTCTAACACTCTATGTTGCTCTGCAGGACAGTACGTGTCTACAAGGGGAACAAGAGTTTTGGGTTTACCCTCCGTGGTCATGCTCCAGTCTGGATTGACTCAATCATCCCAGGTACAGTGTGGATTACGCTTCATCAGATGGGTGACTTCATTTCTGATTGTTTTTAATATTATTTATTTATAATAATTATTTTGTTTACATTCAACTGATATTATCAGCATGCTGTTAAGGATCCAACCCATAGCCTTCGTAAACCACATGGCAGAGCTCCCCAGCAAAAACGCATGATCAGACTTACCATAGAAGCAAATGACCCAGATCCCCCAAACGGGGCGGAGTGAGCCCTTCTCCTGATCTCATGGAGTGATGTCACCGCACGTAGCCCACTCTTACACAATCTGAGCACCGCTGCTCATGCATATTCATGTATTCTGCAAAACCTCATTTGCATTTGCAGTGAATTTTATGACGGATCTAGGTCTCTTCAACAGAAATGGTGTGATGTCGAATATAATCAAGACCCTGCACCGCTCACAGAATTTGAAAGACCGAATCACAGCAAATTACTAGCTTTATGGAGCCATCTTATATTCAGTGCACCTGGCCCCTGGTCGGTCTTTTCTCACATACTGTACGTGTCAGTTATGAAGCCACTGTTTTAGAGTGTTTTATGTCTTACTGAACTGGTTCCAAAAACATAGCAGTTGACACCCTCCTTTTTTTAAGACAGTCATGATGACCCAAAAAATCGTGTTTGTGGGTGCACAAAAATGAGCTTGTTTGCTGCATCTCCTGTATACAGCACAGAAGTGTTAATGCTTTGTGTGCAATTTACACTGTTTATGGAGCTGTGGGAGGTTTTTCTGCAACGCTTTGGATCATGGTTAATCAGTTAATTTTCCACCTGGACCTGTTTCTGACCATGCTGTGTCCTCTACTGGGAGAGAATTGCTGTGACTAATTATCACACCATGATCATTATGAGCCTACACTGCAGTGAAGCCTCGCTGTCATACCCCGCGCATTATGGTACAGCGATATGAAAAAAAAAAGAAAAATCCTGCATGACATTTCATAATTCACTTTGCACATTCAATCTTTTTGGGTACCTCATTGCCTATTTGTGTTACTTTCTCTGTGTATGTTAATATAATGTTTTTAAAGGTAAATGTACATGTTGGTGGGTGTTCTGAACATAGACAGAAAGGGATGGTGAATCATCTGAGCACCACGCATTCATCCATCTGTCAGTAATGAGTTTGCTTTACCCTCACATGATTCTGTATGGAAGGCTGTGGATATTTAAACTTGTATCTTAACAAGGAATTATGGTTTCCCACAAATTAATGATGTGGTCCCATATGTTTTATGTGGATTACATGAGTGAAGTGTTTTTCCTCTGGGAGAGGTGATTCATTTTAATGAATGATTCATTTGTGTTCATCGTGTCATGTTATTCATAGAAGAGTAGGTGAGTGAGAGATGAGGATGTTGTGTGAGAGTGAGGGTGTACAGTAGTGTGTTATAGAAAGAGGTACAGTACAGTACATTGTGTAAAGCAGTACAGAGGTGGTAAAGTCTGTTGTGTAAAGGGATATTGAGGTGATTAAGGGTGGTAGAAATGGATACAGTTAGTGTGTTTAAGTGTGGTGTAGAAAGTGGTACAGTGTGGGTGTGTTGTAAAGGAGATGAAGGGAAGCCTTTCAGTACATTGTGTAAAGAGGGTTTAGAAAGAGGTACACTGTGGACATGGGGTATAGAAAAAGATGCACGGTGTAGAAAGGGGTGTATTGTTTTGAGTAAGGGGGTGAGGGGAGTACAGCACAGTGTGCTGTGTGAGAGCGTTGTGGGGGGTACAGTGCAGTGTGTTGTGTGAGAGCATTGGAGGGGGTACAGCACAGTGTGTTGTGTGAGAGGATTGAGGGGGGTACAGTACAGTGTGTTGTGTGAGAGGGTTGAGGGGGGTACAGCACAGTGTGTTGAGTGAGAGCGTTGAGGGGGGTACAGTACAGTGTGTTGTGTGAGAGCGTTGAGGGGGTAAAGTGCAGTGTGTTGTGTGAGAGCATTGTGAGGGGGGTACAGTACAGTGTGTTGAGTGAGAGCATTGGGGGGTACAGTACAGTGTGTTGAGTGAGAGCATTGGGGGGTACAGTACAGTGTGTTGAGTGAGAGCATTGGAGGGGGCACAGTACAGTGTGTTGTGTGAGAGCGTTGAGGGGGTAAAGTGCAGTGTGTTTTGTGAGAGCGTTGTGGGGGGTACAGTACAGTGTGTTGAGTGAGAGCATTGGAGGGGGTACAGTACAGTGTGTTGTGTGTGAGGGTTGAGAGGGGTACATTACATTGTGTTGTGTGAGAGGATTGAGGGGGGTACAGAACAGTGTGTTGTGTGAGAGGGTTGAGGGGGGTACAGTACAGTGTGCTGTGTGAGAGCCTTGAGGGGGGTACAATGCATTACATTGTGTTACATTGTGTGTCTGCGTGATGATGTTCGCCCACATTAGGGCTGACTCAGTGGGCACCGGTTGGAGAGACATACCGGTCTGTGGGCGAAGTCCCCTTTCCTGTCCTCCCTGCGTGCAACATGACCAACACTCAAATGTCACAGGGAGAGAGACTGTGCCTTATGGGAGGGTATTATATACGATGTGCCAAGAATTGACTTTATTTCTGTTAGGAGTCACGCTAATTGCAGTGTGCAATATTGCAGAAATGTGTCAAATATGGCCTTTTGTTTAATATCTCTTCTTTCCATTTCAGTCTCTCTCTCTTGCTCTCACTCTCTCTCTCTCCCTCACTATTGAATTCTTTTACTGTCTCTTGTTCTGGATCTGATTTTCTAGGGAGCCCAGCAGAAAAGTCAGGCCTCAAACCTGGAGACCGCATCCTGTTTCTCAATGGACTGGACATGCGGTATGGACTGAAAATAGTCACGGTCATGGTTATGGTCACCCCAACAAAGATTAATTACAGTAAAGGGCACCAGGGGCTTTTTCCTGAAACCTATCCAGTAGTTTAGCTATTGTTGTTGTTGTTATTGTTAGTGTCATCTTCAAAATAGGGTTTCATTTTCAGTCCTTAACTTGATTGTGTTTCCCTCTTAATGGATAGAATTGCGAAACGTTAAGCACACGTTACCTTGCCCAGCATGGCACTCGTGTGCTGAACTAAATACTCCCGCATATTCTGAGGCCTCCTTGTGAACAGCTGTCACCAGTAAATGTACACTGTACACTAAACCATTCTTACCTCAAAGAGGCAGTTGGATTTACACTGTCCTTTTGTTCTGAGCTAATTTAATGGGACCAGTAGATCTGCAGGATGCAGAATGTGAAAGCAGCAGGCAGGAGATGTTGTAGGAGACACATGCAGGCCAGCAACAGGAACCATGAGTTGCTGGTGAATCACCCTGAACACGTTCCCACTCGTTCACCACCTGTTCACCACTCGCTGCCTTCCCACGCCACGGCGTGAGACAGCTTCTGCTGATTATCTGGGTATTTGTTTTCTTAGCCTTACATAATATTTACTTGCCTTGGCAGGCCAGCGTGCTGGTATTTAAGGTGTTGTCCATTTACGCTGCTGAGCTTCAGCTAATTAAGGTTAGGTAACTTGGTCAAGGGGTGGTATGGTTGCATCCTACCTGAGCTTAGAACCTGCAACATGGTCTGTTGACATGGTCTGTTTCCACCCCTGTGGGAGGGATGTCTTACTCCCCTCTTAAGTCCTGCTCATGCAGATGACCAACAACAGTAACTACAATGAAAGTGTAAATTGCTCAAAAATTTTGCTCTGGTGTGACAGCTGGCAAATAATAGAGCAGTAGTCTAATGGTATGTAATTATTGTTCTCAGCATCACTGGCTCTTAAGCCTTGCAATGGTCATGCTTCATGCTGACAAAGTGGTTCATCAGTTCTGTTACACATTGGTTAAATAAAATGCACACAATGCTGAATGACCTTCGTAGTTACCTTAATGTATGAAGATTAGGTTCCAGTAAGGTATAGTTATGATTAGGGACTGAGCTGAGATTGGTGTTAGCGTCAGGTGTGAGGGTAAGGTGTGGGCTTGATCGTGATAGTTTAGTTACCATAGACATTGTCAGCATGACCAGGGATGTACTGAAAAGTCCACTCTCAGCTTGCTGCAGCCTTAGAACTGAACCTTCAGATTAGGAGGTGACCCTGCACCCTGTCTACCTGCCAGGACGTGCTCCCATGAGAAGGTGGTGTCCATGCTGCAGGGGAGCGGCGCCATGCCCACCCTGCTGGTGGAGGAGGGGCCTGTGGGCTTCCCGCCGGTGGAGGCGGAGCCGGTGGACAGGGGGGCCTCCCCGCCCCCGCCCCGCTCGCCGGTGCTCAGCTCCCTGCAGTGGGTGGCCGAGATCCTGCCCCCCAGCATCCGCGTCAACGGCCTCACCTTCGCCCAGCAGCTGGAGCACCTCCTCACCCACCAGGAGCGCTACGCCATCTGCAAGGCCCTGGAGGCCTTCTTCCAGCACAGGTACGGCGACAGCGGAGAGACAAAATGCACGGCGTGCCATCAGGAAATAGCTCAAAGAGAATCTTTAGATTGCAAACGTGAATGATACACAAGCCACTGAGCTTAAAATAGACTTTTCTAGTGCTCAGAACTAGGGTAGAGAAAATAAATAGAAGGCCTGCAATCAGGTGCGCAAAGCACATTTTGCCCTCATCATCCTCAGGCATTTTTCCTAAGGCAGTAGACCGTATGGTAACTGCAAAAACTTCAACATAGTCCATTGACAGGGACTATAAATCACTCTATAGATCCCACACACTATTACTTCCTGTCTTTACAAAAGAGTTCTGGTTGATAGCTACAAAAACATGGTAATGACTGCTATCTGTGAGCACTGTTGAGCAAACAGACCAGTAATGCATTTTTTGCATGCTGCTTCAAAGATTCTTTACATATCAATAGTGAATAAGAATCTTAACCAATGTAGTAATGGCCTTACTGTTCACAAGCACCCATCTACCCATCAACCCATCAGAACTCTTTGGGTTCACAAGACACAAACTCAGCTCCCAGTCCAAACTGCAAAGAGAGGGACATGTCCTTACTGCTGATACAGGAGCCTCAGTTGCCTCACGCATTCAGGGCTGTTAGTTATTCTGCTTTTTGAAAAGCTTTGTGGAGAACGTAGTCCTTCTCTGGGTTGGTGGGAGGTGACCAGGGGAGAGCTGAAGCCTCCTGTGCTCTTTCGGGCAGGAACGTGGACACCCTCATTGTGGATGTATTCCCCCTGCTGGACACCCCAGCCAAGCAGGTGATCTGGCAGTTCATCTACCAACTGCTGACCTACGAGGAGCAAGAGCACTGCCAGAGCAAGATCTCCCGCTTCCTCGGCTTCAAGGCAGCCGGTGCGTGCGGGCAGTCAGGGGAGGGGGGGGGGTTCCTCTGTGCACATATGTGTACGTACGCGTGTGTTTTCCCCAATACTTCTGCTCTGCGGATGTGAGTATGTGTGAGTGTGTGCGTGTGTGTGTGTGAGAGAATATATTGTGTATTTGTGTAGGGGTACATGGTAACAGTAATTATCATAATGTGTGTGAGTACATGTGCTTGTGTATGTCTGTATGCGCGTATGCACGAGTATATGTGTGTAAGCGGGAGTGTATGTGTGTACATGTATGTGTGCATGTGTAGGTGAGAGTATATATATACGTGTGTGTGTGAGTGTATGTTCATATCTGTGTGTGAGTGAGAGCTCTGACCCTTTGTGTCTCAGCTGCAGCAGCGGAGCCTGACCCGGCCCCCGAGCCCCATCGGCGCAGCAGCTCCATGAGGGTGACGGGGACGACCTACAGGAGCAGCGTGAGGGGGAGGAGCTCCGATGACCTCATCATCGGCACTCACCTGGGCATGGGTACGACTCCACTAGACTGATAATGAATCACTCACTAATGACAATGAATCGCTCACTGCTGATGCTGACTCACTCACCACTGACACCTAATCATTCGCCACTGACACTGAATCATTCACTAAAGACACTGAATCTGTACTGACAATGAATTGCACATGACTGACACTGAAACACTTGCTGCTGATGCCAAATCACCTGATATACACTGATGTATGCAGATATCCAGGTTATTTACAACTGTAAGACTAAACGCTCACATTTCCAAAGTGATTTAAAATGCTACTTTACATGAGGTTATGATTTAGTCCCATCCCATACGGTCTCACGGTGAATAATCTGCGATGAGTAGAGCCATTCTGACAAATCTGTCTCTGACTTATACAGCACGTTCTAAATGTAACTGCAATGTCCTCCCTGCAAATAACCATCAGTCGTTGCTTATTTTTGTTGCTGTGTTTGATCTGCACGGAGCCACCGAGCTTCCAGCTACGCCGTATTCACAGGGTTATATAAAGGCAATTACTCAGAGAGCGCTGTGTTGCCATACTGTGGAGGGTAATGATTAATGGAGAAATAAAACATTGATTTCCCTTCCAACGTGGTGTCTCTCGGGCTTCATAAACTTAAGTGTAAATTAGATAGCGAGTCGGGCATTCATTTTTTATGCCTTCTCCCTGCAGCTTTTAGAAGTTAAAAGATGCGCTGTTTTTTATACTTGACAAAACTGTACCTGTTTTTGCAATTTTCAGAGAGGGGGGAAATGTTTGTGTTCTTTCATGCCCTCAAGAGGAAATAACTTTTGTGAGACTCTGCTATTTATATCAATAAGGTGCTCATTTAGGGCATCTCTCTTATATCAGGTGTAGTTTGATCACATTTTGTAGCTTCAAATGCTGTCACTCCATGTGATTTCTCTGCTGCCAGAGCATCATTACTCCTCCTTTCAAGTTGTATCTTCTAAAACTAACATTGTTTCTAAGTTATACACTCTGAGTATTTCTCTACTTGAAGCACTTTGTGAAATCTACCTTGTTGAGAGCAAAAAAGTGGAGTTGATCGGTTTGATCGATTGAACGTGATGGTTTGATCAGAGGATGGGGTTTGCCTGCCTGTCTGGTGCATGCGTGTGTGTGAGTGTGTGTGTGTGTGTGTGTGTGTGTGTGTGTGTGTGTGTGTGAGAGAGAGAGAGAGAGATAGAGAAAGCGAGAGCTAGCTTTGTGTCCAGTTTTCGAGAGTACCCCGTTTTTATTTCAGGGATTCATCAGGAACCCACAGAGGTGGGGATGAGGCTGACCCCGGGAGAGAGGCAATCCGGAGATGGGACGTCCCTGCCAGAGACCCCCAACCTGACAAATGTTGGTACCCTCCCACCCATTTCATTACATGTATTCATGCAGCTGGTACACTGATCAGGGCAGATCATGTAATACTATGTATTTTCCATATAGCTGGATACAGTGAAGTAAATTCAGACCTGCAGTCCCCAATTACAAATCCAGCTCCCTGATACCACTGCTTATTAAAGTCCATTAAGTACATTATTATATTATACATAATTATACGTTATCATAATTATGTCTGCTCTGACTGCCCTCTGCACTCCTTCTCTCTCTTTGTCTCTATTATTGTTTCTTTCCTCCTCTCTGCTTCTCTCTCTCCTTCATCTCTCTCTCGGTCACTTTCCCTCTCTCTCCCTGTGTGTGTGTCCCTGTCCCTCTGTCTGTCTGCAGCTGTCGGCAGTGTACGCAGAGCTGGAGGGTGTGTATGCGGCAAAGAAGCCCAAGTCAAAGTCTATGAAGGTCCGGCCCCCCCCTGCCCCGGAGACTCTGGTGGACCCTGAGGCCCTGGCACACTCTTCCCTGCCCTCCCTGCACGGTGACGCAGGTACACACATAAACACACACACACTAACACACACACTCACAATAACACACATATACATACACACACACACACACACATGCGCACACACACACATGCGCACACACACACACACGCGCACACACACACACACACACACACACACTAACACATTCACACAAAAACACACTCGCACATAAACACAACAGACACACATACTCAAACCTACATATACGCATGCATACTGTATACCTTTTCTTGCTAAATATAGGCAATTTTAATAAGATGAGAAAAATTCAAGCAACATAGACAGGGAAAAACTTACAGCTTACAAATTATTCTTGAAATGCAGTATAAATTCATTTCAGTGCACTGTGGAAGCGGTCTTTACAGAGGATAAAGAAATCTTGTGGAGGAGTTTAATTCAGAACAGATTTTACAAAATGCATTAAAAAACAGTTTGGAGAGTAAAAACGTAACACACTTAAAATGTGCGCCAGAGTTAAAAAAGAAATAATGTTTGCCAGAGGGCTCTTGTAGAAGCAAATTTCAAATGATACCAAAAATGGTCCTAAGAACTTTTCAATATTGTAGTAGATAAACGAAATGCAGAGAGAAGGTTGGATGAAGATACATTCAAAACTCAGTAAACTCAGCACTTTGTTGTGAGTTTCACCACGGAAGTAGTTACATATATGCCTACAATGATGTGTAATGCTCAGGAAGTATAGGATAATGATGTATTTCACTGCATCACCAGTGCCGCATTGGCCCTGCAGGAGCGGTGTTGGGTAGCCCTGCAGGAGTGCATTGAACAGTGGGATGTTTTTGTCTCCCTGCAGGCAGTCGTAAACCTGCCCCCCACATGGCCTGGGAGGAGCCCCTGCCCAGCCCGCAGGGCTACCCACCGGTGCCCCCTGGCAGCGAGACCAACCCCTACATCAGCCTGGACAGCCCCCCGCCCTCGCCCCCACCCCTGGACTACCCCCCCAGCCCCCCTTCAGCCCGACGCAAGAAGCGCTTCACCTTCTCCCGCCCCCCGCGCAGCATGGACACCGACAAGTTCCTGGACGCCCTGAGCGAGCAGCTGGGCCACCGCATCACTGTCGTGGACGACTTCCTGAACCCCGAGAACGACTATGAGGAGGTAGCCCTCTCCCTTTCCCCCCCACACACACACACATTTCACAGAGAAACTGAGATGGCTGTTCAGTGCTCTGGCTCTCACGTTCGGCATTAGCGTTGAATAGCAAATTTAAGCAAGTGTCACTAGCTTTACACAATATTTTTAACATCTGCAGTGGGCGAGTTCACAAAACTGTGAAAGCATTAAAAAGATATAATCAATTGTATTCAAATATTCTGACCCACTACATAACATTTTAACCAAAAATGTTAAGAACTTTATCCTCAGCACTAATTTTGTCAGTAAAAGTTAAGGACAAACTGCAAAATAGGAGGTGTGAATGGCACTAAAGTTTAAAATGCCTATGGACAGTAGAGAGGAGAGCAGAATGTTGTCCATGACTCTACAGATGTGTCCACACTAACTTTATAGCAGAGGGGTGGTCTTGACATTACTAGACATGTCCTGCCCCCAAAACAAGGTCATTTCCTGGGAAAATTGTTTGGCTGATATGTTTGAAGCAATGTGGGAGGGTATATAGACAGGTTAATTATAACGCGTGGAATGGAAACTGCGTAGGCTCCCCTCTGTGAGGGCATTATGCCCGGGGGTGATGATAAAACGGTCTCGTTCCAGATGAGTTTCCAGGACGAGGAGGAGGCGGTCTTCATGTCCCATGAGTTGAGCAGCCCCAGTGAGTGCCGCAGCACCAGCGGGGACGCCAGCTCCCTGACGTACTCGTCCAGCTCCGAGCACATCCCCCCTCCCCCCCAGAGCCCGCCCCCGCCCCCACCCATACAGTTTAATGACCCCCCTCTGCCCCTCAGCCTCACCCCGGAGCACTCTCCCAGACTGCACCTGCCCTACCACCGCCACCCGGTCCCGCCCCCGCCGCCGCCGCCCCGTGCCATCCTGCCACACCGCCAGTCCCTGCACAAGGTCCTGCCCACCAGGGAGGAGCTCCTGTCCCACCAGTCCCTCCCGCCCCTCCCGGTGAGCCAGCCCGGCCACGCCCTCCAGCAGGTCCACCCGACTCACCAGTCCCTCCCCCCGCGCCCTTCGCCTGAGCCCACCACACCCACCCAGCAGCTCCGGGAGCAGCCTCACCAGTCGCCCGAGCCCAGGCAGCCTGGCCACGCCCTGCAGCAGGTGCACCAGCGCCACCCGTCTCCCCAACCCACTCCCAGCCACCTGCTTCAGGAGATGCACCAGGCCCAGCAAGCCCAGCAGGCCCAGCTTCACCAACGTCACCCATCTCCAGACCCCACCCGTGACCCAGGCCATCTGCTCCACCAGATGCACCCAGCCCACCAGATTCAGCAAGCCCAGCAGGCTCAACAAGCACAACAGGCCCATACTCACCAACGTCACCCATCCCCCGAACCCACTCACCCGAGCCATATGCTCCAGCAAATGCACCAAGCTCACCAGATTCAGCAAGCTCAACAGGCTCAACAAGCCCAGCAGGCCCAGGCTCACCAACGGCATCCCTCCCCTGAACCTGGTCACCCCAGCCATCTGCTTCAGCAAATGCACCAACACCAGATTCAGCAAGCCCAACAGGCTCAACAGGCTCAACAAGCCCAACAGGCCCAGGCTCACCAACGGCATCCCTCCCCTGAACCTGGTCACCCCAGCCATCTGCTTCAGCAAATGCACCAAGCCCACCAGATTCAGCAAGCCCAGCAGGCTCAACAAGCACAACAGGCCCATGCTCACCAACGTCACCCATCCCCCGAACCCACTCACCCCAGCCATTTGCTCCAGCAAATGCACCAAGCTCACCAGATTCAGCAAGCCCAACAGGCTCAACAAGCCCAGCAGGCTCAGCAAACTCACCAGGCTCACCAGAGGCACCCGTCTCCTAAGCCCACCCAGCAAGGCCGCTCCCTCCAGGAAATGTACCAGGCTCAGCAAATGCACCAGATGCAGCAAGCTCAGCAGGTTCAACAGGCGCGCCAGCGTCACCCATCGCCTGACCCTGCTCACCCGAGCCATCTGCTCCAGCAGATGCACCATGCTCACCAGATTCAACAGGCTCAACAAGCCCAACAGGCTCAACAGGCGCAGCAGACCCACCAGCGTCACCCGTCTCCAGAACCCGCTCACCCAGGCCACCCCCTGCCGCAGATGCACCAGGCCCACCAGGCTCACCAGCGGCACCCCTCCCCTCAGCCCACCCAGCAAGGCCGCTCCCTCCAGGAAATGTACCAGGCTCAGCAGATGCACAAGCTCCAGGCTCAGCTAGCTCACGAGGCTCAGCGGGTTCACCAGGCTCACCACAACGTTCAGGCTCAACAAGCTCAACAGGCTCCACAACCTCATCAGACTCACCAGGGCATTCAGACTCAACAAGCTCATCAGGCTCAACAGACTCACCAGACTCACCAGGGCATTCAGACTCAACAAGCTCGCCAGGCTCAGCAAACTCATCAGAGCGTTCAGACTCAAAAAGCTAATCAGGCTCAGCAGACGCATCAGAGTGTTCAGGCTCAGCAAGCCCACCAGGCTCAACAGACTCAACAGACTCAACAGACTCAACAGACTCAAAAGACCCACAAGCGCCAGGCGTCTCCCCAGCCCACCCACCAGGTCCACCCGCTGCAGCAGATGCGCCAGGCCCACCAGGCCCAGCCGGCGGAGCCGGCGCCATCCGCCTTCCACTCCCTCCAGCGCGGCGCACACCAACCCATCCACCCTTCCAACCAGGGCTCCCAGACGCCCCAGTCCCAGAAAGAGCCCCCGCCCCCTCCGCCCCTACCCCCACCCTGCGTCCCGCCCCCGCTGCCCTGCCCTGCCCCCCAGCGCTCCGACTCCAGCCACATGAACGTCAAGAGGCTGCGCTGGGAGCAGGTGGAGAACTCCGAGGGGACCATCTGGGGCCAGGTGAGGGCGGGGGCACTGCCTGCATCCCTGGCCTTCCTCATCGTATCTGTAACAGTATCAGTAACATCAACATCATCTATTTGTAATACATGTTATTTATTGTTTTTGTCAGCTTACTATTTATTCTCTAGGGTACATGTCTACGTGTATATCAATCCATAACTCCAAAATATTTGTCTGTTATAGCTATTGTTTGTCATTTCCATAGTATACCGTTCAATATATGATATCTATATATAATCTATAAATCTGTAATATCTATTTTATGTAGGTTAGTAATATCTGGAGTGTTAACATGAGCTATATTGTATGTCTGATTTGTAATCTGATCTGTAATATTTGCTTAAAAGGCCTAGAGATCAGAATTAATAATCTGTAGATTTGTGTGCTTTATTTAAGCTCCACTGGCACGGTGTCCACTTTAGGACATTCTCATTTGTCATCCCTAACACCCAAGCTCTGCCTGGGTGTCAGGAGTGAGGCAAAACTGGTTGAGGGAGGACAGCACACTCAGACGGCTCCACAGAGCCAAGGGTGTGAGAAATGAGTAGGTTCTAAAAGCAGACGCCGCGCTGTAGGCAGTGTAAAAGACGGCCGTTCTGTGCCCCCACAGCTCGGCGAGGACTCCGACTACGACAAGCTGAGTGACATGGTGAAGTACCTGGACCTGGAGCTGCACTTCGGAACGCAGAAGAGCCTCAGTGAGTGCGCTCTCCGTCGCCACAGCAACACACCGCTGTCAGAGAGCAAGGACGCCCCCTGTTGCCCAGTGTGAAGCGGGAATGGGTCATATTTACAGCCTGCCATTGCTAAAAATAGCTTTTGATTTATGTGACTTGAGAGAGGCTTGGACAAATGGCAACAGCAGCCTAGCTGGGAGTATTGCCCTGACCTACTTTTGTGCTGTTTTCTTACTTTGTTTATTTGGTCTGCAGTAGCATGAACGGAGTAGGACAATAAATGACAAATTCAAAAGTTCTCAGCCCACTCTTCTCTACACCCAGCCTGACAAATAGGAGAATTTTTTCCATGTTACATAAAGATGTTTAAATCAGTTTCGTATGGTCTTCTATCTTGCTTTTGAATGTTGTCATTCTATTTTTTTCCAGATCATTATGGCCACATCAATCTCTCCCACCCTCTCTGCCTTTCTTCTCTCCCTCTTGCATTTTCTTTCTCTCCCCCCCCTTCTTTGTTCCCCACCTTCCACTCTGTCTCTTCTGCTGTTCAAGCGTCTCAAATGTACCTCTTCCACCCTCCACCAGGTGGCGTTTACCCATTTCCATCACCATCGTCTCCGCTGTCGTCTGTCTCTGCTGCCGGCGATGGGAGGACGCATCCTTACACAGAGAATTTAATGTGTCAGTCTCTCTTCCAGAGCCGGCCCCGACGCCCGAGACTTTTAAAAAGAAAGACGTGGTTGAGATTCTCTCGCACAAAAAAGCCTACAATGCCTGTGAGTATGTTCACGTTGTGTCCCCACTGCCAATCACACAGCCCTCCATCTGTGACCTCTGGCCTCTGACCTTTGAGTGACTTCGCACAGCCATTTGTGATAGTGTAAGTCACGTCTTTTTGGTGTGTGGTAACCCCTTACAGGTATAATAGATTTTTGTATTTAGTTACAGTGCCATATATATGCATATGTGTGTGTCCATGTGTGTACATTTATAAACACACACATATGTATGCATTTATACTATATACATATATACATACACACAAATATGTATATAAAGTATTAATATAATAAGTCCAGTCAAAGGTCCACAATCTGAATACTTCTAAATACATTTCTGTGCCACCATCACATGAAAACAAGGCCTACTGTATTTGAGAATATACGACTAAGTGCAGGTGTTTACCAAGAATTTACAGAGTGTAAAGGCTATTGGGTTGATTTGTGCTATGTTTAATGCAATGTACAGTACAATTAGTCTTTCTTGGGGTTAATTTACTCAATGACCTTCTCCAGAAATGTATGATATATATTCTCCCTGGGTGATACTTGACGTCTGACATAGTTGTAGAAGTTAAGAAGAGTGAGAGATATACGGTACACACACAGAATGTACTGTATATATACATTTTACTGAACTTTGGATGCTCTGTCCTCAATCCTGTCCCTTCAGTAATGCACAATGAGATGTCAAATCCAGAAGCATTTAGCTTCGGCAATGTCAAAGAAAGAGTTTTCAATGTCAGGCACACAGAGTTGAATATGTGCTCAGTAAGTAGAATTTCTGAATGTGTCCTGACCTCTGACCCCTGCAGCCATCCTGATTGCCCACCTGAAGCTGTTGCCGGCGGAGCTGCGGCAGGTGCTGATGACCATGAGCACGGACCGCCTGGAGGCCTCGCACCTGAAGCAGCTGCTGCTCTACGCCCCTGACGAGGACGAGGTCAAGCAGTACGAGCAGTACAGCGACGACCCCAGCAAGCTCAGCGAGCCCGACCAGTTCGTCCTGCAGGTGCGGGGCTGGGGAGGGCTTCAGCTGTGGAGACACAGCCTCCGACAGTAATGTCTGGCTTTGGTTTGGCTTTCTGTCAAATTAATATGCAGTGTGTGTGTGTGTGTGTGTGTGTGTGTGTGTGTGTGTGTGCACGTGTGTGTGTGTGTGTGTGCATGTGCACATCTGTGTGTGTGTGTGTGTGTGTGTGTGTGTGTGCACTCCTATTCGTCTCCAGATGTTGTCAGTGCCAGAGTATAAGACTCGTCTGCGGAGCCTGCACTTTAAGACCGCGCTGCAGGAGAAGACGGAGGAGATGAGGGGAGGTTACGAATGCATCTGCAAGGCCTCCCAGGAGCTCCAGAGCAGCAAGAAACTGGCAAAGATCCTGGAGGTACAGCCTCTCTCACCTCACTCCCAGAGCCTGTCTCTATCACTCTCCCTGTGACGCACAGGGCCTCTCTCACTATAACACACAGATCCTATAGGGCCTTTCTCACTATAACACACAGACCCAATAGGGCCTCTCTCATTATAACGCACAGACCCAATAGGGCCTTTCTCACTATAACACACAGACCCAATACGGCCTCTCTCACTATAACACACAGACCCTAAAGGGCCTCTTACTGTAATACACAGACCCTGAAGGGCCTCTGACAATAATACACAGTCCCAATAGGGCCTGTCTCACTGTAATACACAGAATGTAACAAAAAGGGCTCCCGTTTTCATTGTTAGACACACACACAGCCTGTAACCTTTATTCACAGATGGAAATAAAATGACTTTGAGCTTCACGTTTTTACAAATTTCATGCAAAAATAAAAAAAGAAATCATTAAGTATTGAAGCAGCACAAGAGGCACACGTGGCAAAGGATAAATTGATGCAGTTCACAGTCACAGTACACAAAGCCCAACGCAGCAGGTCACCAGGGATTTAATGCAGTATATCACAGCATTTCTGGACTTTTATAGCTTGCAAGCATTTATTGGCAAGTTGAAACGTAGTTTCACAGACAGTATAATTCTGATAAGCAGAATGCTGGCAGCATAAGAATCACCTGCCTGCTTTTATTTTTAGAATGGCGTGTATAGCATACGTCCACGTGACTCTAATAAAAGTCAAAGTCATGGAACAAAACAAAGATCACAAGCATTCATGTTGCTTCTTCCACAGATCTTACTGTGGTTTTGACAAATGGGCATGACTGAAGGCAGAACTCTGGAAAGAATGGGAAATGATGACAGCATCTCCAAAGAACAGTTGGGTCGCGTGACGGCGATGGCCTGTCTGTCTCAAGACACTGCCTTTGAGTGTCACACAGAGTAGCAGTAGATATTACTGATTCGCCCAAAATAGAGATACGTACAGTGTAACAGTGTCACTTAAATCATTCACAGACACTGCAGCAGGCAGGTGTAGATTTACCTGTGCTAGATGAATAAAAGAGAAGTGACAATTATTTTGTGTTAGTGAAGCTGTGTTGTTCTAATTACAGCCAGTGTAGATAAAGAAGTGTGTTTTCATTTCCAGCTGAAAGTGGTTTCAGTTTACTTTTCTTTCCTCCTCAGTGGGGTGCAATAATGTTTGGAATCTTATGGGAAAGACTGCAGCAGACCATATCCATTATCAGTTATGTGCTCATTGGCATAGTGAGAGAGGGCACTGTGAGAGGAAGCCCTGTACATGGACCAGAGCAGGGGTTGAAAACAGTTTGATAATGTTATCCCAGTGTGACAGCTTTGAGTCATGTGGACTCACTCAGTTTTGACTCATTGTGGGAATGTGTGCGCTGAGTGGGTATCTGTTAATTACGGCTTTGATACTGTTCCCTGTTGCTCCCTCTCTCCTCCTCTCTCTCCCTACAGTTTGTTCTTGCCATGGGGAACTATCTGAACAATGGTCAACCCAAAAGCAATAAGAAAACAGGATTCAAAATTAACTTCCTCACTGAGGTATGTCCTACAGTGTTATTGGTGGGTAAGTTTACAGTCACCGAGGGTTTCTCAGTGAGGGGGGAAAAAAAAACAGGAAAAGTGATTGGTTGGAGACACCAGACATTTTTGTAAGGGTCACTTACATATCTTTTGAACACATACAATTAAAGCCAAAATTATCAAAATGGGACGAAGACATCAGTCAGGATTATACTTCCGTTTCTGCAATGTACAAAGTACTATGTACAGAGAATTGTCAGTGTTCAGGCACGGACTCAGACGTAGACCACACGTACTCAGGTTCCAAGTGGTTTATTGGAATTGTAGGACAAGAGCGTAATGGCAGAACAGGCAGGGTCAAAACCAGGCAGGCAGTCCGAAGGCAGAGAAGAACAAAAAACAGGAACAGGCTGGGTAAACCGGGTAGGCAGGCTGATCAGGCAATCAAGGCAGGGCGGCAGACAGAGACGAGCTCAGAAGTCAGGCAGGAGTTGGGATCGAAAGCAACAACAGCGAATAGTCCGGCGGGTACGAATCAGACAAAAACCAAGATGGACTGGAAGCAAGACAGAGACAAGCAGGGAATATAAAGGGCTGGGGCTGACGAGGAGACAGGATGCAGGTGGGCAGGCAGGCAGATAATCAGGTAATCAAGTGGGCGGGGACAGGGCGGAGAGCGGGGCAGGGCCGGAACACATGGGCACTGTATACAAAAGCACATGGATGACACTGACAGAGAGGGAGAAACACCAAAACAATAGCTAGGGGGCCGAAGTACTGACAAGAATGCACAATGTACAATGTACTATGTACACACAATGCACAATGCACAATGTACTATATACACACTTTTACAGCTTTTTGTTTGATTTATGTAACTTTTATTGAACCAGGCAAATCTGCTCTGAAATGGGATCTTTTACAAAGGAGGCCTGGCCAAGAAGGCAGCTGAAAAGTTTAAAAACTGCACCAAATGATTATGATGGTGTGCCATTATAATCATTTTAGTGGCTTACATGGCTTATATAATATATGATTTCAAGGAACTGGACTGAGAATCAGCTGGTTCTATTCCAGTGATGGACGTGGTTATTGCACCCTTGAGCCAAGGCACTTACCTTGAATTGCGTACAGTAATATCCAGCTGCATGAAAGGTTAATGTGCGAGAAGCCAGTCATTTGTCAGCTCAGGCAGGGATATCTACCAGCCAAATAAGCAATAAAGCATAGTGTTACATCTACAGAGCAGAGACAGCGTGTCTGTCACAACTGATGAAAGCTTCATTAAATTTACATTAACATTTACATTTACATTTTGTCATTGAGGAGAAGAAAACAGCATGAAGTGTTGAACAAAAATGAGGACATGAGTGCGATGCAACATTTAGGTGAAACTGGGTATCTTCATTATGATACTGAAAAACTGCAAAACTACAAAAAAGTAAGTTATATATGCATAACGTCGCCACTTTCTCACAACCTCACAGCTCAGCACCACCAAAACGGTGGACGGAAAGTCCACCTTCCTCCACATCCTCGCCAAATCACTAAGCCAACACTTCCCCGACGTTCTGGGCTTCGCCAAGGACCTTACGACAGTGCCGTTGGCTGCCAAAGGTAACTTCAACTTCCTGCGCCCGATGGAAATAATATTATGGGTATTAAAAAAAGAGATCTTTTGCTAAGACATCTGTTCAGGTGCCCGCAGGTGCAAAATGAAGAATCCAGTCTATCAACCAGATTCAGATTAAACATTAAGGGTGTGAAGTGAATAATTTTTCATCAACTCTCCGGTGATGTCATGCATCATTTATGAAGCTCTGTGACTTGAAATGGAAAAAGGTGATTAAGCTCGATGCTTAATTAATGTGCCACTGCATGTCTAATGTCATGTTCATTCTGGTTTCCGCAGTTCTGTCTGTCAGGTCTAAGGGGCTGTGGGGGAAAGATTAATGTATGTACAAGACATGACAAATGATCACTCTGCACAGTCCCAGAAATGGCTATCTTGTTTTGTGTACTTTGGGACTAATAGGTCGAAGCATTAATAAATTTTCCTTTGTCAGCGAGGTTAAATACTTGTACGTACAGATATTTTTAAACAAGGCCACATTGCGGTTTTATTTTGGTATTCACTGTGACTTTATCTCTTCTCCCGGCAGTTAATCAAAGAACGATTACGTCAGACCTTAATGACCTCCAGGCCACCATCAGCGAAATCAGAACAGCCTGTCAGAAGATGCCTGCCACACCAGAGGATCGCTTTGCAGCTGTGATGAGTGTATCTTAGACACAGTCCTCTAGACACAAACACTTGCATGTGTGCATAAATACACACACTTCAAAGCAGTCACACACATATATACACATAAACATACATGCAGACATATATACAAACACACACCTGCACACACATGTCTACATTCAACATACAGGCACATGCACAAGAACATCCGCATATACACACAAACACATGCACACACAGACACATGCACAAACACAGCCACACATGCACACATTGAGACTCTTATACACATGTATGTACACACACACATACACACAAGCACAGCAATGTGTAGACATACTGTATTTATACAGATATGCACATACATGCACACACATACACATGCACACACAGACACATGCACAAACACAGCCACACATGCAGACATTGAGACTGTTATACACATGCATGTACATGCACACACACAAGCACAACAATGTGTAGACATATTTATACAGATATACACATACATGCACACACAGACACATGCACATGCACAAACACACACATACACACACACACGCACACACGTACAAACAGGGGCTTCCTTGACCACGGTGCTTCAGAGCTTCCTGGAGAACAGCCACCCTGTGGTGCAGTCCCTGGAGTCCCTGCAGCAGCGGGCCATGGACGAGTTCGCCAAGGTGGCCTCCTTCTTTGGAGAGGACAGCAAAGCCACCACCACTGAGAGCTTCTTTGGAATCTTCGCTGAGTTCATCACCAAGTTTGAGGTGAGCTACTGCCCACCACTACGCAGGTCCTTACAGAAAGTACGTTGGTACGGATGAGTATGCTGGACCCACCCACTCCTAAGTGGTCCAATCAGAAGGCTAGGCCTCATTTCGAAAATGGTTGTCATCTGCCAGAAACGACCCGAAACCCATAGCACTGAGACAGATTGGCTTTGTTTAGCTAGGAATTCACAGTGTGTAGGTCAGCCAGGGTTCCTTTTTCACATGGCTCTCAGTGCACTGTGAGTTGTCCAGATAAAGTCAGTGGAGTAGCATCTCTCTGTAAAACTATGAAGTGCCAGAAATTTCATTTAACATGTATGTGATGTATGCAGTGCTAAATATCTCAATATGCTGATCAGAGGGAAAGTGACATTTCCTTTGTGCTGATGTTAAAGACATTGGTGTCATATAGCCGACCTATTAAAATGCTTGGTACAAAAATAGTACTAGTACTCACTAGTACTCACTTATAACCATCAACATTCAAGTTTGAATAAAATGTCTATTGCGAGAGGAATTAGCAGATTATTTAGTAATTCTGGAAGATGGAATGGAATTCCACTGTCTTCTGTCTCAATAGAACCACTCCGTTTAAAGTTTACTTTGAATATACATCCCACAGACTGAGTGTGATGCTCTACAAGGCAGTACTGAATATACTCCTGAAAGGATATGGACCTTCACTGTCCCGTTGACTGTGTCTGTCAAATTCAGTTCCTGGAGACGGGGGGAGTGTGTCCTGGTTTTACCTCTAACCGCTGCTCTTATTGAACGACTTAATTAGCGTGATCATTTGTTCAGGTCGACCATTTGCACATTTCTAAGAAAGGCACCTCTGCTGTTGCAGTTTGTACAAGAAATATATCACTGCTGTGTATTTTTGGGGCAGCACAGGAGTGAATGCAGCTAATTATACATCAGGACTAATTAATCCTTGAGAACTGGTTGGAAGTAAAACCGGTAGGTGCACAGGTCCTCCAGGAGCGGAGTTTGACCCTCCTGGTTTAAGCCATGAGGGTGCCGCTGGCTTTGCAGTGACGGGTTTCGTTTGCAGAGGGCGCTGAGCGAGATCCAGGCCCCGGAGAACCCACGGAGCCCGAGAATGGCCTCACCCTCTCCGCTGGCCTGGTGAGGTGACACGACGGCCCCCTCTGTCACCCAACCGGCCGGCGCACCTAAGGGAGGCATGGAGACAACACCCCGGCAGGCCACAACAGAACCAGATCCCCAGTAAACGCAGAGACCCCCAATCTATCGGGCCACACCAGAAACGCATCGCCGTTTAACACAGAGACCCTGACGTATTGGGCTACACTGAAAACATCTTACTCTGGAACACAGAGACAACCTTCAACATTGAATCACTTTTTTCCTTGAATAATTCCAGTGGAATAATGGAACACTGGAAATACACAAAACAAAGGACCTCCTTTTCTGACATGGAATGATTTACAAACAGGTTAATTAATCCAAATGAAATATAACATTTTGTTTCAGGATGAGTAACTAGGTCTTAAGCTCCTTGTTTATGCTGATTCAGATGTTTGGAGATTGTCTGTGACAGTGTTGTCCAGACAAATCTTGTTAGCTTCTGAATCGCATGAATATTAATCAAATCTAAATCTACATTAGTTTGCCACCACTTCACTGGTTGACTTTGTGGACATTTAAAGTTGACTTAAAATCAGTAGAATGTAGAGGAGACATATCTGAGGTATGTAACGAACTGTACATGTTTGTATATTTTTGACATACAAATTCACAATCCAGTGAAAAAAAGGTCTTCAGGAAAAAAGATAATTACCGACATCATATGGACAAGTTATGCTCATAATATATCACGCAAAATCTGGTAGCCAACTGTAGAAGTGATTAAAGTGACTGTCCCTGGTGTGTCGAAAATGTCATTGGAGTTTGCCATCACTCTGCGAATGGAGAATGCATGAATCATGCATGTCCTGGATTGGACCCCGATGGACTGAATCCCTCAGACTTTTGTGGAGACGATCTCATTGGACACCAGTGATTGGGAGGATTTTTATCGTTATTATTTGGCCTTCTGGGGTTTTATTGGACAGCTATTTCCAGTGAGTGCACTGTCACTTTGCCACGCTCGGATGTGCACGCGTCGAGAACTTCTGTTTAGTCTGAGAAGGGCTGATATGACATGATAACATCACAGTATTAATGTACAATTCACGTACACTGAATATTAATTCCATAGTTTATTACTCTGTATAGTATAGATGAATATTTTATAGTGGCATATCAGTACTGTATTTTGAAAGCCACCACACTGAATGTATAAGATGGGTGCTCAATGTATTAGGAGCTATTACAAGCTGCTTAAGGTACGTTTACCCAGTGTTCTAGTAAGACATGAGATGTCTCGCCCAATGTGATATGTATTGTTATGTTTACATTGTTAAAAACAGTATTGTCAGTATATCACAAGTACAACTTTAATACAGTATTGGCAGAGGTGGAAAACCCCAGCTTCAGAGAGTAAAAGTCCTACCATGTATTTGTTCGAGCCATTCACTAAACAAGGTGATTTCACTAATTAGCTCCTCTACCTGGCAGGACTTTTACTTTCTGAAGCCGGAGTTTTCCACCTCTGAGTATTGGTAAATCATACAGTATGGTAAATGTAAATAAGCTTCTATTCAGACTAGTGGCCTACTGTTCATATATCTGTTGGCCTACTCTTCATATATCTGTTTTTTCCTGCAATCAGGTTTTCATTGATAACTAGACATTGAAAAAGGAGTGCAAAGATAACAGAATATAGCAACCTGCTTTTAGTTTAAGTATGTCTTGTTTTAATTCTGATGGGCTTGTGCCAAATATTTATTGTATGATTATGATTTAGACATGCAAGATGAGCACAGTTTCAGTGAGGCGTAAGATACCGCAATGCACGCACTACTGGGATCAACAGAGGCATGATGGAATGTAGATTGGATATCATGCTTCCACTGAACTTTTATCTATGTCGCTTAGAATCATTAACAAGTCAGCGCTACACATATGGCCACCACGCGGGTGAATTATACACCGCTGGCCAAAAGGCCATCCCTGAAACAGGCTCTGGGTGCTGTGCTTGACGAGACGAGCCACGCGGGGGGGCTGTTTCTCTGTTGAGACGACCAAGATAATCAACCTGGATCCGAAGAGGGAAGTGTAGGGCGGTTTTAAAGCTGCTGCCGGCCTATCGAGAAGGTACCATAGCTGTTGTACTTGTCCACTCAAACACCGTTTACTGGCCCACCCAGAATCCTGACCCCAACCCCAAGGATCACTTGCTGGGAAAAAATGGGAAAAAAAATGCGCCGGAACTGAATTCCTCTCCCCAAATCTTAAGCTGTGAAAGACTGGGTCCCCGAGCAGTCGACAGCCGTCGTGTGCCTACGCCCTCAACTAATTGCTTTGCGCTGTTCATTGAATGTGCGCTGTTCGTTGAAGGACTCAGTAGAACGTGGCTGGATTACTTGTAGACATAAAGCCAGCATTTTAACGGAACCAATAGGTTGACAAAATAAACGGCTGCTCTGTTGCCACAGTTGTAGTGCTATAATGAGATGATTAATTCTTAGTGATGTAAATGTGTGCATGTAAACTTGTGTTTATAGATTTTTATTATATTTGATGTTTGCGCATTGATTATTGACTGATTGGTCAAATCACCTATTTATGAATTTGCTATTATGCCATATAGTTTATATAAATGTGAATGTGTTATTTTGCCTTCTCTCCTGACAGTAAACATGTTTGCCATTAACTTAAACGCTGCTCTGACTACTAGCCCATGATATCTGTTTTGTATCGTGACCCTGTACAGATATGTTGACAGCTAATGCTGGCACAAATAAAAATGTCTTGGAGTCTGACATTAATCTGCATAAGAACTGTGTTGTATAGGACGTTCCCATAAATCTCACCAAATTATTTGTGTTTTTATGAGCAGAGAAATACAGCCTCCCTGAACATGGGTAACAACTCAGACGTGAACGCACAAAAACTGCGCGGTCACCGTATAGCCTACTTTTGAAGCGAGAGGAAAATTAGTTCATGGTGCGCTGAAAAGTACCTCGGGTAATTTCAAAAAGCTCATCGGCATATAAGTAACTAAAATAACGTTATAATAAAACAACGTAACGGGATTTTATTTCCCTCTGTGTAGGCTACATTAATCCTATATTGGCACAACCTAAAACGCCAAGCACGTGTCCTAAGGTGCTTCTCAGCTGCCACTGCCGAGGTAACAATAAATAACTTAAACTTTAACCAACCCGTGTTATATTGCAATCACTGAGGTGTCTGCAATCAGTGGAATTTGATCTCCAGGTTAAAACCAAGACCCTTTTACGTGGTAATGAAAATGCTAGAAACATTCCTAAACTGAATTAAACACCATGCCATCCGTGGCATGAGCGATGAAAGGCTAAACGTCTGTTCCGTTGATCAGGGGTGAGTCCAATTTCGGTGTTCGGTGGAGTTCGGTGATACCGCCTTAGTCGAGAAACCGCGTTTTCAATATCATGTTGGTGTCTGTTATAACGAAATAGGACAAGCAGCAATGAAAAACTATCTTTCCAAAAAACTGGTTATGGTATTACAATGGTGGTATAGAATATCGTATGATAAAATGCTCGGTTAATTGTGATGTCTGTTCAGGATATCGTTACAGAGGAATATAGTTAATATATTTGTGAGCTGTGGAACATTTCAGTGTTTAGTATGTATTCATCAGACGATAAAAGACGATTTTTTTCCAACCTTGTTAATGGCAATTACATGTGTATGTTGTACAGCTGAGTACACAGTGTGACCGATTATTGATTTATTTTAATTATTTTATTTGAGTATGTATGTCAGAAGAATCCTTAACTATTTAAAAAAAACATAACGCAGGCTGCGAGTAATGTCAACTTCATACTCTTTTAAGTAGAGTCTTTCAGAATCCATGGTTTTAAATTTTCTTTTGTGAAAACCATCATTTTAACATTTTAGACAAGGCAATGGACAAATGCACCTGCCATACACACACATACAGACACACACACACACACGCACACACACACACACACACACACACACGCACACACACTTGATGATGTGCAGTTGAGCAAAAAGTGCTGTTAGGCTGTTTATAAGGTTAGCCATCTCTGCTCCTGCATCTCTCCAGGCCTATAATGTAGTACTTTTAGCTTTTATTGATCCTAGCTGCGCAAGTGGAAAAATCCATCTCTGTAAAAACCGTTTCTTTGCCGCTGTCTAGCCAAGCAAGAACAGATCTCTCCTTGTCAATCATTGATTAAACACTTAGAATCACCATTAAGTAATAAAAGCACTGGATCTAAGGACGTGGCTTCTCCTTTAACATACAGTTAAGATTAGTTAATGACCGTTATATGCCACCTTTCTTCTAGAGAAGGAAATTGCAGGGAATATTTTTACTGCCCCAAAGTATTTTCCATATGGAAAAGAGACCAGGAATCCCCTATCACAGTAAAAGAAAATGAAGACAGTCAACAGTCACCAGCACTCAGAGAAACTTGCTGTCTACAAGCATTGGTGCATAGGTAGATCATGACTGTTTAAAATGTCCGCACAGAAGGCCTATACTATTCTATTGCATGTGTGCAGTGGCTTGTTTATGTGCTGAATGTTGTCTGTGTGTTCTTATCGTCATATCCTACACCAGTCCACCTCAGTCTAGGATCACTAAATTTGACCTTTGACCCCATGGATACCACCCAGAGGCCCCACGTCTCCCCCTCCCCCACGCCCACCCCGGACGGCCCGACCCTCCCCCATACCCTCGCCAGTTCCGACATCGTGGTGTTAGTCCTGTACTTCCTGTTTGTGATGGCTGTGGGGTTGTGGGTAAGTCGCAACAATCCTATGCTTCATGCGGCTGCAGTTCTGAGACTTGGTCCAAATCCCCTTAGCAGCACTGTTCTCAGATCAGTGCTTTTTAAGTTAGCATTTAGCGCTATACAAAGTGTTCGCTGGTCAGAGATGAGTATTGTAGAATGCAACCCTTGTTTATGATATATATGAAAGCCTATTGAGACAGCAAGCCTTATAAGATATGCCTTGTAAGTGAGACTTTCCCAGATGTGTGTGTAGGTAGATTACATTTGACATTTTATAAAAGAAATGTCAGCTATTTGTACCAAATGTAAATGAAGTGAATCATATTTAGAGCATTTGTTTACATCAGAACTGGTGTAACGCATGACTGTTCCTTTTAGTCCATGTGGAAAACCAAGAGAAGTACGGTGGATGGGTACTTTCTTGCTGGGAAGAACATGGTGTGGTGGCCGGTAAGAACTGGGACAACACAAAGTTTTACACCACTGTGAGGCTAATTATACAGCTCCAAAACCCTCCTTCCTGGCTAAGCTATATATGGGTATCTGCATGCAAACAGACATGCATTTAAATGTGTGTTCCCCTGTATTTGGGTTGGGGTTCAGTCGTTGTCATGTATCCATTACATTACTTAGTTGCTTGACAGATGCATGTATTCAGGGCTACTTACATGGTTAACATTTTAACATATGATAATGTATGAATGCATATTTTCTCAGGCAGTTAAGTGTTAGCTACCTTGCTAAAGGGTACAACTGCAGTGATCCACCTGGAAATGCATCCCTCTGGTCAGTGCTCAAGTTTCTAAACTGCTCAGCCATGCTGCTGCCACACTCCCAAGGGTTAGTCATGTTTCAGATTCACTGATTGAGCGTGCTGCTGCTTCAGCTTTTCTGTCGCCGCCCTGCAGGTGGGGGCGTCTCTCTTCGCCAGCAACGTGGGGAGCGGCCACTTCATTGGCTTGGCCGGGTCAGGGGCTGCCGCCGGCATCGGCGTCACCGCCTACGAGTGGAACGTAAGACACCTACTAGTCACTCTGCGGGAAAATAACCAAGGGAAAGCGCTTAGTTGGCTGCAGTGAGCATGAAACCAGCCTTGTGGCGGCCACCAATCCGGCCTTTGCCTGGCACATCCAACTGATCACTTTTACCCCAGTGTTCATAACTGTTAGCTGCCTGTTTACCAGAAAACACTATGTGAAGTTCTACATTTACATTTATTCATTTGGCAGATGCTTTTATCCAAAGCGACTTACAAGAGAGGCAGAGTACAACAAAAGCGGATTTCTCGCTCCAGTCAAATGATATATCAAACAATATACATAAACAATGTCAGCTATACTTACCAAACTGTTAATGCAAGACTGAGTACATTACATTTTGTCATTTAGCAGTTGCTCTTACTCAGAGAGACTTCCAAATAAGTGCATCGCTATGCTAAGAGTAGTTATCGAGAAGTATTAGAAGAGGTCAGTAAGATACTGAGTTAAGTGCTAAACTAGAGTAGAGTGCTTTTTTTCTTTCTGAGTACTCATGATAGCACAGAGGATCAGCCCAAGGAGACCTTTAACCTGGAGCCGCACTGTTCTCACTATACTACAGGGTATGCTGATGGTGCTGCTATTGGGTTGGCTGTTCCTCCCTATTTACATCGCCTCAGGGGTAAGACTGTCGCACCACACCCTCCCCTCCTCCCTGTTCTGCCCTCATCCCAGAATGCACCAGTGTCTGTGTCCTGAATTTGACTGCCGCTGAGAAATCTCTGAATGTTCAATTGGCTTCACTTGTGTGCTTCCCAGGTGACAACAATGCCAGAATATTTGAAGAAACGGTTCGGCGGGAAGAGGATCCAGCTGTTCATAGCCATTTTGTACCTATTCATTTACATCTTTACAAAAATATCGGTAAGTTTTGAATAGAAGGAAGCAAATGCATATTCCTTACCTTATAGATCCAAATAGAATCACTTAAGAGAAGGCTAGTGCTAATTTCAAAGAATTTCACTGACAGGAGGAAGATTAATGTACCACAATGCGTTCAGCTCTCCAGCGCCTCTCTCTAAAAGTTAGAAATAATAATAGCAATAAATATTAATATTTTAATAATTATTCACACATAGTTAACACATAATTAGTTAAATATTTTAACAATTATTGTTTGTTTGCTGAGCAGAAATCTTTAACCAGAGCAAATTGCATAGCTTGCAGTATCATTTATTATCCATTGATAGAGTTTGATTTTTTCTAAAGTAATTTGTGTTAAGCGCTTTGCTCACCGGAGCAACAGCCATGGATTTGAACCCATAGCCTGGCTACAAGGCCAGCTCCACGCTGCCACCTTAACCAAGAGAGTTTTTTTTTTATTGGTTTTTGATGATGTTCTGATCCATGGCCTCGGAAGGTTTCCTCTCAGAGTTGTGATATTAATATAACGGTGACTAATACAGTGGTAATATTTTCTCTATTTATGTTTCAGCTGATGTAGGTAGGGTTTCTTCCTTTTTTCACTTACTGTTTATTTATTAACCTGGGTTATTCTTAGTAAATGGTCCTATCAAGTACCCTTGTGCACAGTGCCCCACCAGGGATTTGAACCAGCAACCCCCCACAGTTACCAGCCTGTTGTGCGGCACTGTCGGCACGCGCTATGCTTGCATCTCCAGGTGGACATGTATGCTGGTGCAGTGTTCATCCAGCAGGCTCTGCAGTGGGACCTCTACCTGGCTGTGATCCTGCTCTTGGTGATCACTGCCCTCTACACTGTAGCAGGTACATTATTGGTTCCCCCCCCACCCCCGTCCAAAAGCCTCCCCAAATGGGACAAGCCCAAGCTCAGCCTCGCCTACCAGCTTTATGCTTGGCCCGCCACATCCTTCCAGTTTGAAAAGCATCTGATGACAACCACATGGTCAGCTGAGATTATTATGCAGGGACCACCTCCTAACTAACTATGCATGGCTTGTTCGTGAATTGTCTTTTGCTCAATAAGGAGTGCCCCCTGTTCACTGAGATAAATAATTCGGTTTGACTGAAATGGTAGTTGAACATCGATGTGAATCTCAAATGCTTTCTACAGTTGAAATAATGAAATAATGTGGTAATAAAAGTGTGAACAAAGAAAAAGTAATGGCATTTCACATTGTGTCCATTTGAGCCTCTTTAACACTAATTTTGACTCTTTGTGAAACTCAGGTGTGATACTTGTGAAGCTCTCTAAGGACTTTTACCACCAATCTTAAACAATGAAATGTGACTAAGTGATTAAGAGCAGTCGGAACCTGAACACAGGAGCACACACCACAGTGTCCTTTCCAGGAGTGGGAAAAACTGACTGACGGAGGCTGAGGCTGCTGTTGTCATGGTTTCACACGTCTCCTTTCAGGTGGCCTGGCTGCAGTGATCTACACCGACGCCTTCCAGACCGTAGTGATGCTGATAGGGGCCTTAACCCTCATGGGATTCAGTGAGTTTCTCTTTCTCTGTCGTTACTGAGCTGCACTGAGAACCGCGGTGATAACGATAGCAAAGTGACCACAGCAAACAGCAAACAAAAGAAGACACTGTTAATCGCTCAAGTTCAAATGACATGAGCTGGGCAAACTGCAAAGACAAGTAGATAAAAGACATTGAACAACAACTGTAGATATCATTTGGATTATTTACAAAGCCATTTGTAATACAACCTTCTAACAATGTATACATGTCTAACAGTTCAGTGTTATTTTAATACACAATTGATTAGACTTTGTGATGGGGAATGTTTAAAGGAATTAATTTTTTTATTCTATTTATTAAATTTATTTATATCAGGGACCATGTACAAAATACAATAACCTCAAAAACAGAAAAGATGCTGTGTACCAGATTTAGCTACTAGCTAATTTCCATCTGCAGTCCCTGGGCAGGTGAAAGAAACAATAAAACACAAAACAAAACCTAACATCACCACTACAAATAGGCCAACATCCTATTCATACCCACGCAGGCACACGCACACACACAATAACACACTTCATAGGAATAAACACATGACAGAATATAGATATCAAAATATTACATACATATATCCAAAGCTATAAAATCAGGTCATCAGAATGTCGAATTAATGCTGACAAGACTGGTTACTTAAAATCCATTTTTTAACTTCACGAGAGAAAATAGGTGCAGGTTTTCAGATTGGCGGGGAGCTTATTCCATTCTTTAATGGCTTTGGAAGAAAAGGCAGATTGTGCAAAGGCAGAGCCTCGTTTAGGGATGCTACAATCTCCCCTTGGATTTGGATGACTTGTTCAGAGTTGAATTAAACAATTTGGTCTGGTGAAAATATGAAATGATTACAGTTAGTTCATTCCTTTAAAGAGACATAACCAAATTAAATCAGTTCTTTATGTAACTGTATTTTATGTAAAAAAAAATCCCATAGTAGCTATAGGTTGCAGTATCCTTCTAAGCTCCTAATATGGTCACGCAAAACTACTAGCTACTTATTATGAGAGAAGGAATTTAGAAGGCAGTAACATTAGCAGGCAACATAGAGAGATGTAGCCTGCCTCACAAACAGGCTAATATCAAATAAAAAAACATGCTGTCACATTCTAGAAGTGGCCCAGTGGAACAGCACCATATCATGAGTTGTAAGCTAGGCCAACAGTGGGCCAGAACTAGAACATATGCATCTACCAACTGGGGTCTGTGCCTGTCCCTGCCTAAATCGTCCTGCAATCTCCTGTCTAGGATGGAAACAGTTGCTGGCTCACTAGGAATGAAGTTTGGCAGTTAAACATTTGTAACCTTGTAACTGCAGTCCTATTCATTTACATAAATGAAGACAAAGAGATATATATCATTTCATAAGTTTATCACAAGGAAATCTGGCTATTCTATAATACCGTAAATGTTTATAGCTCAAAAAACATTTACTTCAAGTTGGATGTGCATCTTAGCTATTAGTCAGTATTTTAAGTGCTTGTGTGATACAGCAATGGCTGTATTCCAGTATGTAAACATACATTGGTCTTAACCATTGACAGTGGTGTTGGGCCCCTGCTGGGGGTGGGGCCTTAAGAGCATGCCGTGTTTGCTTATACAGTAAGCAGGGTCTGGGCAGGGGTCTTGAGGGAAAAAGCCCATAATGTTTGTTTTCTGATGTGCCCGCAAGCAAATGGTAGATTGTTAGTTGTGGTTTACAATTATTGCTTTTGTTATGTTTTATTGGTATGATTTGCACAACAAAGAAAAATGACATCTCATAGAGCTGTCAGTTGACTATGATTTAGCAACAAATCAAGCGTTTAACAGAGATTTAAAGAGAACAACTTTCTTTTGTATTGTAATGACTGAATTTTCAATAAGAAGCCAAATAATCAATATTAATGCATAATGTTATTGGAACAGATACAAGAAGTCTTTGTAAATCAAACCAATGAACTATGGTATTTTAAAATATAGACTCCAAAATCTGGGCGATACTACTTACCTGTAAATGTATACCAGAATCAGAACATATTGCATATATGGTATATAGCTGACTTAGCATTGACCAACCCATATCGTAATGCTGCTTCATTTAATTAATTTTGTAATCAGTCATCAAAACTCTTATAAAACTAATTCTGTATGTACATATCGCATGCTAAAAAGGTGTTGACAATGGCATAGTATATATTACATATTTTGCCAAATCCCTTTGCTGTGAGCATAAAGCGTAATGTGAACTGTGACTCCTCACCATGACTCCTCTCTTTCATTTGCTCCACTGCCTGGAGGTTTCAACGAAGTCGGAGGCTGGGAAGCACTCCATGACCGGTACTGGGAGGCCATCCCCAAAATCCGAGACCTCAACACCACCTGTGGCCTTCCACGCGAGGATGCCTTCCAGCTGTTCCGCGACCCCATCACCTCTGATCTCCCCTGGCCAGGAGTTCTACTGGGGATGTCTGTCCCATCAATATGGTACTGGTGCACAGACCAGGTGAGCATGAGGATGATAATGAAGAAGATGTCTGATGAATGATGAATGATTGTTAATATAAATGATGGTTATTTGTATCATGTATTTGCTTATCAGAATCCTTTATCCGGGGCAATTTGCAGTGAGTAATATTACACATTATCTATTTATGCAGTTGGATCTGAAATAATTCAGGTTATTTACATAGCAGTTCAGTTACCTGCATTCATTAAGTATCACAGCAGTGACCCCCCGGGAACTGAACCTGCAAACATCAGCTGTTACAAGCAATGTTTCTTAACCCCATGCCATGCTGCTATCTAATGTAATACTTACATGCTGTGTTTCAAGGTGTGGTCATTAATATATATTATTATGTACTTGCTCTGTGTAAAAGCTGAGCTGTATTTGGGGAGAAAGGGTGACTTTCAATTGAAACAGACCAAGTACCACATCCAGGAAGTGAACCTGCAGCCCTCTGGTTGTTAGCCTAGTTCTCCAACCATCACCACCATGCCTTGCAGCGGTTATGGTCATGCTGCCGCTGCCACTGTCCTCCAAAGCAGGGGCGCACAAGGGGGGGGATCGCTGGGGCAGATGCCTCCGTTTCAGCTCTGAGCATCTCTGATGGCTGAATTTTCCTCCTCCTGCAGGTGATTGTCCAGCGGTCACTGGCAGCCAAGAACCTGGTCCATGCCAAAGGAGGCTCTCTGCTGGCCTCCTACCTGAAGGTCCTACCCTTCTTCATGATGGTCCTGCCAGGCATGATCAGCAGGATACTGTTCCCAGGTCAGCCTTTCGCCTGTCAGCTTGCACTTATTGTTCTCCATGATCGGCAGGATATTGTTCCCAGGTCAGCCTTTCGCCTGTCAGCTTGCACTTATTGTTCTCCATGATCAGCAGGATATTTTTTCACCTGTCAGCTGGGCCTCATTAACCCCCGGTGATGATCCTGCTGGGCATGATCAACAGAATACTTTTCCCAGGTCAGCCTTTTGTAGTCAGCTCTGCCTTATTAATCTCCATGTTGAGAAGGATACTGTTTCCAGGTCAGCCTTTCGCAGCTCAGCCCCATTAACCTCCTACAGCCTCTTATTCATATGTGAATGCCATGAGAGGATCCATGCGTTCATCTACATAAAGGATCTGTATAAAACTATGTCTGAAAGGCATAATTATACATAAATCAGAGAGGCTAACACAATGGTTAATGACTGCATTTGAAAAATGGGTTAAGTCCTGGGTCTGAGACTCACCTAATGTCCAGGAGGTTCAGAAGATCAAAGTGCTCATAATATGCATGCGGTATACATCTACAGATGACGGTACATCCAAGCTATGATGAATATGTGTCAATGTCTGCCAAAAATATTTAATCTAATAACAAAATAACCTCATGCATGAAAGTGACATATAATGACTGTATTTTCATAACTTAAATTTATAACATATTTTCAAGGATATCGCATATGTAGAATATATTTTATGCCATTGTAAGATGTATTCCACTATATACTGTAACCTACCCTCTGCATGTATGAAAGTGGCAGCACCCATTTTGTTTTCTAACATGTACAGTGTGCTTTATGTTTTTCATCCCTTTTTGTAGATGAAGTGGCCTGTGCAGACAGTGATGCATGCAGACAGGTGTGTGGGAACCCAGTCGGGTGTTCTGACATCGCTTACCCCAAACTGGTGATGGAGCTCCTGCCCGCAGGTGACCTCTCTCTCTCTCTCTCTCTCTCTCTCTCTCTCTGTGTATGTATGCGTGTATGAGTGTGTATGACGCATCTTGTGTGTCTCCCTCTATTTCTCATTCTTTCTTTGTCTGGTCTCCAGGTCCTGATGATGGAATCTCCCTCCCCTTTCAGTTTTGTTCAACTCAAATTACCTTTACTGGCATTACAGCTAACAAAATTGTACTGCTAAAGCTTACTACTAAAGCAAGATACAGTTTCTGTTTTAAAAACCAAAATGGTGTAAAAAATAATAATACAATAATAGCATGATGAGAATACCTACAGAATTTAATTTTCCTTTCTTACAGGGGAATAATGCCAGGGGAGGCTGGAAACTTTTCTATCCTTTTTACAGAACAAATACTTTTTTCTGTCTGTCCTTCCCTAACCATACCAGCACAAGTCTACCTTAATAAGGTCTGCAGGGTTTGATGATTTTCCTTCTGTAAGATCTTGGGGATTGGTGATTGTCTGTAGGAGTCTGTAGGGATTGATGGTTCTCTGTCTCTCTGTCAGGTCTACGGGGATCGATGGTTCTCTGTCTCTTTGTCAGGCCTGCGGGGATTGATGGTTCTCTGTCTCTTCCAGGTCTGCGGGGATTGATGGTTCTCTGTCTCTCTGCCAGGTCTGCGGGGATTGATGGTTCTGTCTCTCTGCCAGGTCTGCGGGGATTGATGGTTCTCTGTCTCTGCCAGGTCTGCGGGGATTGATGGTTCTGTCTCTCTGCCAGGTCTGCGGGGATTGATGATGGCGGTGATGATCGCGGCCCTCATGTCTTCACTCACCTCCATCTTCAACAGCTCCAGCACCATCTTCACCATGGACCTGTGGAGGCACCTGAGACGTGGAGCCACTGAGTGGGAGCTGATGATCGTGGGCAGGTGAGTGCACTTCACAAGTGTGTGTGCATGTGTGTACTTCGTCCAGTGCAGCAGGACTAATGTGTATGACACCTTCACCTGTGCCTGTGTCCAGAATCAATGGCTGCATATTCTGGTATTATTGCATCTGCATGTGGTGTCGGCGGTACTCTATGCAATGTCTGTATGAGGTGTGTGTGTCTGTGCAGAGTGTTCGTGCTGGTCCTGGTGGTGGTGTCGGTCCTGTGGATCCCCCTGGTTCAGGCCAGCCAGGGTGGCCAGCTCTTCATCTACATCCAGTCCATCAGCTCCTACCTACAGCCGCCCGTCTCCATCGTCTTCATGGCTGGCTGCTTCTGGAAGAGGACAAATGAGAAGGTGTGTGGCCGTGTGCCCATCTTGACAAGCACCAATCAGCACTGGAATTTTTATATGGAGGCCATGTTGGGAAAAGTGGACAGAATAATTATCATATAACTAATTTATACAATCAATTGATGTATTTTAAATGGGGTTTATCGAGTAGTGAGTGAATTAGTGACTAATTGGCTAAACTATTATTAATACAAATGCACAATCACTTATCTTCATCTAAAACTGATGCAACTTCAATACTGTTTTTCTGTCAGTATTTTTCACATAACTTTTGTTAAAATATCATTCAGTTAATAATAAATACTATTTAACATGTGTATCTAATGAAAACATAATTCAACATGTGTATCTAACTGGACCTTGAAACTGATTTAAATTTTTTGTAAAAGGTCTATACTCGTCAATCCCAAGCAATGTGTTTGGTTGGACGTACGAAACACACATTCCAGTGAATAGCCCCGAGAAGGCTGATTTGTAAAAGCCTGGTGTGTCCAACAGAGCACATTCTTTGGGATTCACTTTCTCAGAGTGGGACAGTGGGCCCCTTTATGGCTCATGGCTCCTGTCATCTCCCCGAGCAGGGTGCATTCTGGGGCCTGGTGCTGGGGCTTCTGGCCGGTTGCGTCCGGATGATTCTGGACTTCGTGTACCCTGTCCCACTGTGTCACGAGGTGGACACCAGGCCCAGCATCATTAAATACGTCCACTACCTGTACTTCTCCATCATCCTGTCCATCATCACCCTGGCCGTGGTTGTGATAGTCAGTCTGGCCACAGAGAAGCCTCCTGCGGAGCAGGTAGGTGGAGGATGTGTGGTCCTCAGTGATTTTAACTGATCTCATATGTAGAATATTTCTCTAAACCTGGCTTAAAGGGCACCCAAGGCAGTTTTCTGACAAACAGTGACCTCTGTTACAAGTTTTGTGTGTGGGTTAATTGGAGCCTGGAACTTGTAATTTCAAGTTATCTGGAGAAAAAAAATTGCCAGTAAGAAATGTCAGAAATGTAACGTAATGATCAGGAGAGAAGAGTGCCCCCTGCTGTCCAAGTTATCTAAGTAGTAACCAGGCCCCACTCCACTTAACCTAATCTTTTTGGCACAAGAAGGCTACAGGGTGCTAATGGCAGCCAACCGGAAAATTACCCTGGGTGCTTTTTAAAGAAATGCTACCTGAAGATATGGCACACCGCTTGAGAATTGTTGCATTTTAAAATTGTTGTAAATAAATGTTACATGAAAATGTCACACACTGCTTTTGAGAATTGAGAGACAACCTCATCATTGGACATGCCTATTGATACAGCTGGGTGTTTATTGAGGCAAATCAGGTTAAGGACCCTGCTCAAGGACATAACAGCAGCATCAGTTCTGGGACTTGAACCTGCAACCTTCGGAATGCAAACCCAGGTTCCTGACTTCTGCTGGTTCCTTCTAGGTCAGCGGCCTCACGTGGACCACCAGGTTCGACCCTGTGCAGCAAAGCGGCCTGAGTACGGACGTGGTGATCTCAGCAGGACAGGGCGAGCTAGGACCCCGTGCAGAGGATGAGGCCAGAAATGGAAAAACTGACCCACCAAGGAGAGGTGCACTGACATTACTAGATGGACTGCTTATTCACTGCTTTTGTATAGTGTAAGAATTTGCATGCAGTACATTGCACTCATTACAGGTTCTTAGACAAGGACACGCGATACTTGATACTCAGGGTGTGCTCCCATGATACTCAGGGGACTCTTCACCTTACAGCTCTCAAAAGCCTGTACCCTTTTGGTTACAATCTGTTACATTGCACTGTGCCAGTCTAACCACAGTTTAGGCACCGAAAGCACTAAAACTGCCATACATTGAGAGTCCCATTTCCAGCCCTTACCTGAGTAATTAGGTAACGTATACTTAGACTCACCCATACACTACTGCGGAGACACAAGGGCACTGCAAGGGTTAAGTGTGAGCATACTTTGGTTTTTCTCTGGGCAGGTTCCCATTCCACAGAGGAAAGTGAGCAGATGAGATCCAGGCTCAAGTCTGCCCTCTTGTGGCTGTGTGGGATGGAGCAGAAAGAGGCCGGTGGGCGCTTGCCACCACCGCCACCCCCTGCCAACGCCGCCGTCTGCTCCCTGGATGAGGACCCCACCATGAGACACGTCATCAACGCCAACCTCATCGTGTGCATGGCCGCCACAGCCTTCTTGGTCGGCTACTGGGCATAGCTGGGCGCACGCCTCAACCAATGAAACGTGCCCTGGACAGTCAAGGTGGGCACGATGAGGACTGTCGGGGCCTAGAGACGCGGGGGCTGACTCGTCTTTGACGTGGATGGTCACCCGGACCACGGTCAAAAGTGATTCAGCTAGCATGACCCAGCTGGTGGATAGAGTCCCCATGGATCCCAATTTAATACACAGCCCGGAACCAGTGACTGCTACTCCAGACAACTGTACATGACTCATCCATTCAAAGGATCATAAACAGAGATGCTAAAACGACAGCATTAAGATACGTAAAACAGTGAATCAATCTCCTTAGGAGTATCTTCAGTGCTCCAGTGAGCAACATGTTCAGCAGCAGAAACATATAAGAACATATTTATTTCACTCTGATGATTGTATTTATCATAAACTGACATGTTAAAGTGCTCTTTGCTATGTGTTTAGAATTGAAATGGTTTTTAGTTCCCATCATATGAAACATTGAAGCCTTACATCATTTTTATAAACAGAGTAAATGGCAACATTCTTCAATACACAATCACTAAATGAGCTGTTTTTGAATTTGAATGCCTTTATATTCAATTTCTTTTATGATATTACACAATGCAGGTAAAAAAAAAAAAACAATGCTGATTAAAAGATTTGGGTCACTTTTTCCCCTGTTTTAATTTTTATTCTGAGATGTGAGTACATAAAACAAGAATTTTACATTTGTTGAAAGATATACATTTTATACGGAGTAGAAAAGCCAGCTGAGCTTCAAACACAGCCTCGAAGTTCGCGCGCACAGCCGCTCCGCAGAAAGGACCGCCCGTGTGCGCGGCGTAAGGCAGGACAGTGATCCTGCGAGAGGTCCACTTCATCCGAGGGAAAGGCACAGCATGAAAAGGGAGACGACTGCCATCACAATAACTTAGAAGCAAATGTACAACCATCCCTATGTAGGTATTCAAGCAGCAGATTTAGCCTTGCGGTACAACTCAGGCTCTGCTCACCGACGCTCCGTGGTAACGGCGACAGAAAAGGCTGCATGGATGCGCGGATGAAAGGAGCCCGGCACCCGCTTTTTTTACCGGTATACATGCCCTTTTAACACTTTTACCACTACAACTGAAGAAAAAACAAGTGAGAGGTGTTTTATGTAAACGACATGCCGCATTTACTTAAATTTTATGCAGTTTTGGCAATTAAATTTGTAAAAATGGAGTACGTGTTTGAATTTGGGGAAAAATGTTCACAAAAATACAATGTGGACCTGACACCATATGTAACCTTACAGTCGTCTCCTGTAGGGCTGTGAGCTTCTGAGAAGACTATGGTAGACTGAAAAACCCTGGTCACACCAAGGACAATGGCATGGAAATTGTCGAGTTACGATGGCGTTTTGGTGATGGGAAAAAAAACGCTAACTGGAGCTCACACAAATGCTGACCACCATGAAGTACTTGGAAGGAATTGACTAAAGGGTGTGCTGAATAATAGAAACGCTCTGTGGTGTGACTGTTAGTACAGAATGTATTACAACAGTCGTGATTTATAGCGGTCATTCTCCCCATGACCAAGACCTTAACAGAGTTTCAGTCCAGCAGTGTATCAATAACAGTAATCGGTATAAGTACAGTTTTGTTCCGAGAGTGTTTTAACTCCTTTAAACATCTCACGTTAACAGCCTTCTCTCATCACGTCCTTTATTCTCGTGATTCTGACACAATTCTTTAGCCAATCGCCTGTGAGTAACCACCATCATTCACTGAAGCGGCATCAATCACGCACGTGTGCATGAAGCGGGAACTGAGGGGAGAAAAACGATGAGCTTTGAGTTTGAACCCACGGATTCAAAGGGAATGTGTGTATGCGGGTGGCCGGAGAGGTGCGAGGAGAGGGCATCGTTTCCAGGCAGTAGCGAGAGTGGACGCGCGGAAACCAAGCCTGCAGTCCCCCGCTACGTCACTCAACAGTCATGCGTTCCTTTGGTTCGGTTGTAGCTTCCCCCTCCGCTTCTCTCCGCCGCTTACAGCATGTGTTCTTTAAATATCAGTTATATAAAAAAAGGAATGTTTTCTTGAAAAAAAGTGATTTCCTTACAAAAAAAAAATCATATTAAAAATACCACCCCAAACACCTTGAGTAGTATAACAAATAATTATAAAAAATGTAAGCTGTTTGCAAATCTACAGTACCCCAACTGCCCCGCCCCCATCACCAACAGAAACCATGGGATGATACCCCATAATATATGTACTGAGCAGGTTTGGTTGTAGATTCCATGTAGCAGACTGACCACATAATAATAAGCAGTAATAAGGCTCCTCCGAGCAGAGTTGAATGGAAACCCTGTCCTGTTTGACTGTCTGGATCTCATGGCGCTGTAGATCAGCTGATGGATCATTTCTGTACATTCAGGGCTTAGAGGAAGGTGGGGTTTGAGATGAGAAGGCGGGACTGGGTTGTGCTAGGTGTGGGATTGGAGGGAATGGAGGCTGGAGGTGGGGGGGATGGCAGTCCGGTGTGTTTGGTTGTCCAGGAGACCACACAGAGGTGAAGACGGGCTTCCTCTGTCTCTCACAGGGCGGTGCTCTCTGAGTCGATTTCAGGGTCCTGGGGTGGGGAGAGGGAGTGGTCCTGGCCGGCCGGGCCCCCAGCCAGCTGCTCCACATTGATCACCGGGATCAAGGCACGGCTCAACCCCTTCAGAACCACGCCCGAATCTACACAAGGGGGCAGCAAGAACCAAAGAACCCAGTCAAACTTCACACACTTCCTAGCCATTTCTGTCAGCACACTGCAGCTGCTAAAGACCAGGCTGAATACAATGTATTCAACTGACACATTCCTCTAACACCACACAAACACTTGTGGTGCTAAGTTATTTGGAGAGAAGAGTGTAGACTCTTATAGCTGCAGGAGAGTCTACGACTGCATCAGGTAGGTGCTGCTTCGCAGCCGGAAAGCCTGTCCTTCATCCAACGGTGGCACTCAAGTTTGAGAGCTTACCTCACTTGCTGAGAAATGAGAGTGTAATCATCATTCATCCACTGCATTCCTCCTAACCCTCTTTAATCCCATTTAGATGATGACCTGTGGCCTGGTTAGCGCAGGCGCCGTGGATGAGGAAGTTGGCTCGCACACACCCGCATGCACCTGCAGGCCCTTTTAAAAGGAAAGCCCCAGGAAGGTTCCAGCAGTTCCATTACAGAGACAGGAGCTAACAGTCAGTGGCTACTGAATCAAAGCCACAGCTCGTGCTGTGATGTGTGTTAGTAAGCACACATGCACACACGCATGCACACACACACACACACACACACACACAGTAAGTAAGTAGAGAAGCAGGGTACAGTCACATGCCGGTCATCAGCCAATCACGTGCCCCCAAACCCCAACCTATTGCCTTCCTGTCTCATAGACATATTGACATTCCATCTGTAAGCAATATTTAATTACGCAATACCACAAAGCTATGAGGGGCATCTTGCCTCCTCAAGATCAGGGTGCTCACCCTGTCTAACAATACTGTAATATTATTAATATTACATAACCATTTATACTCCTGTATATTTTAATAAATTCAAGGACTTTGCTGAAGGTACAGAAATGATATATCTATAATGCCTTGCGATTTCAACCTGCAGAGAAGTCATTTTCCAAATCAGTACATACCACTTAAATGAAAAGGAGCAAACCTTAAATCCCATTTGCACTATGACAGATAAACCTAATTCAGTTCATTTAAACGCAAATTAAATGCACGATGATTAGAGAGTGGAAGCATTTCCTAAAGCAGTCTGCAGAACAGAGGGATAAATGAGAAGGACTCCTGCTGGTCCAAAAGCAGCCTTCATCGCTCCTCATCACAAAGCTAGCTGGCCCTAGGTGCTCCGGCATGCGTGTCCATGCAGTGAAGCCTCCATGCAGTGCGTGCCAGGGTTCCTGGCATAGCAGATGCGGTTAAATTAGCACGCCAAGCGCTATGAGACAAGCAAGCTTTTCTGTGGGGACACTCAGCTCAGACAGCGGGAGAGAGGAAAGGCAGCCGATCCCCACAGGGTGCCATGCAGAAGCCGAGCCACCCTTTACGGGAGCTGTCTACAGGCCGGTTCGACAGAGGTACACTAGCTGCACTCGGGAACCACAAAAAGGGGACACCAAACATCTGAGGCTCCTCGCGTTTCAGCTAACCCCCCTGCTGTACATTTTGCAACAGGTGAGGGAGAGAACGGGTTCGTCCACATTACCCACGTGCCTTCGAGACGCGGGACACGACGCTCACTTGGGGATAAACAACACGGCTTTTGCGGGAGAGAACTGATGTATGAGGGTGTGTGCAGAGGAGTGGGGCCGCACGATACTCTTTACAAGTGCACAACGACCAGGCGTTTCAAATGCTGAATTCAGCTCTAGCAAATCACACAATCCACTGCAAATATTATCCTAGTTAAGGAGCACAGGTCAATGACAGATGAATGGTCATCTCCATATTCCTGGTCGAGTGACACTTGTAAATGTAATTTGCAAGCCCTAGCCAGAGTTGCCATATGTTGTTTCCATGGGTTAGATGGTGATGTTAAGAGTTGTGATAGGAGATTAGGGCCTCAAGAACCCCATGATGGGGAGGAGCTATCATGCGCTGTCAATCAATGACTCATATGGACCAATCAAAACACTTTGATCTACAGAGAAAGGCAATATGATTGGTTCAAATCAGTGAGCCATTGATGGCACACAATAGATCCAGCCATTCTGAGGATAATGAGGCCCCGCTCTCCCATCACTAGTTATGAGTCTAATGGACCATGTAAGTTTACCCATGAAACCAGCAGGCAAAATGATAAAAGCGGGGCAGACTGCACTCGCAGTGAAGTCACAAAAATACAACGCTAAAAGCAGATACTCGCTGCTACAAACCTTCCTCTCAGAATGATCCTCTCCCTGTGAAGGCATTGTAAAAATAAGTGGTCAGTGCTGTGGACTAACACACTGTGGTGTTAACAAATCAGTGACATGTGGCCAAAGTGAGACCTATGGGTCTTGGATGTCTAATTTACAGCCAGTGGAATGAATGATGTGACTTTGGGGACATAGGGAGATGCATTGAGACATGACAGGGATAAGACAGAGTGACTCTGACGGAGACACAAGGAGAAAGGATGAGACACAGGGAGACAGAGTGAGAGGGTGAGAGACATGGAGAAAGAGTAAGTGGGTGACAGCCAGGAGGTGAGATACAGGGAAGCAGAGTGAGACACAGCGAGAAAGAGAGAGAGGGTGAGACTGGGGAGCAAGGGGAACCTGCTTACCGGCAATGATCCTGGGGGCGGAGCCACAGACACCGTTGGCGCTGTCACCACCTGTGGTGGGTGGCTGTGGGGGCGGGGGCACACTGGGGCGGTTTCGGGGTCTGGGCACGGGCCTCGGGCGGGGCAGCGATCCCGAATTGAAGGGGGAGAGGCCTGGGGTGTGGGGGCTTTCAAGCAGTACCGCGGGGGGTGGAGGCGTGTCCGGGGGTGTGGGGGTTCTGGGAGGGGAGTGGTCAGTCCCTGACTCCACCGCTGTCTGGCTGAAGGGTTTCATGAGGGGAGGCGGGGCCATCTGAGGGGGTGGCTGTGGAGGCGGGTGATTGGGGGCTTGGATTGGTGAGTGGTGGCTAGAGTGGCGGCGGTGCGTGGGCAGGGTCGCGCTCTGACCTGGGTGGGCGTGACCAGATGGTTTGGGGGATGGGGCAAGGGGCGAGGCTACTCCTGGGGAAGGGGCTGTCTGACTGCCAGGCTGTGCTGGAGGGGGGTTGGCTGGTTTAGGCGGGGCAGGGGCAGGCTTCTTTGTTCCTGAAAAAGGCACAATAAAGGAATCATGGCTTCAGTCAAGAGTCAACACCCAGCAGTCAACTCCAAAATGACGGAATTTGCTTTTGTGTACTTTTCAAAGACACCAAGAAATCCAGGAAATTCTTTCAGATGGACATACCAAGCATTTATAAAGCCTACTGACTTCATTGTGTGCTTGCTACAAGCAACTGAACACCTTCCCTGGAGTACATTTTTAAACACTTTACCACTTTAGAGGAAAACATACATTTGCTCTCAAGCTCGTCAATCACTATTTTCGTACCTGGTATAAGGACATAGTTCCTGCTGTGCTCTGCAAACCCAGGGATTTTCCCAAAGCAATGCAGAAACAAAAGCAAAACAGTGCAGAACAGTCATAACAACCACTCTACAGAGAACTAGGAGCAGGTACAGCGCACAATCCTGGACTATAACCGTAAAATAAACCACAGTTACTATAATATGCTAGTACTACTGTAGCGAAGGGCGAAAGCCGGCTCTTTGGCGTCGTGGTCAAAGCTGCAGTTCAGTGTCCCATAGACCCGGGTTCAAGGCTGGGTGGGGTGACTGCTCTCGACCTTCACTACAAATGGTGTCAGCAGTGGGATGACTTGCCATGAGGCCATCGGAGGCATGCTCAGTGTGTGGGCCGTATGAGGGACCCCCAGGTTAGGTTGACCCCGGTGTGAGGGACCCCAGAGATGGGTGAAGCACTGGTGAGTGGGGCACCCTGGGATGGGGGAAGCATGGCAAGGGAATGCATGAGGGACGCCTTGGTGCTTGAAGCGCATGGGCGCGCTTCCCGAAGGGGAGGGCAGTGTGACGGAGTGCCGTCACTACGGTTGAGTATGTGCTCTGACTGCCATACCAACGAGCCTGGCTCTTTGTCTTTGCGGTCAAGCTGCATGATTGGTACCCCATAGACCCGGGTTCGAGGCTGGGTAGGATGACTGCTCTCGCCCTTCACTACAATTACCACACTGAGGTGACTTGTATACACTACTTTATAAACTGTTTTATATACCACCTACATAAAACATGTTAGTATGTTAGTATTTTTGGGAGCCTCAGTACAGTGTACATTAGACATAAATGTAAATGCTCCATTTGCTTTGCAGAAGCTCTTATCCAGAGTGAAGTACATAACTTACAGTTTTAACATGTTATCAATTCACACAGCTGGATATCTACTGAATATTTGCTGGGTGTTATCTCTTCCAAACTCTAGTCTGTCTAGTAAAAGCTCCCGCTGACAAAAAAAAACAATACTGACAACGCGTCTCCCAGGCGACTCTCACCTCTGCGCACCAGGTGGGGGCTGGGGCCCCTGGAGCCGCCCTGCGGGGTCCCTGTGCCCAGCTGACCCGACCCGGGTGTTGAGCCAGGCGTGTCCTTCTGCAGGCCCAGCCCCCCGTTCCGCTGGGGCGGTGGGGTGGATGAGGGGTCGCGGGGGGCGCTAAAGGGAGAAGTGTGCCCATTACACGCAGCACCAAGTCACCAAAAATCAGGATCACACTGTGGAACGGCTGAGCCTTAACATTTGAGTGTGCCCAGTATGTTGCTCTGTTGTAATGATGAAAGAAGGGCCCCTGACAGGGCAGAACGGGACGGGCACCTCTCTTTTCGGCTCTCGCCCTCCGGTCCCACCATACTGCCGGGCCTCCTCCGGTCGATGGTTCCCGAGTCTGAGTCTGTCCCGCTCAGGTAGCTGGTCTGGTTTGCTGGGGCCGTGGGCATGGCGAACATGCCTGACACGTTGAAGTCCATATCTGCAGAAAGACGCACAAGCGGTCATGTACCGTCGGGTGGCCGTCCCCATGCTTTCCGCTACGAGAGACAACTCAAAACGCTGGCTCGTGTGGAAATCACATCGGAGCGGAATTTCGCAGTGCCTAGAGGGTGGCGATTCACGAATCTCATAACTGGTCATCGGGTGCCGTGTGTCACCAGTCACCACAATCAGTTCCAGTCACTGAGTCACTCGTATGACATAACAGTTCCAGTCGTTTTGGGGTTTGCAAAGCCTCACTCTCACATCACTACAAATGTAGGCACAGGAGTGACAACAGCTGATCTCTAACCTCCCTCAGCAACACTGATATCTGACTATTTTATGTCGTGAACTGGACACACTGACCCCAGATCAGTACTGAAAAAGGAAGCACGGAGTTAGGGAGAGGTTTGGCCCAAACAAATGGCGCCTTTTGACTCTAATAATTTAAGGCACTGTTCTTTGACTGTAGGCACTGCTCTCGTTGGCAGCAGGAGCTCAGGGAAAGAGGATCAGAGGAGGACACGCACATCTGCATGGTGACCCTGTGACCCCTGGAGGGACGCAGCGCAGGACCTTACCCCCCGGGAAGAACCAGTCAGCGTGCTGGATGATCGGCTCTATGATGGTCACCACATGGACCGAGGTCGCCGCTGCCATCTCAGCAAGAGTCCTGAGAAGCAGAGGGAGAGAAAGGTGGAGGAGGAGAAAGAGAGGGAGAGGTAGAGGGGGGGGGGGTAAAGGGATAAACAGAGAGAGGGGTGGAGGAGGAGAAAGAGATGGACAGAGAGAAAGACAGTCGGTGAAACAAGGGGGAAGAGATAATGAGGGAGAGAGAGGTACAAAGAGGAAGAAAGGAACAGAGAGAGAGGCAAAATATATAAAATACATCTCAAAAAAATGTACATACAGTATACAACCGCTTTTGCTACATATGTAATTTTTTAGAAAATATTGTAGAATATGTTCTTCAGTGTGTGTACAGAATTACAGATGAAAGTAGCATTAACTGGTACCTTTCTGAATATGCACAGTACATTTTGACAGACGTATATTCTGCAGTTTGGATTGCTAACAGACAAAAACAGTTTGAAAAGTAAACCCTAGTAAAGTGTCTGGTTGGACAAACCAGCCATTTACCAGAAAGCTTTGTAGGAAGCAGTGCACTTGATGTGCTCTAGGCAAATCCAACCAAACACTTTCCCTTGGTTTCTGGGTTACATTTTTTGTAGAATCACTCTAGGTGCCCCTGACACTGATAGATACGTGTCTCCCCCGGTCACATTCTCACCCCTCAGTTTTGGCCCAGAGCAGGTTTGGCCCCAGAACGATGGCGATGTTGCTCGGGGTCATCTTGTTGACCTCGCTTTCCTGGGCCAGCTTCGCCAAAAACTTCACCAGGTACCTGAAGCGGAAGGGATCAGGTATAGTCACTGTGAGCACAATGTCAAAACCACACAGCGCTATTCATTTGCATAATAAATTGCCAAGCAACTGACATAGCCTGCATATTTTCATAACTGAACCTAAATATTTGAATGGTACTTATACTGGTTATTGCCATAAGCAAATCAGATAATGACCTTAAGTGAAAGTGTATCGGTAGTTTCCCCATCTGGGATTCAAACATACAACTCAAATTGGCTTCACTTCCTGTTCTCAAATCACTGTTATCCACTGGATGCACAACATACTGAGCATACAGCACTTAGTTTCAGGCAGTCATTTTGCAGAATTATGTTGATTCAATTCAAGAGCCACTTCCTCCAGTATGCCTAAAAGCGGAATTAAATTTGCTGCCTGCCACAAACACAACAGTCACAGCCACGTCTGCCAGCTCTTGAACCCCGCCTTCTCCCCTGCCGCTGCACTGAATCCTATCGAGGCAGCGGAGCCAACTGTCCACCCCGCAGGCAGGGACGGGACCATACCCATGGGGGGAGGCGGGAGATCACTCACCTTAAGTTTGCTTTGTTGCTCTTTGGCAAGTTGTCACACGTCACCCAGAGCGCCTGCAGCTTCTTGTCAGGATCCGGGACACTGCAAGCAGAAGACGCAAACGGTTTGTCAGTCTCTGTGGCCACTCAAGGCCGCTGGAGGTCTATTTTCGGCCCCTGTTGTTATTTTGAGCACTGATAAGAGAGATGGCGCTGGGCTTTTCCGAATACCAAGAAGCAGCGCAGCCTGAGGAACTGTCAGGGGAACCGTCAGCTTTAGCTAGACTGGCGGCTTGAAGGTAAGGGTGTGCTTTCTGAACACCTCGGAATGTTAAGGCCTTGGACGACACTCTGTGTTAAGTCACCACTTCAATGACTGTGCTACAAATAATAAACAAAATATTTCCTGATTGCATTTGCATTTGCGTTGGAGCAGAGGCAAAATACCCACACAGCACTGTTGTGGTCATTACTCATAATATCAGGGTATCAACTGTATTTTTTTTTTAATTTAAAACTTGAAATGTAACACTCGTATTCATGTCGTAATATCAAACTCCATCAACACAACCATCATCTGTGTTGTCCTTCTTTGGCATAGACACAGAGTGCCGAGCCGACCTGTCATCACGGCTCAGAACTGCAGTTACAGAGACAAATGCATGTGGGTCTGTGCGCTTGCTTTTGCATGGCGGCGGGCCTCGTGTCATGACTCATATAACATCGTATCATGATACAAGTTGCACCGCAAGGAGCACGAACACGCCGCCCTGATTTGCTGATGCGGTTCCACAGGCACGTCTTTGCAAAGCTGGAAAGTTGGCGAGAAGGCAAGGTGTTTCTTACCTGGATGCCTGTATCCACTCATCGTACAGCTGGAAGGTCAGGAGCGGCTCCGGTAGCTCTCTCAGGTAGGACTTTAGGGCTCCTGTCCAGAACAAAGAGTATATAAAGAGGTCTACGTGACACATTTATCAGGGGAGATTCCTGGAGAGATATGTGTATTTCACATATGCCTATACAGAACAACATACAGCTTATCTGAACTGGCTGTCTACTGGAGGAAAGGAAAACCTTTGCAGTTTATTCCCTCAGTTTATTCTTTGAAGCAGCTGGGTAGAACTTCTGACTAAAAGGAATAAACGATACACTGCAGTCCCTGCAAGTCTCATTCAATAAGCCTTTCAATAAATTTTCAGCCCCTAGACCCTCACCACATCTGCAACCTTCTGAAAGTTTTTACAGGCCCTTTTCAGGGTTACATGTTGGACTACAATCCCATCATCCTCTGCTAAAGAGTCATGCGGTCTGACAAATACTGCATACTGCTCACCTGCTTGTTTCTGCTGCACTCAACAAAGCTGTCTAAAATTTTCGATTTTAATCATGCTTGTGCAATGCCTCAATTAGGTATGCTCAAAAATACTTGACAGGCATTTTGAAGAAACACCAGAACCCAAAAAATAGATGGACATTGCTGCTTTCATGCGGTCAGTCTTCAAAGCTCCGCTGTGACAAAGCGTGCTCCTTCCTGACCTGACTTACAAAAAGCACATTCTAGAATGGCTTTATCCCCCCAACAATAGGCACCATTGTGTGACAATTCCTGTCAACAAAGACCAGTCCTCTTACATCCATAAATGATGAAAAGACTATTGAAACACTGGATGGCAAATACTACACATCGAGCAGAAATAAGACTAATGATTAAAGCAATGGTTTTCTCATGACCAAAATTAGGGAGGGAGAGAACATAAACCCTGTATTACAATGCATGCCAGCCAAACTGATGATGAATATAGTGGCATATGGGTGGGGGTGTGATTGACTTCACGAAGATAAAGTTGCATAGCACCAGAGGAAAAAAGATTCAGGACGCTGTTGTACAGTCTAATATCTTGTTGCTTTAGGAAATATTTGTTGTTGGGTTGCCAGGAAGCAGGCCGTACCAGCTACAGCGTGGGGGTCAGAATAGAACTCCTCCAGCTGGGAGGTGGAGCAATCCAGTGCCGCCTTCAGCTTCTTCAGCTTTGAGGCTCCCGCGGCGATTCGGAACAGACCCTGTCACACAGGAAGAAGAATCAGAGCCACGCCCCTCCAACACTGACCACACATTCAACCCTGACTGCCAAAGCGCAACCTCACATTGTTTTAAAGCGGTGAGGGGAGAGCAAGGCTTCAGGAGCCCAAGAACGAGTAGCACAATCATAAAGATTTGAACCAATCACTGTGCTTTGCTGTGGAAAGCAACATTTTGACTGGTTCATACAAGTCAGTTACAGACAGCAAATGGTAGCTCCACCAATTAGGTGTTCATGGATCGCCCCTCGACTATCACTACCATAATGGGCAACCATGGCTATTGCATAAAATCAAAGAAAATAATTTGATTGAATATTTTCCCCAAACATTTATGCACCTGCCTTATAAGGACCACTCACTTAATGTGCTTGGTGCATTCAGTCAAACACGCCCTCTGAGTCATCTTCAAATACTCATTGAGTTCTTTTAGAGAGAGAGGATTAATCCAATCGAATCAATTAGACACATGCTGGACGATGGTTACTTCCACAAAGGCCCCAGGTGCCCTTTGAGCTCATTCTGTGAAAACACATCCACCACTGCCGCAGTAACTCCAAAAGACTACAACTGTGACCACCCACAACAGAGACCCAGCGCAGTAATACAGAAACGTCTCAGAGGGGAAACGCATGTCTAGTTTCTGCAGTATTTTGAGAAACCACAACAGCTGGCCGGCAACTGATTAATGGCTTGTCCTGGGTTTGGCTGTGAAAAGGGAAGTGGCACAACACTGCTGATGGTGCGGCGGGCCACAGTTTGGCTTTCGGCTGGCCGCAGATTCGCTTTCCTCCTCATACCCTCACACCTCGTGTTAACAGCGAGCTGGACGTATCGACGCTCAGGAAACAGGACCCCCCCACGATAAAACCATTTCCTCTAAAACACACCCAAGAAGAACCAGTGACTGGACTCAGACCGTTTCATTTTTTTTTTCAAACAAGACAAATGTTCTTCAAATAACATAAGGCCTAATAAATGCCTAATCATTCTGATTCACATGTACAGCGGAGTGGGATATTAAAATTCTTGTTTAAATGATAACTAAGACAGTAAAATTAACTAACTGCAGGTGGTTCCGTAATTAAACCAAAGAAAGTGCCTAATTGGACGTGCCAAGAAGTCGTTAACTTGCAAAGTGCCTTCTGACCAATCACATCACTTTAGCTGAGGCTCAATTTCAGATAATCAGTGACCTCTGACTCTAAGAATCTTAATTCATTTCAAGCTCTAAAGACAGACACATGCTTAAGTGAAGCCCCCTTTAAACCCTATGTTCGGGGGCGTACCTCCTCTTTCATGCCCGTCTCCAGCAGCATCATGACGCAGGCCTCGATGGGCAGGGCAATCTCGCGATTGCTGCGCTTCAGGTGCTCATCCAGGGCAGTCCCAAAGGCCGGCTTCTCTGTCCAGGAGTCTGCGCAAACGCACGCCCACCATTAGAAGTACAACACGGCAAACAGGGAAGATGGGGGGGGGGGGGGGTTGTTCCCTACAAGCTTGTTGTACTAGATTTTCCACAGCTCTGCAGACCTTGAACAGCTTCCTGTTCAGCAGGTTAAGGCAAAAAACCAGCCAAAAGAATCACTCGTATTCATTCAAGTGTTCTGTCACAAACACAAGACACAAAGCACAGCCTACTGCTTGCTAATGCATCCCAGCACATATGAATTCACTAAACTGGAAGGTGAGCACAGACCTTCAAATGTCATAGTCATTTAATGTTCAGAATTGTCATTCAGTTGCAATTAGAAATTCATGCACAAAATATGTATGTTGAAAAGGCTGGGAAACATTGTTTTTCTTCAGAACTCTACAGAAAGATTAATGCCTGACAATATGATAAAATAATGATTATGATTCCAACACATAAAAACAAAGTATTTAACTACACATCAAAACATATGGCATACAATGCAACACATCCACTTTCACGTATGCAGGACTGTAGCAAATTTATGTGCTAAATGATATGTACAACAGTGGCAACAGTTGGTACAACAGTTGATATGCCATATTTTCTAAGATTAATGAAGACTTCTTAAATTTTGGGCTCCTTTTTCATGAAGTAACCCATAGCCAAAGAACTGACTGACCTCTTTAGTAACACTTTGTTTGGATCTGAAATTCAAATTCAGAAAAAAGGATCATTTTCCAGAAACAAAGTCTGCAAAGGCAGAAGCAGTTTGCTACTGTTAGTAATCACTTTGCCTTTGAAATGAGGGGAAAAATGGTGGATTTCAAGTCGGCTAGAGAGGTGAGCTGAAAAGTCTTACCTTGCTGTGCTTTTATGTTTGGCAGGAGGTCCTCTAAAGCGGCGAGAGATCGCTTGTGGTAATCGGCCTGGGCTTCCAGTAACTGGGAGTACAGTCACCATTTGGAAGAGAGAACAGTCTCAATCAGCCAGGGCAGCGCCAATTGGCGGAAATGAGACAGACGACAACCTTGTCTGGGGTTTACAAACGGCTAATTGCACAATGAGCCATGAAGGCCACAAAGATGAAGGCCTCTCTGACTAGAGAGGTTTTAACTCCCTAAAAGCTATTCTCAATGAATTTTTAATTCATTGAGAGTCACTGCCAAATACATTATGACATGAGAAAAATGGAAAAACAAAACATGGAGCACTTGCACTTCTAACTTCTAACACAAATCATGCGGAGGTTACACTGCATTTAGGCCTCAAATACCCCTCTTATCCCCAACCCCACCCTTGCCACAGCTCCCAAAAACAAGATGAAAAATGAACGCTTTGTGTACAAGTGCCACTGGGATTGCTAAATATTTATCTGGAAAAAATTTCAGAATTATTCTGATTGCATGGACAGAATAGGTTTTACTCACTATTACAAAATAGCGAGCGTACTCCCCCTCTTTAGAGCAGAAATTGTACATGTCGGCAGCCAGCTGGTCCTGACAGAGAGGAAGAGGGAGACATTGACACAGGGCAGAGTTAGGAGTGGTATTACCCAAAACACACACACACACACGCGCGCGCGCGCTAAATGTCTGCATGGGCCTAAAACTGAAATGCTAGCCTGACCCAACCCCCTCACTTTAATACCCAAACTGAAATGAACCTGACCTGGCTCAGTCCAAACCCACCCTGGTGAGGCAGGGAGCAGAGGGTACTGCTTGTGCAAAAATGCTAGTAATTACCAAACCGACTCCTGGTGATAATGAAATCAAATTAAATCACGTTCAGCAGTGTACATAGTGTATATCGATATCTTACCAAACCCTCTCCTTTTCTGTAAAACACTTTGCACTCAATGAATAAAGATCTGTACAAAAAAATGTATATTAAGTAACAAGTAGGCTACTTAGGTGTTAAGTGAATAAATTAATCCTCCATTCAAGCTTGATATGTTTGTTTGTTTTGACAGTGTGATTTCCCTCTGTGTATATGAAATTTATTCAAAACGACGGCAGTGAGAATTCCCAGAACATGTGAAAGTACCCCAGATCACGGGGAATTCCGAGTAAGAGCGTAACCTCTCTGTTACTAATTCACAGGTTTACAGGATTCGGCCAGCGGCTGACACTAATGAAATGGACACTGCTTAATATGTAGAGGGGGACCATCAATCAAAACAGCCTTGACTGGCAGTGGCTTTGGAGTATACACCAAACCAGCTAATGCTGCAAGCCACTTCAACCTGATCACTTCAGCACTCAAGTAATGTTTCGCAAACCAGCTAATAAAACTCTGGCACAGATAGCACACTCAGACCCTCTAACTCCACACAAACTCCCAAAGATCCCACTCTTACACACAGACCCAGGGATAGCTAATTTTGACCTACAGACAAGGCACACATAGTGCTCTGTTATCAGATTCATTCATTAAGTATTTGCGTAGCAAATCTCAGGATTTGAAACGACAATGCTTACACATCTGGCACACTAGCCACTATGCCACAATGAGACCCAACACCATGTCTTGAAAGAATATGCAAATACAAATACCACTCTGAAGTGCACTCCTCATAAAAAAGTGTTTTCCGAAAGCACAGCACTTTACACGTGTTTGCATTGGTGGTGATTTGATTTTGACCACTGTAAGTGATGGACTTATAAAATTTATGACATTCTCATAAACACAGTGAAGTATTTACAGTAGGTCAATGCCCACATTTCTCTAATTTGTATTTATTAACTAAGAATGTATTCATTTTAAAGGATACCATATCATTTTTGGTATTAGACCATGTGATACAGCAGGTGACTTGAATTCCTTAGGAGTGCTGCATTTTTGAAGAGTATCGTAAGTAACTTCTTCACTTGTGTCCTGCACTGGGCTGGCAGTTCTTCACACTTTTTGTTTACCAGTCCCACCAAATATGTCTGTGAAAACCTGCAGCCTTTAACCCTTCGAAAGGCACCCTGTTCCTCTTTCACTCCAAGCCACTTCCTCACCAGCTTGAACCTGTTCTGCCCGTTTCCTTCATTTTTTGTTCGCAAAAACAACCCGCTCTCTCTCCAGTATGCTCGGCGCCAACACTGTCGTAGCCCTTGGCGAGTTCTGCTCATGTGGCAGGAGCTCACCCTGCCTGGTGTCAAATCACACAAGCCAGCTTAGCCTGGACTCTGCACCACCTCAGCCAAGCGCTCCATGATTCACCACTGTACAACATGCTTTTGATGTGAGATGTGCGGATGTGCAAAAACACTTTCAACGGCTCTCCAATGCAAACTTAAAAGGGTTTGGGAAAGAACCCTTAATACCTCTTTCCTGCTGTAGATCTGGAACCAGGCTGTTGTATTACACTCCCATTATACCACTGTAGATGTGGAACCAGGCTGTTGTATTACACTCCCATTACACCACTGTAGATCTGGAACCAGGCTGTTGTATTACATTCCCATTATACCACTGTAGATCTGGAACCAGGCTGTTGTAGTACACTCCCATTACACCACTGTAGATGTGGAACCAGGCTGTTTCATTGTACCCCTTTCCCACAGTAGAGCTGGAACCAGGCTGGATTATATACTATAGCTCTTCAATGGGAAAGGGATATACTGAGCCAGCCTGGTTCTACCTCTACAGGGGGGAAAAAGGTATGGTGAGCCTGCCCGGTTCTAGTTCTACAGTGGGAAAGGGGTAGGAGTAACCAATAGCACAGCAGTCCCCTGCCAAGGTTAATTCATTATGCCCTATGCGACTGGCTCTCTTGAGATGCCAGCAAAGTGAATCAAAAGCCCCCTTTGAAAGGTTATGCATCTCTTCACTTGTTCCTTCCTGGAAAGAGCAGGCACTCACTGCCCAGAGGATCCCATAATGCAATGCAGCTCCAGGTCCAGACTCATTATCGTGCATTAGGTTGCTGGTTTTGACTGCTTGCACTGCTGCCAGGTGTCAAGGCAACTGACAGCTTCTCAAGAGTACTGTGGTTAGACCCACTGCATGTAGGGAGTTGGATCTACAATAACTGGCATTTACTCCTGTAATTAAGTCCATTGACTCCTGAAAATTGGATCTGAAAGGAAGGTGGTTTGCAGGAAGCACAAGTCACAGGAAAAGTCAACCCACCTTTCCAGGCCAATTTATAACCGAATGATGTATGAGACTAAACCCTTACCCTGGGTTTTATTTCCCCAAAGAACAATTCCAGATACCTGAGGAACTCTTAAAGCTGATGCATTCCTTAAGTCAACAGTGCGGGCCCTTCCCATCATCCCCTCTTCCCCTTAGTGCTTTCACCCAGTTAAAAATGTGACCAAACCTTGCATATCTCCACTTTGTTCAGGGCTTCGTCCATCTCCTCCTTGAGGGAGTCCACCTTGGCTGTCAGTGCCTGGTTGTTTGTTGCAGAGACAACTGACTTGGTTGCCTGGAAATACCTGGAACAAGTCACACAGGCATGAGGGAGACCCAGAGCAGGCTCCAGGGGCACTGTGACATACGCACTCAAAGTGTAATACACATTGAAACATTAAACTCCATTAAACTGGTACATTTTAGAAGCATGTCAAAGTTATTGTGTGTGTCTGTAAATCTGAGATATGAAACATATTCTCAATATATTAAATTAAATGCACATATAATTAAAGTAAATTAAATGTAATCATCTAATTATCTTCTCAATATCCATGTATGGTCAAATATATTCAATGATAAATTCAACAATGTATATGTGTCAGGGCTCGAGCAAGGACTCAGACGCAGACCACAGGAGTGTCATGTTTCTGGCGAATTTATTTATAACGCAGGCAAGAACGGAATCGATGAACAAGCAGGGTCTAAACCAGAAAGGCAGTCTGAAGGCAAATCCAGGTACAGGTAACCGAAACAGGCATGGTCAAACTCCGGGCAGGCAGAAGTATCGGGCGAACAGGGCAGAGTGGCAGGCAGGAATCAGGTCAATAACGGGCAGGTCAAACACGGAAAACGGCACACAGAAGAGAACCGGCGGGGACGAAACAGGTGATATTCACACTGCTACGAACTAGCAACAGGGACACGCAGGGAAGATATAGGGCAGCGCTGACGAGGGGATCTGAAGCAGGTGTGTAGGCAGGTGGAGACCGGGCGGGGAGCAGGGCAGGGCCAGAACACAAGGAAAACAAAAGCACATGGACAGGGAAAAACTAAAACAGCACAGCTAGGGGGCAGGAGCACTGACAATATGTGACAGGGAAATTTCCAGATTTTCTCTAATGTAATATAAGCTAAATATTTTAATTAATTTACAAATATATGTACATATTTTCCTCATGTATTACCATATACAGAGGTTAGTTCTGCATGAGGGTGCATTAACAGACACTGGGCTCACCTGGTCTTTGCAGAGTCATAGTCCAGCACCAGTTTGGCAAGCTGTTTCCTCTGTTTTAAAATGTTGGGGATGTCCACCTGGGAGGAGGATCCAATAGGGTCAGAGGACATGGCTAAGATCACATGACTTGATCACACACCACCCCACAGGAATTGAGCTTTCTTGGACCTTCATCATGCATCCCAGTTCTGAATTCTGTGCTCTCTATGCTTTTGAAAAGACGCAGCGCATGTAAAGATAGACTGATAAGCTTGTTCTGATGCTTGGTATATACACCCTGATAAGTAAGTGATTCATGTCTGTACATGATAAAACAGGATACAAACAATAAAAAGTCAAACAGTATTGGGATTTATGATAAATATGAAGTTCAAATGTTAAATGATTTTTGTTAAAACATTGAGACAAAAAAAATTATTGCCACTTATATGCAATACGTTTATAAGTATTGTAGAAAATTTTTACAATGTATATTTTTGCATTATAGTAAACAATGTATGGATAGATTAACATGGCAATAGTGGTAATAACATACAAACATTCTAATGCACATAAAATTTTGCTATATTTCTGTGTGTATGTGTCTATATATGTTCCTTAAATCTGTGATTTTACATTTCAGTTTCTATTTTTGTGTATCTTTTTTGAAGGCAAGAAGCATATTCGAGACAGAAGAGCGCGCTGCATCTCGGAGGGCTTTGATAGAGTGATTCCCACAGATGTGGTGCTGGACTGACATTTGATTACATTTTTTGCAGTCGATCTACCTTTGAGATTAGCTGTCGTTGTACAATGTATCTGACTCTGAATCTCTGAATCAACGTGAGGAACCGAGAGAACCGGCCTGACTTGCGCCCATACTAAGCGCCATTGTAAATTTAGTTCCGTTCTGGAAATCTGCAGGAAATCTGGGCGACAGTGCTGTGGGCGCAGGTAACACACAGCGCAGAAACACCGTGCCGTCTCTCTCCGGACTGACACCCCGGTTCTTGCTCACCTCTGCCAGCTGGTTCAGAGGGTCCAGGATGTCCCTCTCAATCTGGACCTCGTGCTGCATCAGCTCACTGGCCAGCCGGTTCTCTGCCTCTCCACAAACCTCCATCATCTTACTGGGAACACACACACAGTATTAACACCCAGCATCTTACTGGAAACACACACACACACCCAAACACACACACACACACACACACAGTATTAACACCCAGCATCTTACTGGAAACACACACACACACACACACAATGTGAAGGAGAACCTTCACCTTTCCCCCAAAACCATTTATTTGTTCAGTGGTTAATTTGTTAAATGTCCAAGGATTGTTGTATTTCAATTTTCAACAGCGTAAATAACTGAGCTCATCGATCAATTTCATTTGAACAGGGTAAATGTTTAATTGTTAATTGTAATTGGCAGTACGTGTAATTTACTTGTAGACGACCACTGGTTAACAGGCCCACTTTCCTAATTAGGGGCATATTAAATACTGGTGTGTGGCTGGAGAGAAGGAGGTTCATTTTTTCATCTGTGAGTTCGGGCTGATTTCATTTGTTGGTATTTAAAATAAAATATATTTTTTTGCACATTCACTCTTTCAGCTCATTTTTGACAGAAGTGTCAGCCAGCTTCTCCACACACAGCATTAACTCCTGCATCTTATTGTAAATACACCCTGCATGTCAGCAATAACTCCAGCATCTTACAATCTGTGTGTCAGTGTAGCGAAGGGCGAGAGCAGTCACCCAACCCGGCCTTGAACCCGGGTCTACGGGGTACCAAACATGCGACTTTGACCGCAACGCCAAAGAGCCAGGCTCATTGGTATGGCAGTCAGAGCGCATACTCAACCGTAGTGACGGCACTCCGTCACAGTCAGCATTAACTCCTGCATGTTACTGTAAATACATCCTGTGTATTTACATCTTGGCTTAAACTCACCTGCACTATATTAAAACATTAATGACCATAAAAACCAATATGGTTAACCTGCATCATATTACTGCAAACACACAAACATAACATTAACCACCAGCATCTTACTGTAACAGACATACTGTGCACACAATATTAAAGCATTAACCTATCGTGTTACTGTAATCACACACACACGTACATTTCATTAACCATCAGCATCTTATAGTAAACATACAGCATAAAGTTACAGCATCATACTGTCAACACACACAAACCAGACTGACACACAAACAACACTTAAATGATGTAGTGTATAGAAGACTGTGTCTTAGAAATGCTACGCTGTATTTATTTATTAGCACTTTAAATTAATTACAAATATTCCTTCAGAACATCCTGTGATGTCAGCTTGCAGCACTTCAGAGTGAGGACTGAATTAATCACTATTTTTTGTGATGGCTTTCTTGTTACTGTGACCAAAACAGGTGGCAGGTTGGCAGGCGGTTGTCCCTATCATGACTGTTTACATTCAGTGATTATCTTAATGAGCAGCTCCTAAAGAGTGGTAAAAACCACAAATGACTTAACATGCCACCCAAAGTAAGACAAAATTAGGTGATTTTTCCACATTTCCACATTTGGCCACATGTGCTTTTGTATGCCTGGGATATTTATGTACCTGCCTTTGTTTATATCCAGTGTTTCTGTAGTTACCATAATTACTGCTATTTTCCCAAGGTCACATGTCCCACACCAGAGGAAAGGTATGATATAGGCAGGGAAACCCAGATGCATGCCGCCATCTCCATCCTCTCATTGAGCCCTGACCATTGACCTCCACAACCTGGTGTGACAGTCAGTGAACTCACCCAATCAGAGACTCCTCCCCTAGCTGAGAGCCGCCATCCTGCATGGTCTGCGACAGTGCTGTCAGTGGGAGTTTTTTCTGGGAGAGGAAGAATTCAGAGGTAAGATTTCAGAGGTATGACAGGACTGCCATGGGCAGCAATGAGGGAGGCAGGTCAAAAATTAAGAGATTGGAGATGTGCACTTTTACCTATCCTGCTTCAACAAACCAAAAAACTCAACAACCAGATATTCTGATAATTCCATTTACTTTATATATATATATATATATACACACACACACACTATATGGACAAAAGTATTCGGACACCTAACCATTACATTGTACTGACATTGTATTCAAATACATATACTTTAATATGGAGTTGGTCCCCCTTTTGCAGCTATAACAGCTTCCACTCTTCTTGGAAGGCTTTCCACAAGATTTCGGAGTGTTTCTGTGGGAATTTGTGCCCATTCATTCTGTAGACCATTTATGAGGTCAGGCACTGATGGACGAGAAGGCCTGGCTCGCAATCTCCATTCCAGTTCATCCCAAAGGTGCTCGATGGGGTTGAGGTCAGGGCTCTGTGCGGGCCAGTCAAGTTTTTCCACACCGAACTCATCAAACCATGTCTTTATACTCCTTGCTTTGTGCACTGGGGCACAGCCATGTTGGAATAGAAAAGGGCCTTCCCCAAACTGTTGCCACAAAGTTGGAAGCATAGCATTGTACAAAATGTCTTGGTATGCTGAAGCATTAAGATTGCCCTTCACTGGAGCCTAGCCCAAACCCTGAAAAACAGGTGTGGCCAAATACTTTTGTCCATATAGTGTTTATATATATATATATATATATATATATATATATATATATATATATATATATATGTATATAATGAATGATGGTTGCATTATTTTTGCCTATTTTGTGTCAACGTTGTCATGTTGAACATTGTCATGGCCATCTGACACTTTTTGTATCCAGCATCTCGAGACCTAATGCTGAGGTGGAGGGGAGGCCCTGCTGTAAAGCACCCCAATCATTCTGATGCACATCCAGATTTCCCTCCACGTCTGCGCTTTCTGAAGTGTCAGCCCGTCTCACACCGCACATGAGAACCTGAGAGGCTTAATGCCGGGGACAGGCCGTTCAGCTCAACCAGGACTCGTCACCGGGCCCACAGCCCGCGAGTCTGTCGCCTTGCTGAGCCAGGCCTGCGAGGCAGGTTTCTCACCTCCTCTTTGCAGTGGGATGTGGCTGGGTACTCACCGCTCACAGCAGCAGCACTAACTGTTTTAAATGGTCGCCTGAACCCGCTCGATGAGGAAGTAACCCAGGGAAACATTTTCGTATGAACGGGCCCAGCATTTCAATAAACCTGCCTTGCAAGGGCTACTGGCGCACATCCAGCTAAAACCTTTCCCTGAGGTTTATTGTCATATACTTCCTCACTTTTTCCCAGCAAACCTAAAGCACATACCGAGCTCCAGCTGCATGTGAGTATTATATATAACTGTGAGGTAAACTGTTGGTCTACAGAGAATGGCCCTGTGTTCCCTTCATGGGTGAATGAGATTGGGTGAGGTTATGCTCTGGTGGCAGCGAGGTGAGACGCGCCGCGGCTTACGTGTCTCTTCTCCCCGTCCGTGCCGATGTGGCCCTGCAGGCATGACACCATCCGCTTGTGCGTATTGTGAGAGACCAGCCGCACCGCCTCCATCCGCCGCTCGATCTGCGGTGGAAACACAAGGCAGAACCGCAAAACGACCCGGTCAGAACAACACAAAACAAAAGCTAAACATGAGTCTAAACCCAAGAAATGGTGAAACCGAAACCTGTAGAACTGGTGGGAAAAAAAATCAGGAAGTCATCGCAAATGGGGTAGAACCAAAAATACAAATGCAGTCAATAAAAAATACTGTGAAATCCAAAAATCACGAAGTGAAACTCAGACAATTCTGAAAATGCAAATTAGGAGATGCATGGCATGCACAAATGGTTTAAAGAATGCACTGAAAACTGTGACTTTGAACAGTTACCTTAAATAAACCCTGAAATGGTACTTTCCAATTACAGATTTACAATCTGAATAATCATCCTATTTTTAAATGAAAGTCATGTAGCTTAAGAACACTACAGTCATTCAATAAATACATAGGTAGAAATGCAATACATGCCTAAGGTATTTGTTGCCACTCAAAATGTATGGCTTTCAGCTTTTCCTTAGAGTTCAGGTTAATTATAAAATTAGACTCAATGATTGGGCAGGAACCTGAATCACCTGTTCTTCCAGGTGCCAATAAGGTGCTGAGTGAATGACATCATTCAAAACCCACAGGACTGTGGATCTCCAGGAGCAGCAGAGAGCACCACTGAAACAGCCAAGTTACTTTTCATAACGGAACAGGCTAGGAGAACCTCTGGCTGGCAGTGTGGCATGCCATGCACCCTTGCCGACAGCCAGACAGCCCTCCAGCAACTTTCAGCTGAGCACAGTGCATTCTGGGAGGTTGTGGGACTTGTCATTCCAGTCCTGTTTTCTCCTGGGGGCCGTCTGCAGAGCTACAGTGCACATGATGTTTTCATTGGCAGCCGAGAGAGCAGGGGGGCGGAGTCCAGGTATGATGGGCGCCAGCCTCCAAGCAATGATGAAAGAAAGGTTTGGAGAAAATGCTAGAGAACCTAGGCCTCATGGGTAATGATCACTGTATATGTGGAGAACCCATGACACATTCCTGGTGTTAAGGTCTGGATGGCTAGTTGGCTACACTCCCAGGCAATGCATTTCAATTGAAAAACACATCTCAGAAGGATGTGATATTGTGACACAACAAAGGAGCTGTGATGTGACGGTGTGCCTCATCACTAGGGGGCAGCGAAAAACTAACATGTTACCTCAGAATGGGAACAGTGGAACACCAAATATGGTGTCATGGGTTGTGCTCACAGAGGGGGAGATGGGAAATGAAGTCCAGGACTTGGGCACAAACAGGAAGGGGCCAACCAAAAAAGAATATCGCCTTTCTCAGGACCACCCATTAACGCCCCTGAAGACACAAAGAGAAGCTACTCCTTCTTATAATGCTGTGTGGTGGAAACTCTAAGGAGTTTCTCTCAGTCACATTTTCCAAGGGGTCATGGAATGATTTTCAGTTTTTCCCACAATTTAGTTGCACTTTTTGTTTGTTTGTTTGCTTTCTTGTTGATCGTCTCTCGGAAGGTTGCACTGTAAACCGCCCATGATGGTTTGACTGTACAGAGTGCTGTACCACATAAACACTGACTGAGAGCTGGTTGATTGCCCAATAAGTGAGTCAGACACTGTGATAAATATACAGCTGACAAGAACTATAGAGCATGTGCCTGCTAAAGCACGCCCACACTAATGACTGCCAATCAGGTGTTGATGACATGATTAGATGTAGGTAGTCTAATCATACACTAGTAATTGTGTACTAATAGTGCTCTAATAGTAATCTCATATTAGATTATTATTAGACTTTGGTTGGGATGAATGATAAACCCTTAGTCTTTACGGTAATTTGGTCTTCTTGAACTGATACTCAATAAGACAGAAAGCACTTAGTCACAGAAACCACTTTCGGTCAATTCGGTTTCTGTCAGTGCGAAAACACAGCCCTGGCCTTGGTTTTGGTGCATGACCTTGTCATTATTAGGAACAGACGCTACTCCACTTGTTACTCACGCAACATTTTTCAATCATTTCAGCACCTGCCAAACTCACAGAGTTGTGGTTGTCATGGAAAAGTATCCTTTGTCAACAAATGTTATTGAGATCGATAAACCGGTGCAGCAGGACTGAATTTGCCCTTTGTTGTTTATGGTCTTCAGTGTCAATTTGTTTGTGCATTGACTTGAATCATAAAATAAATTTTGATGCCTATTTTCAAGCTCTCCTTATTAAATGACAAAAGATATGCAATACTTTAGTGAATACAAAAGCTGGTCAATGTATTTTTAATACTAGAAAAATTTTTAAATTATTAAGGACTACAAAATTTCAAAATAAATACAAGATGGGAAAAAAAAATCCTGGAACTGAAACTTGCTCTGTGGCGACTTGCGGCTTCGCCTGGAGAGTGGAATTGGCTGTTCCCGGTGTGTGACACGGCAGCATTCTCCCATCAGGAAAAAAACACAACCGGGGAACATCTGCACGCTCACGAGGAAGTGCGTCAGAGGGGGAAAAATCTACACACCGCTGCTGACGCACTTCAAAAACAGCCAGGCAGGGCCAGGGATTCCACACTCCGGAGCCGGAGATAATGGACTCGTGCGCCGTGCCAGAAAAGGCCCCTCCGCTTCCCTTTCCATCGGGGCGTGGTCCAGGATGCCGGCACCTGGCACCGGAGCAAGCCAGTGCGCAGGCTCCGCCCCCCTTCCTCTAACCCGTGCCTTCCCTTTTAAAGTGCTGCAGTAACAGTGGCCACGAAATCTGGGTGGGGACAGCCCTCGCCCCCTTTGCCAAAGGGGAACGGGAGGTGGGGTGGGCACCGTGCCACCCTCTCAGTTGAGGGAGGATGACGGTGGGCCAACAGTGGCCTGACCGCTGACCGACGGCTGACCAACAGAAGCGCGCGGGCACAGTGGGTGCTGGGATTTGTCAGCAGACGTGCCTTTACTCGCTCAAAGCCGTGTGTGGTGAGTGCACGCTTCAAAAAGCTGATACTGCCTGAGGGTGGCCAGTGCTGCAACCTGCTACGCACACGAGCCGTAGGCCTTTCCGCACTGTTCCGTGCCTGAAGCTGGGCCACAGGCAAACAGCTCACCGAAGACCTATTCAGTAAGACAAACGTTCACCCGTGTGTGAGAAAGGTGGATGTCTTTTTGATATTAATTTTTTTTTCCTCGGCATACATGCTTATCAAGGGCAACGCATATGGCTTACAGTTTCCACTTTCCACACAGCTGAGTACATACTGAAGTGAGGCAAGTTTAGTGTGTTGTTCAAGCGCACCACAGCTGTATAGTTATCGTGACCAGGATCGGGTCACTGAACCTGTGATCCTTCTCTGACAGACCCAGTTCCCCAGCTGCTGGGCTGTGCCGCCGGGCCAGCACAGCTGCCCGTAAACAAATTTGTGTCAGTCCGTTTGCATGTGGGAGTTCGACGAGTTGAGGGAGTACGACAAACCCTCAAGCTATACTCTCAGATGAAAGCAGAGAGAATTTACATGCACCTATGTGGAATGGGAGGCATGGAGGGCCAGTCGCCCGGAGCCAAATGCTCTGAATAGCTGCAGTGTCTGTGAGCCAGTCCTGCAGTGTGCCTGCAAGCGGACGGAGGCATGCGGCAGGGTCTACGCTAGCGGCCCTCGCCCATCACGACTCCCACCGGTTCTGCGCTATCAGGTCTCCGCCCTCGAAACTCCCACTGACGTCCTGACCGCACCAAAGGCACGGTCGTCATGGTCAGCTGCGCTCGGATGACTTCACACCGCAGCTTTGCTGAAGCCAGGTGAGCAGTACAAGGTAGATCTCATGACCGCATTACAGCACCAGTTCTATGGTCATTCAAGCTACAGTTCAAAGCACAGCTCCTTGTAGTGTAAACCAAAATTACGTGTGCACTGAGGAGGAGCCCTCTCCTTTAGCTATAATCTCAAAATGTCTCTACAATGTATGTATTGGGGTTGTGTTGACTTTCACATTGCTGCCTGTGGGTCATAACTGTATTTGGTCTTTAAGCACTTAAGCCACAAAAACACAGTACTAGGTTCGGAAACGCAGGGTTTCCCACACTATGTGCGACTGTTTTGCACTGTAGCTAAAAATACATTATTAGTTTAAAGGGGAAACCCCAGAGGTGTAGCTTCAAAATATACAGTGGGCTGCAGGCAGCACAGGCAAGATCAATTCCCACGTTGAAGAAGAAATAAAAGAAAGAGAAGAACAGCACTGACATAGAAGAGGAGCCGGACTGAGAAAAATGGCTTTTTTGTCTCATCTTTGTGACATCACACAACAGCAGATTCCTGACAGTGTGACTCCACCCCTGTGTGGTGTTGTCTAGCCTGCTTTATTTCTGTGGGTAACAAAAGCTGGTCTGGAATTCATGACAGAGAGACGGCACGTGACAAAGCTTTAAAAAAAAAACAACAGAAAAACAATGTGTTTTGTGACAGCTCTTTTCCTGGACCAGCTCACCTGAATAATAACGGCCATTGAGATCTGCCACAAGATGAAGAAGGAGCCTCTATTTTAAGCCAAACCTGATCTGGCCAGCGCATTCTGGCCTTCAGTGCATTCAATCTCCCCATTGCAGCACTTTGTCCTTAACTTAGAATAGTGTATTGCAGTGAGAATTATTGAATTATTGAATCACTGAATAATGAATAATGAATCTGGGATTAAGAAGGTATAAATCATCTGTTAAAATGTTGACACCTCTGCGAGAGACCCCTCTCCCCTCCCCTCCAGAGACCCCCCCCCCTCCCCTCCAAAGACCCCCCACTCCTCCTTACCAGCAGCGTGGCATAATGGTGAGGGGCAGAGCTCATAAGCGCAAGGTTATTGGCTTGATTCCCTACACTGCTGTTGTATCCTTGAGCGAGGTACTTAATCAACAACTGCGTCAGTAAGTATCCAGCTGTGTAGATGGATAAAAGTGTAAGCCCCTCTAGCTAAGAGCACCTACTAAATGACAACAATGTAACATCACACATGAAAATAAAACATAACTGACAGCCGTTATGATTTATGATGCGGGCCGATTACAGAAGCACAAACAGAAAATGCAGTCACCTGTAGAAGGTCATCGCTGAGGACTTCTGTTTTCTCGGCCCTGCGAACGAAAGATAAAAAAGAGGTGATAAGACTGGTTGTTTGCAACACAGACCTTACTCATGGCTGGGTGAAGAGTGAACACTTCCCAGCCTGACAGGATGGCATTCCTGTCAAGCAGGGCCAAACCTGCCGAGCAAACCCCTCCAGAAAACATGGAAAAACCCACACCATGTCTACAATAATGACAGGAATTCCAGAGAACCCAGAGACCGAGCTCGCTCAGCTGCCTCTGTGATCAACAGGTAGATAACCTATCAGGGCGGAACAAGGTGCTATTCAAACCCCCCCCCCTGCCAGATCACTACAGAAACAATTTTGTACTTTTTTAAAATCAACACAAAAGGCACAGGTTCAGGGTTCAAAATCTGCAGTTTGTCCATAGCTTTGAATCATAAATTTGTGTAAGTGTTATTTTAATGTTGTGTATGTTATTTTAATGTTGTGTATGTTCTTACACAAAAATGTTGTACCCCCAAACCTTCCACTGCACTGAGGGAGAAAATAAGGAAATAATTGCAGACAGTTTGTCCTTAATTTTTAATGAATTTCAGTAAGGATTCATTTTATTTTCCTTTCAGAATATTTTTCATGCATTTCAGCGGCCACCTCACTCCCCACCATGGACAAGAACTAGAGAAAATAACAGCCACTTAGCTTTGTTACTCAAAGTTAACACCACAGCCCCGCTGCAGTTAGATGGAACACACACACACCCCCCCCCCATTCCACCTGAGGCTCAGCCTGACTCCGCAGCTCGGAAAAGGCCACAGGTCGTATCTCTGACTCACGGTGTTGCCCAGACACAGCTACCGCGCACCTCCGCTCTCTCTCAGCTCCGTTCTCTCCCGGCTCATACCTCTGCCATGATTCACACAGCGCCGCTTTATAAACGCTTGCCGTTATGGCAACTGTATCTGGGGTGGGAGGGGTTTACTCGGAGCAGGCTGATAAAAGCGTTCCACCCAGCAAGTGCGCGCTGTAGCATCGGCTGTGCACCGGACCCACAGAGCCGAGGACAGCATTTAGGCCATTCCTCAATCCTGGGCCGTCCTCGGGTGTGCTGCTCGTATAGCAGAGAGCAGTTTTCAAAGGAAAACTTGCCATTACTTACACGTCCACAGAAAATAAAACATAGGTACCTACACCTTTTAATATAAACTGAATGTACTATAGTCCATAGAATACATATTTAAATTATTATGAATATATATTCTTCTGAGGTCCTGTGGTGGCCAAGAGGGCAGTACTGGTGCTTGACAGACTGCAATCTGGTTCTTTATATGCATGTGGCACTTCTGCTCCGTGTCCATTTCCTATAGATACAAGCAAGCGTCCTTCCACGGTCCAGAAACATGCTGTACAACCTGTATCATTTAACTGTCCCCATTCCCAGTAGGATCTCTCTCAGGCCCACCCTTCCTTCAAGGGACTGAGTCTACGCAAATATCAGTTACTCACGTTTTCACATGAGTTCACATATGTTTACGTACATATTACATAATGCATTATAACATTACTACAATAATAATGAATACTGTACATTGTAATTAATTTTTTCATTTTCATTTTTGCTCCAAAATTGCATATATTCGTACACAAAAGAGGCAATAATTGATATGTTATTTAATATAAATGCACTCCATCACATTAAAATTCGCATTCCTGTTATATTTTAATGTCAGTTTTTCTGCAACGTTATGTGCCGATTTTCAAAAATGCAAATTTGCACCCTAAGCTCCCCCGTTCCACAGCTCTGGGGATGCCCAGGTTTGCCATGGGACAGCGAGCCAGGACTCAAACACGGCCTGGCCATTTCACCTATAACTCTGCGGATAATCCTCCAGTGAGGCTATCACCCCTAAACCCCAACTGCCCCCTCCCCCATGCGGTCGGATACACAGACCACGTCTTTAATGCATACCGACATTAAGTCTTTGCCGATACATTTGGCCAAAGACTTCACGCTGAAATGGTTCAAGGACAAAAATGACGGGGAAATAAGATTAGAGGCTTATTCAGAGCATGCTGCTAATCTGCCGACGGTATGATACAGCATAAACCCTCTGAATATAATGCAGGGCCCTGATGCAACGCCTCTCCCTTACTGCATACTGCAGGCCACAGCCAGTCCTGCCACGTCGTATCACACCTAACCCACCAAGAGACCGCACAACGAACATTTCTTCAAAAGTTTGGTTATTGGTGATCAAGTAGGGTTGTGTTTTCTTAAGACAAATGTGTGCTGCTACTGCGGTGACATACAACTATAACAATGTTTGATCAGTTCAATTCAGCTGAAACATGTAAGAAAAGGACTGATTTGCCATTTGCTAGCAATGAGCTCGCTCATTGGACCGCTGTTGGCACCCTGTGCCCCACCACAATGGGAGCCATCGTCATCCTCAGTGTAGCAGTGTGGTGTAGTGGTAAGGAGCGGGGCTTGTAACCGAAAGGTTCCTGGCTCGATTCCCTGTTGGGGCACTGCAGTTGCACTCCTGGGCAAGGTTCTTAACCCACAATCGCATCAGTAAATATATCCAGCTGTATAAATATAAATGTATAAAACTGTAACCTACGTAAGTTGCTCTGGTTAAGTGTCTGCTAAAAGACAATAATGCAGTAATATAATACAGTGTGCATTGCAAGCTTGAGGGTTGAGGTCGAATGAGATGATGACATTCAAAGACGTGTACCGGTGAGTCAAAATTCAGTTTGAACATAAAAGTATGAGTCATCCCATAACATTTGAAAACATACCACTGACAAAAACACATGGATATACTAAGCAATTAATCAAGCATTAAGTTACTGCATTATGGAATTTCGTATCTGTATTCACCCTTGGAGACATCTCAAGCAACCCCGATTACCCCCCTGCACAAAAGCAATGTGCTCTACATGTATACCACTGGCCATCCCTAATATCCATCCTCTTCTCTTGCTGTTGGTCTGGATTTCTGTGTCACTTGGAATGTTTCCAGAGACAAGACTGCTCCCCAAAGGGAGAAACAATGGACGCAGTTAGCATCTTTGCTGCTGTACATTTTACCCACACTCTCTTTGTGTTGAAAAACCTTCCTTTTGTTGCGCACGGTTTCAGTCTGACACTGTGACGGACCCCACCCATAGCCCCTCTCGTGGCATTCCCTCACACGTTAGCGCACGTTAGCACGCGTCGGTGGCGCCCCTGCCTCTCCTCCCGTCCCCGAGCCAGGAGGACGTTCCCCCTGCTGGAGAATGCACTTCCTGTTCTCCGCATTCCGCACTGTTTGTTATGGCAACAGCAGGGAAGGAGCAGAGGAGGGAGGGGGCAGGGGGTGGAGGGAGCTGTTGATGTCTGACACATAGACTTGTCATCGGTGCAGGGGTAGAGAGTGGAGGAGGAGGCAGTGACTCTCTACACCCCCCCCCCCTCCTCCTCCCAGTCTGCAGGACGGCCCAAAACACAAACACTTCCCCTTTCTCTTTCCAGGAGTGGTTGTGATGCCAGTATTGACACAGAGGAGGAAAACATTTGTCCTTTCCCTGGACTAAAATTACACCGAGCGGTCATGAGGAGTTGGAACACCGCCGTAACCCTGTGACACAGATTAGTGTCAGCGGAAGAGCCAGTCGGGGTCTCCCTCTGCATTTTTGCTGCTTCAGTAGGAGACACACTGTTCATCAGCTGGAAGAATCTATAACGTGAGAAGAAAGCTCCAGGAGACCTCTTACGACCTAAGAGATAATGAGTACTTCCCAACAAGATGGCAAGCACCCAGAAAACCTTAGACCTTGACCTGAGGCAAGGGGTCAAATCTACGCGATTGTCACCTGCACTGGTAGAAGTGCATCAGTTTCTGAACAACTGCCGCCCCCTTCCCCTCGATCCATATGTGCCAAGTGACAGACTGATTGGTTGATTGATTTAATTCTCTATGATCTTACTGGAGGCCAGCGGTCAGAGGGGGTGGCTTTTGGGAGACAGAAGCCATTTTCACATATGAACTCCGGACACTGTCCGGAGAATCAGGTCCGGACATTGTCCAGAGTTGCCCTTTCACACATGTAGCACACAACAGGAGATCGTCTGTGTCAGACGCGTTCTCACCTACTGGAAATACTCCGTTTGGTTTAGGCAAGGGGTGGCACCTGGGTAGAGCGTGCAGGAGGCAGGACATGACGCAAAAACGCTGCAGAAATCGCAGTGGCTGTATTCGAAACCGCCTACCGCATACTGTGTACTGCGTACTACACAAGTATATACTGTATACTGCATGCTGTTTTTCAGGGTAGTACCCAGTATATGATCATTAATGATTACATTTGTAGTATGTTACCTGGTCGCGTGAAATCATTGCAAGTTTACAAACGTCCAGATTTCCTTGTGGTATTTTCCAGTTAGACGCCACTTTCATTCTCACGAGTGAAAAGTATTGACGAGTTCATGAAAAGTATTCGCGAGTTGAAGTATTATGTCTAGCTAAGTTCAGGGTCGCAGTGCATGTCTGAAAGGGGCTAGAGTCTGGACAGAGAGGGTGATGAAATGGGAGCGCAGCATCGGCACAATGCAAGAGCTGAGCCAGCAGGGAACGTCCCGGAAGCCCTGTCTCACCGATGAACCGCTCCTCTGAAGGATCGATTCGTCGGGCCTAAAAAGGGCTTAGTCCTGTAAATCGCTTCATAAGCCTGCAATGCAGCCTTGGCCCACTGACAGGTACCCATGATTCTGAACTGAATGAGGTCCCTGGGAAAGTGTCTGGTTGGACACACCTGCCATACTGTTAAATAAGCCTTGCAAGGGCCACTTTCCCTGGAATTTATTTTGAAAAGCTTGTGACTTTTTATGGAGAATACACATCTGATTTTAACCACCTTTTAAACACATTTGGATATTAAATAATAAATCTGCTGATTGTCTGTCAAAGAAAAGCTGTCTGTATCTTTCAAAATGATTCAGCAAATGTGAGATACCAAAAACCCACAAATGAGTTTCAGTCATTTGATGATACACAATGATCACTGTGTAATCGGATGCACAGCCTCAATGATAACTGTGATATGGATACAGGTTTGTTTTTTGTTTTCTGAGAAAGTCCAAGGTGACCATTTGAATGCTCTAGTTTTTGCTGTTTGGAGCACCACTGCTAATGCACAGAACCTGAGGACAAGCCACACACAACACATTCTATATCTAACATATTCAACATCCAGTAGGCAAAATGAAGAGAATGCTTGTCCTCACTCAAACACACAAATCACTAGATTGCTGTAATGATGCTGTAAGTTGCATCACAACTTCAGTTCAACCTTAAATCAACTGCTGAACCCACATCTATCAGGCGAGGTGCTGCTGGTCTATCTTTGTCACAACTCAATTTCAACCAGGAAACTGCATCAGAATAACGAGGAGCGCCTACTTACTGGAAACCTCGGGTGCTCTTGAGGTTGTCTTTAGCAGAGGGAAGGAGGATGTCGAACGGGTTCTCGAATTTCACAGACATGAACGACATTCCCAACATACCCCCTGAGGAGGCAGGACAATGGGTAAGGAAGCGCACTTCCGCCCTGCCCTTACCCATCATTCCCTTACAGAGAGGACAGGGTGGTTTGCTGGTGCTCAAACACCCCCCCACCAGGGATTGCGTGCAGAAGCTGGAGGGATGAGGCCGCGTCAGCTGAAATCGGAGAACCCCGATACCCGGGCCTATTCCATTACACGGGCCGCACAGTGAACTGACGCAGGAGGTCACGGTCCTGTCGTTTTCGGACTCCCACCAACATCAGACTGGCACTGAAGGGAGATCACCTGCAGAGGCATCCCGCGTGAAGCACCAGCCTCTCTAACGGCCCGTTCTCCCGTATCGCTGCCCGAGCTCCAGAGCAGAGCGCAGGCTCGACCTCAGAAATAGGCCTCTGGCAATTACACACAGCGCCTGGCTGTAACCACTTTAATGTGAACGGGAGTTATGATTACATGGGATCATGTGTTCAGATCCACGGAGTTCATAAACTCACTTCAGAGAATTCATCTACATGCGACACATCAGTCCTTTCAACAAATGCAATTAACTGACACGTCCCACAAAGCACACAGGACACCCTCACACATGGGGAATAGGTTACAGAGACTGTTAATGGGAAAATATTCAAGTACTGCACTGTTCAGCAGAGCAGTGTACAGTGGCTCCTCGTTTATGGTGTCTTCCTCTCTGGTGGAACTATCTTGCTTTAAATGTATTAATTATGCAACCAAGTATGGTGCTGAGAGCCAGTTTTGAGTATTGCACAGCTGGACCACAATTTGCTTTGAAGTTGAACTGAACTTGTCACCTGACACGATATCAAAAAAAAAGCATCCAAACTGATTCCTGCTCAAACTTTAAATGAACGCCATGCTTCCGTTTGCAACTGAAGGCAAACGTCTCAACACTACACAGGGGAAACTGAGAGGCAATAAATGTTTCGTTATACAAAGTATTAAGAGAGCGATGACAGGTAATTGATTAAAGAATCAAGGAATGCACCCCCTGCTGCTCCTTCCCTCACCAAGTCCCCCTCAGATATCCACCTTGTCCTCTGCCCTCAGCTTCCTATTTTGGTGATAAAGAGCCCGAATTCCCTCAGAGCAGCAGCCTCTCCTCCCCCCTTGTAGCGGAACACCAAGACCTAGCCATTCCCAGTGCAACCCCCCCCCCACCCCCCCACTCCGTGTTGACTCAGGTCTGCATTCTGCATTATGGCTCCTGCTTTGCCACGGGTTAACTACACTTTAACCACACCTGCAGTCCTTCCATAGACTGCAGCCATGTTTAAATACTCATTAAACCGCGACCCTCCCAAGGGTCTGTACAACTCTAAGTCCCGCCTGGAGGCCTCACAGTAATAGCCTACAGCACTGATTCTCAATCCTGCTCCTGGGGCCACCCCGCTCTGCACATTTTCCATCTTTCCCTGCTCTACCCACCTAACTGAACTCATCAGTGGCACTTTTGACTAGCTGATCACACCTGATTTAATCACTAATTTCAGTCAGGTGTGTTTGGAGCAAGGATAGACAGATGATATGTAGGACAGGGGGCCTCCAGGAGTAGGATTGAGAAACACTGGCCCTACAGCATTACCACACATCTAATGGTTCCTGTAGCTTCTATGACTCTGGAATCTAAATGTACAAACTAAATATTCTGACACAAAGGAGAAAACACAGGCGGTAAGGATTCGAAGCGTGTGTTTTCTACAGGCAGACACACTCACGGTGTTTGTCAGAGTGAAGAGGCAGACGCCCACTGTCTCCTGGGTTACTCCTTAACGTGGCTCCCTAACCAAACTCCCCAGGTTGACGACGTGTTTAAGGTAGTCACAGTTCTCTTGTGGTCTACGCAGCATGCCGGCACGCGGTTTCAGGGGGCAGGTCATCGCTTTGGCCTACCAACAAGGAGTAGATCTCAGGCCAAACAGGGTGGAAATCACTAAGCCACGCAACAGAAAGTCGAGCCCCAGCTCGGGTGATCTCAGAGCAGAGAGCACAGCGGACAGTGAAGAGCATTGACTGTAATGAAACTCCACCACTTTTTTGTTTATTTTAAGCCCAGAAAATTCTTATTTCACATGACTGTCTGGCTACCTTATGATTACAAGCGATACTTCACTCCTAAACCACACTATCAAACCTACATGTGTTATATGGGACGACGAGGACGACGACACTGTAGCGGGTTGTGTGCTTGATACAGTTGACTAAATGGACTTCCAGTGGATTTGTTTTTCCAGAACATCTGAAATTATTTTCATATTGAAATGATACGCAAGTGTTAAATAATAACTGTGAATCAGGAGCCCAACCCCTGTCCACGCTTCCCATTGTAATTTCGTTGGCGTGTTTCACTAATTAGCGTCTGAGCGATCGCCTGTTCGGATGCAATTTACAATCACAATGTTCGGAATGCAAGGCAGACGAGGGAGTGGAAGTCCTCATTTTGTCTTTAAGACTTCTCCCTCTGTGTTGTCGGCGCGCAGACCTTAGGCCCCGCGCTTAATTTCTCCATTTCAAAACTCCGGCCAACCCAGTGCGGTAATACTGTACATTCATGGCCACTCCCGGGTTAAAGGGTACAGCCACAATAATGGGAACAGAACAAGCACGCTCTTCTCCCCCCTTAAATTCTGGAAATCTGTAAGGGGGCCCACCTCTTTTCCACTGGAAAGTAATCTAAGCGCAGAGAGTAGGAGGATCTGTGCAACTGCGGAAAGGATTCTCTTCATTTAAACGTTCATGGAATGTGTTGCATCATTCTGAGCTATCACTGGGTAGAAAACTCCAGAACACGGCTGCGGCTGTGTGACCTCATCAATGTAAACCTCTGAATTCTTTCAAAATATTCATGTGTGACAAATACATATTTCATTACTTAAATCCTGCTATACGTAAATACGTCCCGCTATTTCCCCCCCTATACTAAATGTACAGAGAGGAACCTTTGTTACTTACTTTAAAGCCACAAATGGCTCTAAATATGTCGTTTCATTAACTAGTACGGCTACAGGGTGGGTTTGAATTTTGATTCTGTCGAACAGGGTTACCACTGTGGCAGATCAATGAGGGGGCGGGGTCCACTTGCAGTGGAACTGGGTTTTGACATCGCGACAGTCAGATCAAATCGTCTTTCAAAATTTACACGAGTTTTCTGCGCACACAATTACAACCGTTCAAATGACTAACGTCCAGCCACACGTGGAATATATCTGAAAGGGTCTTTAAGGTTTTAATTGAATATGTTTGTATTGATAATTAGGCTACTAGATAACCTGACAATGCTGTTGCCGACAAACAGGAACTAAGACGTTTAACCACGTGAAGATGCAGCGGCTTTAACTGCGGTCAGAACTTTCCAGGGAAACTCCGCAAATATTTAATGACACCTGTGAACTCTCGGCCCAAAAATGTGTCACAAGATTTCCTTAATTTGTAGTTTTATTTGTTATTTGTAGTATTTATTTATAGACCTAACGACTTATACAATATTAAAAGTATGTATAGTATTCATGCAGCCAGACTTCCATGAAAGTCGATCAGACTACTAACTTTAGTGAAGGGTACTCTACAAGAGTAGTGATTAATTCCGACTGCGAACCTGCAACCTTCTGGATCCAAACCCAGCTGCCTCTCCATCACCCACTGGTGCCTCAATAACGATGGCTGAAGCAATATACATACATAAAACCACCTATGTACGTGTATTATACAAATAGCCTATACCAAAAGGCACATTCAATGCAGCCGTATGGGACAGGAACGCATAGAGCGTTTAATCCATTTTTCTGGCCGTGGGGCAACCCGTCTGGAAACGTGACGAAACATGACAGTAGTTACCATTAAACACTTACTTTGGCCATTTCTATAGCTAATAATTAGCCTGTATCTTTAACTGAGCTCCATCTTCGTGTTGTAGAAAGAACATAACTCGTTGCAGCTAGGAAAAAAATACTTATAGTACATTCTTTCGTCATTATCAGATGTTATTAGCTTATAACGTTGGTCATAGGAAACATTACTTTTAACAAATGACAAATTCACTAAAACATGCCACAGCATGCATGTATTCAGCGAGTATAGAACTGTGTGACAGCAGAAATTTTACGTGCCCAAACACGTAGTACTAAAACACGTTTTTTTTATCTCTAACTCTGCCCAAAAATACAATGCAATTCGTCGACTATAACCAAGGCCGAGCTGAGTTCCTGTGTACTACAGTGCAACCTGGGACGAGGACTCTCCCGACAACATCAAAAAGTATTGCATAAAATCTGAGAAAGACTCCCGAGGCGAATTTGGAAAGAAAAAATTGTACTTGCCTCCCTACTGTTTGGTTGGCGAGTTGTTTCATGCGATTGAACTGTTTCTTCATTTTTCTGCCTTGGTCCGACGTCTCCTCCAAGTTTTAGAAGTTGTAAGATCCCCCGCGAAAAGCTTCATCAGACGCGAACCTAGCTGCTGGCCCGTGTTGGGAACATTGTAGATCGCAAAACTACAGTATCTAATATCTGATCCGCTGCTGCTACCTATCAAGCTATCGGCATAGATAGCTAGCCTGCTAGCCTTTTTGTTTTGCTAGCGCGTTAGTGTTGAGCAACTGAGTGGTCAGCCGAGACGTACTTTTGCACTTTGACGAATCGATGTTTATTCCTAACAACAAAACGGCACCTATGTTCCCCTGTCCTAACAGCACATTTCAGCTACGATGGACACCGTGCTGGGTATTACTGCGATTTACGGGGCAGGAAGTGGTATCCACTTCCCTGTATGGCAGCTATTATTGCAGGCTGTGACATGCGATAGTTCCGTATAACAGTGGTTGTTCTAATTCTGTATTTATGAGCCATCATGAATATTCATGAGATGAGTACGCCTTACTTTGGGTTGGAAAACGTGGATGTCAAAATTCTTTAAAGGGCGTACCGCGTGTACACGTTCTCGAAGCCTTGGCCGCTTAAAAACTAATCGTTAAACAAACACAATCTTATGGGATTTGGACCTACCCATATCAAGACATTTTTGCAATGCCCTAACATTACCTCCAATAAATTCAGCCATGCAGGGGGATTTAAGGTCTAACTCATTTCTCAGATGCAAATTGCAGTCTTTCCACGATCTATTTGGCTGGGGTCCGTGAAAGTGGAGATAACAGGGAATTTATACCCAACTAAAACGAGACTGGAAAAGTAATGTTAGCAGTAGTGCCCTAGTCATCGTAGTAATGTTTATTATGATAATAACAACAAACACAACAATAAATAATCATCATTAACAGTAGTTGCAATGGTAATAGTAATAATATACTATCATTGTCACCGTTCTTATTTTTATATTGCTGTTTTTGTTGCGTATTGCGAGACTTAAAGAGCTATCCTCCGAGGCCACTGTTATTATTACATACACAAACAAACTTTATTCGATTGAGTGGACTGGAATGGGTTGAAAATATACATTCATACTATGCAGTGTGCGTCTTTGGTTGATTATTGCGTGACCGTTTATAACACAACAATCCAATGTCCATACTAATTTCTGTCACAAACCACTTTTACACAATTTACACAAAAACGATAAACAGAGATCATTTTCAGCAAACATGAGTGGAAGTAATGAAAAAAGGGGGCTGCATCAAGGGAACTGCATAACGCACAAATGACCAGAACGATCTGACAGGTATAACACGACAAACGTGTGCCCGGTATTCAGTCTGTTAAAATTAACGTCGAAATTATAAATGAAGACAGTATGACAATTGAAAACAAATAAGCAAATTTTGAATTGAAAGGACTTGCTTGATTGCCACCCAGTGGAAGGGGGGCGAAAATATTGTCAAGAAGAGTTCGCCGATACAGTATTACACTCGAATAACAGAGAGATCAAAAACAAAATGAATCCATTATTACAAGTGGAAATGAATGACTATTTGCCATGGAGTTACGCACCTGACGTTAGAAAACATGGTGTCGTACCAGGAAACGAAATGGAAATAACACCTTGAAGGAGTACAGTGGATCGTGTATTTTTGATCCAATTCAGTTATTATCCATTATTTTAGTTTAAAGGCAGGAGGTACTCAGCTGAACACTTTATTGTAAAAAGGTATTGTATTTCTCCCAAAACCTCACCAGAACTAGTCTGTTAAGTAGTTGGTGGAATATATGATCATTTCACCAGACTACGCATCCTAGAGTCTTTACTATCTCCACCATACTGCACGCTCCAAGGAGAGAGGCGCACTGTAGCTGCGAGGTCAAGCGTCAAGTGCGTGTTATTCACAGTACTCTACTGCCACTTGGTGGTAATTTTATGAACTGCACATAGAGCAATTATTGAGTGTGATACAATGTGGGAAATGCACGGGCGGGTCAATGGAGACCAATGTGCAATCTCATGTTTGCGTAGAGTGCAACACGAAGTGGGGCACTCTTGAAACAGCAGCAAAAGCATCTAATATGTAAAAAAAAATCAAGTCCCGCGAAAGCAAATAATCTAGGAAAGTATGAAAGCATTAGCAGTGACAAATTTAATCATTCAAGAAAAAATACCATAAATACAACTTTGATAAACATTATCAAATATTAAATAAACGAAAAGAAAAATCCTCAGCAAAATCAATTCCAAACGAAATGCATAAAGGAAAAGAAAAAGATTCTCAGCAAATTCTTTTCCAAATGGAATGCCAATGAATGGCATTTACAGTAAATTACAACATCATTTTTTTTCAAATAGCGATAAAACCATCTGCATAATTACCAAAAATAGTGCACTGCTTTGCTAATTGGAAAGACTGACATGCCGGTCAATCACTACAGTTGCACTTCTGAAATAACTCTACTACCCAACCTACTTGAAACTGTTAAATTTGCAATGTCCTGGGCCTGCCCCAACTTTTCTGAAATGAGAAACAGATTTGTTTCGTGGTTGTTTTGGCCCATCTCAAAATATTCACGCTTGTCAACACCATTACTCGGAACATGTCATTATCAGCAACCATAGTTCTTTGAGTTTTGCTGTAGCGAGTGTTGTTTTTGGCTCGGACCGCGTGCAATAGTGAGCAATTTTGTCAGCAGCTGCTGAAATAGCACCTGCAAAGTTTTCCACTCACCTTATGTCCACTTAACTTTGCAGATCGCGGTACATAGCACGCGATAACTGAGACATTGGTTGACCTCCTCGTAGTAAACTGGGTTGTGGGAGCAGTCTATATGCTGATAATCACTTCGTCTCGGTTTAGTCAGTCGTTGTTCTGATTCATCTTGGATTGTTCTTGGTTTTTGGTTGTTTACTATAGCCATTACAACCACCAGCAGATCGAGAGAATGCGCGCTCTTGTCGTGCCACACGATATCATAATTAAGTATTTTACCAAAAAAGGAAAAAAGAATTAGCATTTAAAACAGGGCCCATTGCTGAAGACAAGTTAATTGAAATAAGTGGTTTGGTTCCGCTTTTTGCATAGGCTTGAAAATGTGTCACAAAGATGAACTTCTACAGCTTTTGTGTGCTTTTATGTTAATCAACAATGTATTAAAAATGTATCAAAATAACTTACTAAAATGTAAATCCAACCGCTATGACGCATTTCCTACGGGTACGTTTTTTCAGTTTGTATCAATCACACCATGCACGATCTCGGCGATAACCGATATCACGATTGATATCTTGATTATATTGTGATTAATATAATCAATATCGTGTTAATGTCTAAGCACTCCGGCGAGTAACACTTTTTAAAGTAATGATTAGATCAATCAGAGGTTAAATCAATTAAATGGATTAGATTTTATAGGCCTACTCCTTAGTTAAATTACTAATGGCAGTTAGATCTTCCCACCTAAAAAGCAGGATAAATGTTAAAAATTAAATGCATTTTAAAAACATAGTTCTGTTTTCAGGTGAGTCTTTTGAATATATGTCTACACCAACCGCAACAAAATACTCTATAAATCCATATCTGAAAGTGACAATAATTTATATACGGTAGTATATGTCACATTTTATTGCAAAACATATGAATTTTGGATTTTACATTTCACCTCATCTCACCAAATTTTGACATAAATTTTTGATTACATGTAAGGATGTTATACTGTACATCCTATAGTCAAATGAATCTGAAAATGATTGAGCATGTACCAATACAAGATTAATATACAGGGATACATGCTAGTTATGTACAGTAGTTTTGTAACTGTACGAGCTCATTTCAAACGGTTTATGCATAAAGGAGGTAATACATAAGGGTGGTTTCTTAGCAACAGATCAAAGTCCTGCCATAATTGGTCAACCAATTGGGAGTCAATTGGGAGATTACGTAATTTTTATTTTGGCTATGGCGCCAACAAGTGGGGTTTCCAGTAGTTATGGGAATTCCGGCTCTTTTTAGTTCTCTTTTTGGCTCAGCTGAACAATATGAGCCGGCTCTTTCGGCTTCCAAACGGCTCTTCATTTAGTACCACTTCTGGCTTTTATAATTCAGCCAAATTTAGCAATGACCTCGGTATGTGTGCATGTATATCACAAATTATTCAATGTAATTATACTAAACTTTATAATTTCCGAAAATACCATTGTTTTGCATTAAGTTTGGTATAAAAACATTAATGTAAAAACATCAAACACTATTACACGTGTTTGTTGAACGTTTTATTTATATTGAACGTTGTAAATTAGCGTTTCGCTACGAACACTGAACATGGTGCATCTGGTCCTCGTGCATAAATGTATGTTACAATTCTAACATTCAGTCAGTGCATGAAGTGCCTGTGGCCGAGCAGTGTGGCGAAAAGATCATCCTATTATTCTCTCTTGTATTAATTTACAAAAAAAAGAAAGAAATCGGCTCTCAGACGGGATCGGCTCGTTCGCGACCGACACATCACTAGTTTCCAGTTATCGGTGTTGATTCTGAAGTAATCGATTTTTGTATCGCCTTTGCGGATTATACTTTAACCTGGTCCAGTACCCTTGTGCATGTGCGGTATACGCTATCATCAACTATTTAGCTCAGCGACGTTTGATACTTTCAGCCGCGGATTACATCTGTGATGTGATGATCCGATACCTCACTAACTCGCGATAACTTTCCGTGTCAGCGCTGGTCAGTGGGTTCAGCTCTGTTGCTATAAGCGCCCATAAAGTTGAAGGTCGTATTTCTAATGCCTTTTCATTTACCCTGTTTTACCTCCAGATATACTATTCCTTATCTTTATAAGATCAAAAGGACTGCAAACGGACATGGACAAAGGATAGCCAGGCAGGGAAACTCTTAAGCACTTTAAGCAAAACCCCTTTGTAAAAACGTTACAAGTGTCCAAGCCTCCACTTTTGTCTCATATTTCCCCGTATTCCCCGTGAACTGAAAGCTAAGGAGCGGTTAAACACATATGGGAATGGTTTCACGATCAAGGCAAATACTGTCGAGCATCACAATAGATGATGCACTCAATTTCAAATTAAATTTCAAAAAGCAGGTTTGTAGTGGTCTATTTTTAAAAATCACATTTTCCTTGGTGGGTTCTTCGTTTATCAGACACTAGCTTTGAGCCAAAACGAGGTTTTGTTTTCATTTTGGCCACACACTACTACTACTATTACTACTGCTACTACTTACTACTACTAACAACAACAATGTGATGTTTTAATTACATGTATATTGTATGCATAAGTATATGGTGGTTATAACTACGAGGGACTGGAAATTCTTGATAGCTCTCATGCAGTTTGTTATGACTTTTTAAAACATGCGTTCTTCTAATTGTAAATGTGAATACACAGGAAATAAGTTGTTTCTGTGGACATTATTATATGCTTCATAAAGTGATGTGCATTAGCAAGGAAAATGCATAAAAAGCACCGGAACTCATTTAAACAAGCAGCTAATATTTTAGCTTACAATTATCTCCTAGCTATAAGAAATGATGAGTCTGAACCTCCGACAAAATTTAAATAGTATTTTGGAAAATAATTTCTGGGAAAGTTTTTAGCTGGATATGCCAATCATACATTAAGTTAAAGGCCTTTAGGAGGATAATTTACAAAATTGCTAGGTCCAACCAAGCACTCCCCTTGAGATTTGCCATGCAGTAGAACCACCCTTTGTGCCTTTCATACTGAGATTGTCTGAAGCCTTTCCTCAATGGCTCCAGAGTGCAGTTGCTGAAGCAGAACTAGACCTGTAGTATCCCGGGTTTCCAGGTACATACCACTGTCCGCGTCCAAAAACAACACCTCTATCATACAAGCACAGGAGGGCAACGGAAAGACAAACAGACGTCTGCGAAAGTCACCCATGATGTCAACGATGGACGATAAGAGCAGGGAATGTGAAATCATGCATAAACTACTGTTCCTCGATACACTATCACATTTGATAAAGGGTTCTTCATGCCATTTCCTTAGTCAGATTTGACCCCCAACCCAACTTTAAGAAAGGTGCACTACCTGAAGAAAAGGCAACAAAAGACCAGCATCCTTTAACTTGGCCTTAATTAGGCACAGTAATTCCACAAGTAATATATTTCAATGGAAGGACAACAGGACAAAATGTCCTCTGTTCATTTCCAGTACTGGGAATGAGCAAAAAATCAGCATGAAGCAATATGCTGAAATCAATTACATGTTTAACATATATTTTCAACACACCAGGAATTGCTTTACCTCGTGTGCAAATGTTTCCTCTTGAAGTAAATAAGGAAATTTACACTGAAGAGTTTTATCAATCACATTGAAGCAGCTTGTGTATGGCTTCGCATTTTGTCCTCATCCATAAGGATATGAAGCAAGCAGTTTTCTGCAAATATCATGGTATGCTGTGAATTTGGCGCTGGCTATAAAGAATGAGAAATGTTATATAGGTAAGGAAAAACAATTCAATATTTGTTAACCTAGAATGTATTAGATTGTTAGATTGTTGGATTGAATTTCATCTGTGGCTGGGTTAGATATTCAAGTGTCTCTAGCCATGCTATCCCTTGGCTGGCCCTTCATAGCAAAGCTGATCTTCAAGCATTAGTCCCTCTCAGCAGCTGGTCTATGTTGAGAAACACCCCAATCCTGGGCTGCTACATCCCCATACATTACATTACATTGTGTTTAGCAAACACTATCATCCAGAGCAACTTATATGACTTGCAGTTCAGTTTTTACACATCATCCATTTATACAGCTTGACTTTTAGTGAGGCAATTCGGGTTAAGTACCTTGCCCAAGGGCACAGCTGCAGTGCCCCCTGGGGTATTGCCTCCACATTGTGCTGGCATTTTCCTCTGAAGTGGGGCATGTGTACCAGACGAACGATCCTGACATAGATGGAAAGCTGTGATAAGGAGAAGGAAGATGGCAGATTTCAAACCGTAGATAGACATCATAACACTTTTGCCTTTGACACCTTTTGTATCTTTACAGTCTCCTCATTGATAACTAACCCAACCGTATAAACTCTGAGCTGCAGTGATAACCCCATGCACAAAGACACCCACTGCTGTTCCTGGGGTAAAAATACGCGTCCCTGACGTACTGCAGGGAAAGTAGTAATTTGTGTTAAAATATGTAATCCAGACTCTTAACAATACATCAACTAACCACAACTGGGTGGTGATAAAGAGGCTGTGTTTTTGGCAATTATTTTATAGTTTAAATGAATCTCATTTCATACTTAAAATGACATGGTAACTTTTTTCACCATAAGACACACCTTAAGAATACTAAAGTGATTGATTATCTAGTTCATTCCAGTTATCTGGAATGCGTTCTTGTGACATGATAAGCTTGAGCAAACTCCCCTGCATACATAAACCTCTCACGGATTGGTGGGAGGTTCTCAACTGTACAGCTGTGGGGGCAGAGCTTAGTTTTTCACTTAATTCAATACTTACTTTCACCACTTCATGTAATAATAGTTTAAGAAAATTTTTCAGGGGCAATTACTGATGACATTCTGAATGTGCATGAAATGTCAATTACGGGGGACCATATTCGTCTTTTCTCTCAAAAAGTACAGACTGAACAGTGTATGACAAGGGAACTTCTGCATACAATACATGGTTAATCTGTATACATTGTCAAAGATTTATCTTGAGTTGTGAATCTTTTGTCTTCTCCTAGTGGCAATTCACAATAATGTTCTTGTTCAACAGGAAGGGTTATGTGCCATGGAAAAGCATATTTGTACTGGAAATTTTGGGTGGCTGGAAGTTGGCAAATCACCGCCTACATCAACCAAACCCCCCCTCCCTTCACCGCTGAGCCTTATCAGTGGGCGCTCACATCGCTGCTTAAGAGCAGCCCGAGGTACAGTGCCCTCAGCAGCCTTTGCGAGACGCTGACGATGGAGTCCAAGACAGAGATGTTTGACTTGTCCCCTGAGGACGCGGCGGAGGCGGGACTGGACGTGGCGACCCCACGGAGGGGCACCCGGGCCTTCGAGCGCTACGTGCAGCCGTGCCTGGCCGAGCTGCTGGGCTCGGCCCTCTTCATCTTCGTTGGCTGCTCCTCGGTCATTGAGAACACAGAGGGGACAGGGAGACTCCAGCCTGCCCTGGCGCACGGGCTGGCCCTCGCCATTGTCATCGCTGTTTTCGGGGCCATCAGGTGAGGTGGAAGCCCTGCGGCCTCCCCAGGGGAGGCAGAAATTTAACTTTTCAGCTTTGACACACTATGATAGGATGACTCCAAAAATCCACACGGTTATGTACACAAGTTTTTCCAGTTTTAAGAGGGTGTTAAGAAATGCAGGAATTGGCTTCTTTAGCATTTGATTTTGCCTGCCTTGTATCACTGAGCCGCATTGTACTGTTGATCGCATTAAACAAAATCGTAGAGCTCCCTTTCAGTGCTGAATTCTAGATAGTTTGGGTCTCTTTTTAACCCTTGAATACACTATCCAAATGCTGAAAACAAAGCGTTAATCTCTGAGCATCACTTCCTATCACTGTTACCTTTGACCTCCCACATGATGTTTTTGGGTGCCTTATCTGCAAAATTACTTTGAAGACACCGAAACACAGTATCAAGAGGTTGTGGCCCCTTGTCTCGCCCACAGCGGTGGCCATTTCAATCCGGCGGTGTCCGTCTCCGTCTTCTTTATCGGAGGTCTCAATTTAGTCCTGCTCGTCCCCTACGTCCTTGCCCAGTTGTGCGGTGGAGTGATCGGGGCCGCCCTTGCCAAGGTAGGTCCACTTTGCCTTGCAAACTCTTCATTCTGTATGACCACGAAAAGACAAATCACTACTGGTCAACATTTGTCCTTAGCTTTGACCTAGAGAGAAGTTAAAGCTTAATTTTTGTCTATAAACACACAATTATTTCCTTGCCTTGAACTCCCCTGCAGCATGTTTTTGTGAACAGAAGCTTAAGAGAAATACTTGTGTATAATTGTGAGTCAAAGTTCTCTATTTCAGTGTTAATAGTAAAACTGCCCTGGGTTTCGGCCCCCAGGGAGCTTATCCTTATCCCAATCCTTATTGAGTTGTGAAAACATCTTCATTGGGGTTTATCTGTTCCTCTGAGCTGTAAAGGGATAAAGTGATTGAAATGTTTGTCAGGGAGCTGATTTATGCAGATAGCTTCTGAACCCCTCCATCAGTGATTTACAAAAATGACTGGCTTTGATTGTGCGGGTCTCCCTTTCACAACAGCGAAGTCAATCTGAGATTCCAGCAGCAAAGATATACACTTGATCCACTCTTCATTGCAAAGCTGATGTGTAGTCATACATATGTGTAATGTAAAATGAATTTTTTTGATCTTACTGAGGGCTGAATATATCAAAATTCTGAAAGTGCTGAACTATATTGAAATGCATTCGAAATACATTTAAAGTGGTGTAACATTTGCCAAAAATTAATTCAATATTTACATACTTTTTGTTTCAAACTGTGATAAAAAAGTAGTCAAGAAACAATAAAATGCTGCTTTAAATTTTTTGTATTTATCAGGGCTTTTCATTATGTGGTTGAATGAACCTTCCCCTTTGTTGCTCTTTATTACAATTATACAATTGTTTTGCGTACAATTATTATTATTATTAGTAGTATTATTATTCGTAATTTTGAACATACCTAAATTTTCTCCAGCGTTGCCATAACGTGCTAACGACGTAAGTACACAGTGTAATGACACTACAAATCCCGCATAACACTTGGGGGAAAAAAAACTTATCAATAACAAAGTACAAGTGGCAGCGTAGCCTGGCACGATGATAATCCAGTGACAGAGCGGACCAGTCAACATGTCTATGGTAGTACAGGCCTACCTGTTGGAAATGTCGTCTGAAACACTTGCTCGGCTTTATACCGAGTATTGGTCTGACCATAGATACTTCTTCGATTTCTCATGCCATAATTCTTGCACTCACCTACCATATTAATCCCAAAAAAAATTGGCTTGGTATGCTCTCTTTTTGTGTGCCACAGATAACTTCCTTGTGTTGCAGTCTGTAGGTGTTCAGCTCGGCCGAAGCGCTCGTTAATATTGTGCTCGTGTGGACAGTGAGGCCGGGGCCACACCAGTTGCGTCGAGTGTGCGTGACGGTCGCGGAACATGTCGATTTTCATTTCGGCGCCCATGTTAACGGGTTAGAGCAGGGTTTCTCAACCTTTTTCCTACTGCGACCCATTTTTTTGTATGCCAGTCATCCACGACCCATTAAGGGGAGAAATAAACAAATAAATAACTGAAATGCCTATTTAGACCTAGGCTACAGTACAGTGTATGCTTATTATAATTAATTTCACGAAAACATACAAACATTTTCAATCATTAGGCAGACTATGAGGCAAACTGATTTTTTTTTTTACTCACGTTAATGTGACACTTGAGACTGCCGCTCTGAAATGATATCCAGCCACGGTGGAATTCGGGAAAGGGCGACATACGACATTCGAAAATACGACAATACTGTCGCCCAAATATCGCAATGAGCCTTTTATGAAGTGCACTTCGCTTCGCTAAGCTTCGCTTTCCTCGCGCAGGTTTGATCGCATGCCTGAAAAATGAACAAGCGAATTTCGCGCCACATCACAGCAAGCATTTTTGACTATACCACGCTGCTAGCAAGTTTGATTTGAGAGTTCTGGGAAAATGAGCGTGGCTTTTAGCCCTACTTGAAGTTGATTGGCTTTCGCCAGGCGAAATTTTCGTTCGAGTCGAACATGTTTTTAACTCAAGCGAACGCTCATTTCGCCCGTCTCGCGTCGTTCGCAGTTCCGCGTCGAACTCCGTCCATTCGCCTCCTGCCATTGACTTTTCATGCATTCGCGTCGCTCGTAAATTTCGTGTCGCGTTCGGTTAAAACACACCAAAGTCTCGCGAGCCCCTATAGAATGATCCGCGACCCACTGATTGAGAAACCGTGGATTAGAGCAGCCACACAGCCCGCTTGAGCAGCACGGCTCAGGCGCGGCTCGAGCCTCGCTGCATCGGCGCCTCATCTAGAGAGTCGGCGTGTCGCCTATTTTCCCGCGTGACGCGCGCCGTTCTCAGCAAAAACAGACAGTTAGGGGCGGGGCCAGAGGGGGTGGGGCCTCCGGGGCACGGGCCATCCTGGTTTGCCACCCAAAAATCCTAGTCTATGATTGGCCATCAACCAGGTCGAAGACGGGACTTTTCTTGATGTACTAGGTGGTTCAAATCAGCGCGGGAGTCGGGACTGACTTCAAACTTTTAAGTACACGTTTTGATAGAGCCAAGAAACAGCAGTTCTATATGTGTAATTGGTTGTTAGTATGTGAATTAGTTTACAACACTATTGCTCTTGCTAGCAAGCAAAGATATCTAGCTAGCTATCTAGCTATCTGCCCATCTAGCAAGGTAGCTAGCTAACGTCAGCTAGCTTGATAATGAACTACAAAGCTCACCAGGCAGCTAGCTAGTTAAATGTAAATCATTAATGTAAAAAAGCCTTGTAGGAGTAGGATCTTTTTTATTATTTAGTTGGCATGTGTTTGTTGATATGTATTTGAATTTCTTCAAATAAAAAAGATGACGTGAGATGTGGTGTTTGTCCTTCTTTGCAGTTTCATCCTCTGAATATGGTCTTCATATGGTTAGTTTATGGTTTATGATTTAGCTCCTGTATTGTATTTGTGCTAATTTCACATCTTGCAGTTCTTTTAGTGTATGGGGGGCATTATAAATATTCGTTATGCGCCTTTTTCTGTTATTGTGGATGTTGCGTTATCCTCATGCCACCCTTGAATGAATCAGTGCTCCGCTTGGGCCACCCCAGTCAAAAAAGTTTAGAATCGCCACTGTAGACAGTGAAGATGATCTGTTGATAGTCATATTGACAATATACCAGCAACATTACACCTTTAGTTTCAATGTCTATATCTGCAGAATGTGTCACAGACATGAAAAAATATATATTTTTAACTGAACATTTCCTGTATCCGGTTCAAATTCTGTCTAAACCAAATATAAATCAAATTTATAATGAAATTCAACTTCAAATGAAATCAGACATTCTGTTATTGACGGCCATTATCAAAGGCAAACTCAATGTAGAAAGATAGGTTTGGCAGTAGCAGCGCCGCAGCAGCAACGCTGGCGGTGTGGACAAACACACGCATGCGAGCCGCAGCAGTTCAGCGACGTAGCGACACGCGACGCAACTGGTGTGGCCCCAGCCTGCGATGTCGGTAGCATAGCCTACTTTATGACCCTGGCTTTCTCTGCCTGGTTATGGTGTTACTGTATGCGTTAGAGTTTATCAAGTAGCATGAAAGAGACCTTTCTTCTGGGTCTGTAAAATGTGAGCAGGTCAAAAACAATCCTCTGCCCTTAATGATCCTTGTAAATTTAAAAAAAATACATCAGCCTTACACCTTGAGTTTATCTCAGTCTGATAAGTTATCTTGTTTCATATACTTACTAGGAACTGGCTGTTGTTTCCATTCGCTCTTACTACATAAACTATACATGTGTGCGTGTGCGTCTGCATGTGTGTGCGCATGCTGGGGTTAAAAACATGCACTCTTGGCAGTTACGAAATTCCACACATTGCCCATAGTCTTTGGACTGCCTTGCAATCAATGTATTCCAGATTACAATAACATGTAAAAACAATCTCAAAGTTAGTATTTCTGGTATATGGGATTATACTGAAGTTGTTAATTGAACATTTCATTAACAATAGATGCTGCCATAACACCTCAATGAAAATGTAATAAATGCTAGAAACACCTAAGAAAGATATGTCAAAAATATACTGCACGTTTATATTTAACAATATATATTTGTTATTGCAATTTCAAACATTCTGAGCATGTACAGTCAAGTAATGTAATTCAAAATGTAGTCAACAATGTGAGCAAAAACATGAGAGTCATAATAATTGAGATTTCTTAAAATGTTGCACGTGTGACATCTTTATAACGTTTTGAAATATTCTACCTTTATGTCAACCAAATGACTTACACAGCAGAAGGGTGACATAACAGTGTGGCCATTGTCTCGCTCTTCCATGAACAGGCCATTTCTACACCGCAGACCTACGCCAATGCTACGGGGGCAGCTTTCAGCGTGGTGAGGGATGACGCCCAGGTTTTGCCGGCGACCATCGCTGAGATGGTCATGACCCTTTTCCTAACCATGGTAGTGTGTATGGGAGCGGTCAATGGCAGGACTCACACCATACTGGCCCCTCTCTGCATTGGACTGACTGTGGCTGCAGACATCTTAGCCGGGTATGAAACGTTGGCAGGGAACCCTGGGACTGCAGCCCTCTCATTGGCTGCAATGTTGTAAAGCAATCAGTAAAGCATTAATTCATTGATAGGTTATGCGTGCTTGGCATGCTTCCTGTGCTTAAGGATAATTACTAAGCAGCATTTACACGATAGTATAATGTAAAGTAATGTCAATCTTATAGATCATTTTTAGCGCCTTCTGATACATAATAAAACGAAGCGCCGTTCTTAAAGATCATTGTACAGCTGTATCTGCAAATTTGTGTGATGGAAGTATGTAGTTCATTTTTAACACTGATAATTACTGCTGGTAGTGATGTCCAGTGTTGCAGTGCCTTTCTGATGTTAGAGAGGGGTGGAGTGGGGGTGTCAGTGAGGAGGAAACTAAGTTCCCCGTTCAGCCTGCTCAGTCCTCCATGTCTGCTGCTGCATTCCAGCGGAGCGGTCTCCGGGGCGTGCATGAACCCAGCTCGCGCATTCGGACCCGCTCTGGTGGCGGACTTCTGGAGCTACCACTGGATCTACTGGGTAGGGCCTCTGTGCGGGGCCCTGCTCACAGCCAGCTTCATAAGGTGGACTGAAATTCTGCATTGATTTCCACAGCCGTCTTTCTATTATGCACTTCTCTGTTTCTCTTGGTCCACCTTAAATAGTATTACTCATTTGCTTGACAGATGCCATTATCCAAGATTATTCACACAAAGCTTACATGGTAGAGTATCGTCATCATTTATATGGGTAGAAATCTTCTAAACTATTTAAGCTTAACTATTTTGTTCAAGGGTAACCTTGTTTTGCAAACTTGCAAACTTCTGCTTGCATGATACTGTGACCCTAACAATGTCATGACAGTTACAGAATTACCAGAGCTGCCTCTGTGAGAAAGTATCAAAATGTAGGATGCAAAATCCAGGGTTTATACAACTGGTGTGTCGAGGTCTACTTCACATATCAGCCAATATAACATGTATTGCCTCGTCCATATTTAATGCCACACATCTATCAAGGAAAGTATTGTAGAGTTACTTAAATTTTGAAATACACAAGTACAAAAGTAAGAATTAATATAGCTGGCATTGGCAAAATGCATTCCTTATATTTTGATTTCATATTTACCTATGTTTAGGATAATAAGCAGCAATTTTAAAGTCAGACACTTCAAAGGAGACCAATTAATGGTCAGGAACAGACAAGTTTCAGATTTTTTTGTCAAATATTGGACTGGTGGTCAAGACTTGCGATATTATGTGTCAAACGAAGCTAACCATTCAACCCCTCTGTCTACACAGAGTTTTGACCTGGCCTTTCAACAAAGTCTTAATTTTTCTATATTTGTTGTTTGCAGACTCCTGCTTGGTGACCAGGCTATCCGAGTTCTTTTGAAGTGATGAATGCTGTGATGGACATTCTGAAAAAATAACCTATATCCTCAACCCAGCTGTTTTACCCAAACTGGATGAACTGATCTTTCCCCTCATCATTTTGGGGAAAAAAAGGCAGTGAACCACCATTTAGAACCATTTCAAACAACCGTTTAGGCTGGGCTTGTACATGTCGTGTCACTGGTTCACTCTCTGCAGGGATACAAAAGACTTCAGACTTCATCCTGCCTTTATTACAATGTGATATCACTAGATATATTTGATAAGATTAAGTATGTGTCAAAATGTGCAGCACCCTTTCAAACTGTATCTTTTATTGTAAGTACTCCCATTAGGTACAGTGGTATTTGTTTATGACACGTATAAAATGGTTTTTAATTCATACTTGAAATGACATTAAGAAGCCATTAATGAAATTTTCTAATATATGCATTAATATAGGAATGTATTCCAGTGATTTTACAAATGTAAATGTAACATATATCTCTTTTTTGATAGACTGCCTTTTGCACATTGACAGTATTGTAATATTTCATATTAGATATATATTTCATATATTCCTGTAATGCTATATTCTTGCCAAGAGAGTTGTATCTCAAGTTTCAGACCATAGCTGGAGCTGTCGCCTAACTGGATCTGTTTTCCATCACATTCACACCGTAGTTGTGAAATTTTTGGGTTTTTTTTTTACTCAGGCAGCTAGCTATAACGCTTGAATGCCATAAATTAAAGAGTGTATTTAATTAATTAATAATCCACTCATGTTTAAGGGAAATGAGTGTAGTTATCCATTTATACCCATCCAGTTATCCGTGTCACTTCGGTGGGTGGAGAACAAAAGGGGCGTCAAACATACTTTGTTGTTGTATAATTGTGAATGAAATGCTTAGGAATCACTGACATTCTGTTGTTTGTTGATGTTTACTTGTCCACGTTTTTGCTAATTTATGTATAAAAGTTCTACACTATGCGTTGCCGTGGATAAAGGACCTAAGCATATTGATATGCTGTCAACGAAAAAAAAATGTAGCTAAACTGTCCATTACAAAAGAATGGGGAATTATATCTTAAAAATATAAAAAAAAACTTGTCAGGCACGTCCGGGAAGGCACTTGGAAAAAAAGTGTTCAAGTCATTTAAACACACATTGGTTTGGATGAAAAACTAAAACAAAAATCGTTTGTACTGCAACACGACATTAAACAGGAGACACATGAAAATCCAATTTTCCCAGATACTGGTCGAAAGACGCTATGGTGACAAGCTAAGCGGCGTAGTAGTATGGTTGCGGTCTATGGTATAACGCCACCTGAAAGAGGACAGACGACAATTAACGTGTAACTTGTCTGTTATTAACAGTTTTATACAGAAGCTATTTCTTCTAATAAAGAATTACGAAAGCAACATTCACCTAACAAGCATTCTACCTACGTCCATTCGGGTTCTGCCGCTACAGAATTCCGGGCTATCCTAAATACGTAACTTGCCCCAGTAACTGACGTATAGATTTGGAAGTTAACGGAGCGGTTGTTATAGTATCGATTTCAGGGTCTGATTATTGTGGACGTTAAGGCTGGAAGAAATAAACATCTGTCCCTTCCCTCGAGTGACGCACGTCGCTCGTTTTTAGTCCGTGGTTTTTCTTAATATATTTGATATTTGAGAACGAAAGCTGGACAGAGTAAGGATGTAAGGATCCTCCTTATGATGTATTTTATGCGGTTGAGTGGATTATTTACCCTTTTTATTTTTACTTTTAAACGGCTAACACTGCAGTGTTTTGGTATTGTCCTATTTGGTATTCGCCATCTCTACCAACTCTAAATGATATCTATGAAATATATGAGAGTAAATTAAAATATAAACCCAAAACGTAAGGTATATACTTTGAAGTATATATTTAAAAATACATTTTATGACAACATGTGTCAGTATATCCCGCTATACAGCCTCTCTTTTAAGCAACTGGATGTGTTTGGATAGTATATATTACAGCGTTTCATTTTACAGTATATTTTACAAAATAAATTTAATACATGTTCTGTAGGAGATATATAAACTCCCAGTTAGTGAATTGTACTCTGAAGAGCCCATTCAGAACACTTTTGCATTTTATTCCCCGTATCGATTCAATTACTGTTGGAAAAAGGTGTAAGAGCAACCAGCTTTTGACAAAAGTTGTGTGGCTGGCTGTGTGGTTGACGTATTGTAAATTTGGGTCACGGTGTTGAAACCTTGCAGAGCAGGAAATTGGGGCTTCGACCTTTACGACAGGTCGAAGGAACAATTACGTTTTATGCTCACCAAAGACTTGCCAAAGTTCAGGTGATTAGCAGGTGTACGGTTATATATTGGTACAGATTGCTGTATCTGCAGCAATCCTGCGCAGTCCCGTTGGTACCCGCTTCGAGGCTATACACACCTGCGACGGAATGGCGGAGGATGAGACGGAGCTTTGCACCGTGGAGACGGCGCTGATTAAAAACGCGAAAAAAGCCGGCAGGCCGCCGAACACGTTCGAGCGTCTGATCCAGCCCTGCCTCGCCGAGCTGGTGGGGACCGCGCTCTTCGTGTTCATCGGTTGCGTCTCGGTCATTGAGAACGTGGAGGCGACCGGGAGGATGCAGCCGGCGCTGGTGCATGGTCTTGCCGTGGCGGTGTTGGTGGCGTGCATGGCAGAGATCAGGTGCGTGCACCAAGGACCTTCGAGAGCTGTAATCTGTGACTTATTCCGTTCTTCTTGCTTTTTTTTTGCAGCATTACCTTACTATATTTACACGTTGTGTTTAATTTTTGGCACATTGTATCGCCACAGTACCTTTTGTAATTCCACCCAGTCTTAAATAGGTCATCATTACCCTTATCGTCATTTTTATTATGAATGTCCGTGAATGTTGTTTGGTTGGTAATTTCTATTTGCAAATTGTTTATTGATTGTAACTCACGACACAAACCTGTAGCTTTCCTATTTACAATGCTTAATTTACTGTTGGCTAAGTAGATCTGTTACTGTTGGTAAGTAAATCTGTCAAACTAAATGTGAAACTCAAAGACATGGACTTTCGAATTACATTTCATTTTAGTCATTTCGTCTTTATCAAAAGTGTTTAAATGCGTATCAGCACAAGTCGTTTGAAATTTTGGATTGAAATTTTCGTTGAAATGCCACTGGAGTATGTAAGTCATGTGCCTGCAAATCTCAGGCTGAACTTTTAAAACCTATAATTGTGTGCTTTTTGCTGAGTTGTTTATAACTGAATTTATCTTTTGGCAATGCACGCAGTCAGAACAAATTAGAAACAAGAGCATATTCATCATTCTACTCTTAAATTATAAAGGTCAATGAAGCTGTATAATGGATACTGTTTTGGCAAACAAAAACTGTTCCTATCATCCATGATTTAGTTCAAATTTAAATTACTGTATCATTATCAATTAGGCCTACAACACATTAAATGAACAAGATTTCTGTATGTTAATTGACTGTAATCATAAAGGTGAACCAAATGATATCTGCTAAACAAATAAAATTAAGGTGACAACATATTGTTTATGAAAAGTCAGTCATATAACTGTCCAAAAATGAACAATGTAACTCGTCATATTAAGATTTAAGTTGCAAATGTGTTATTTTAGAGTTGTCAGATTATCCACATAGATGACACAGATATTTTTTTATTTACAGTCCTAAATTAAACAGACCTTTCCAAGAAGGAGGCCCAGTGGGTGTTAGGGAAATAGATATACAGCAGGATTGCAGGTTCAAATCCAGTAAGGGTGTTATCTTTCATACCTTCCACAAAGCATTAATAAAGGACATGGAACTAATGAAAGTGATGGTGAAGTGAATACCACCTGCATTGTTATACACCATTATACATAAACACACTGATGCTCTCTTGTGCTTTTGAAACCACCTTGATGGCTGTCATCATTGTTTCTCCAAGAGTTCTTGAAATATCTTTCACTAGTCTACTGAACCCTGGAGCAGGGAACTTCGCCTGAACTGCTTCAGTAAATATCCAGCTGCATAATGGTGTGTGAAATGTAAGCTATATAAGTTGCCTTCTATAGAGAGAAGCTTTTCAAGTAGTTAATGAAATAATGCATGATAGCATGTAAATAATAAGCACTGGAATTCAAGGTTAACGGTTGATCCAGATGAAGTTCTGCAGTTAACCTCCTTCTGTTACCCCTCCCCCTGCACAGTGGCTCCCACTTCAATCCACCATTCACTATTGCCATCTTCCTGTGTGGAGGTGTGGAGCTCGGCATGGTGGCCCCGTACATTATCAGTCAGCTGATTGGAGGGGTAGTCGGAGCTGCCATGTCAAAGGTCAGCCCAACATTGAGGTGATTCATTAGTATAGTGACATAGGGGTTTTTCCACTCCTGCTAACTGAAGTAGCTATTTGCTATATGCCAATATGTGTAGCATGTTTTAAAAATATACTACTGTATGTGAAATTGTTTATCCTATTACATATAATTTTTCAAGGTGTTTTATAAGATGTATTGCATTTTAATGAGATAATGTATATAGAGGTAGTTAAAATGTGAATGATGTTATCTGCAGTTCTGTGCCCCATGGAGGACCCAAACCTGTAACCTTCTGGTTAAAAGTGCAGTTCCTCCACACCGGTACCTGGAGAGCTGAACCCTTACTGAATCAGTTTTTTTAGATGATGACGGTGGAGGAGAACTATGCCAAAGCCACGGGAGCTGCCTTCACCATCCTGCAGTCAGAGGAGCAGCTGCCACGGGCCATTTTTGCTGAGGCGGCCATGACGTGCCTGGTCACTGTGGTGGTGCTGATGGGCGCTTTGAATGGCAAGACCAAGAGCCCCATGGTGCCCTTCCTGGTGGGAAGCGCCATCATCATCAACGTTCTGGCTGGGTGCGTGTCTATGGCAACGGTCTATACTGAAGGGTTGACTGACGGAGTGAGTGAGGGAGTGAGTGTCTGAGTGAGTGAGTCTCTGAGGGAGTGTTGACTGATTAATTGATTGATTGATTGATCTACCAAATTAGGGCAGTCTCCATGTGCTGATAGTTCACTTGTTACCACAGAGCCGACATTTCCGGGACATGTCTGAACCCCGCCCGAGCGATGGGACCAGCAGTGATGACCAGCTACTGGACATACCACTGGGTGTACTGGGCCGGCCCCATAGCAGGCAGTTTGGTGGCTGTAGTTTTTGTCAGGTAAGAGGGCCAGGAGCTCAGAATTACATTACATTACATTACGCTATTTAGCAGACACTCTTAGCCAGAGCGACTTCCAAATAAGTGCATCACAATGCTTAGAGTAGTTATCGAGAAGCACTACAAGAGGTCATTAAGATACTGAGTTAAGTGCTCAACTGGTATAGAGCATTTTTTTAAATAGAAAATAGGGATAGATAGGACAGATAGAGAAGGAGGTAGACTAGAGATAAAGCTTGAAGAGATGAGTTTTCAGCTTTCTCTTGAAGCCACCCAGGGAGTCTGTTGTACAAACCCCAGCAGGAATCTCATTCCACCAGTGTCAAGCAAGTACTTAGAAGAGGCGGGTCAGAGAGATGCTGCCCTTGTATTTCGGGACACAGAGGCGACCTGAGGTAGCATAGCAGAGCGCTCTCACTGACTTGTAGGCCTTGATCATGTCCTGTATGTATTGGGGGGCTGATCCCTTAAGTCCCTTAAAGGTTAGTAACAAGGTCTTGAACTTGATCCTTACGGCAATCGGTAGCCAGTGGAGGGACTCAAAGAGAGGTATCAGATGGGCCTGCTTGGGGGGGTTGAACGTCAGTCAGGCTGCTGCGTTCTGGATAAGCTGCAGTGGTCAGATGGCATTTGCCGGGAGGCCGGCAAGCAGCGAGGTGCAGACGTCACAGGATGGGAGCCTGGGTCATGACTTGGGCTGAGTATTTGGAGGGGTCTGGTCTGATCTTCCTGATGTTGAATAACAGGAATCTGCAGATCCTGGTTGTGGCTACAATATGCGCCTTGAAAGACAGATTGCTGTCCAAGGTTACCCCTAGGTTTTTGCCGTCTGTGGTTGCCATTACCTTTGCATTATCAATGCAAATTTAGATAATTACAGAAACAAAATAGAATACACCAGTCTGGCCTGCAGAGTTGAGATCTATGAGTGTAGCCTGAAAACCCACATCTTTAGACTGTTCATCACAGACCATTAGTTCTAACTCAACATCCAACATTACTCTTCTGATGCAGCACTTTCTATTAAAAAACTAACACACTGTACTCAGCTATGCTGATTTATATGTGCACTGAGTATTAACTTCGCACTGAACAGTACATAAATATATATATGGTATTTTATTTCAGAGTTTTCTCTAATTGGGCATGGTGAAATTAACATAGAAGCTGAACTGTGCACGGAGCTGTGCTACTTTACACTTTAGACCCGTTGCCTGTGGTTAGGTCTTGTCATTTTCATTTGATGTTGCTTTCCATATTGGCCTAGTAAGCCGCTTTGCATACAAGTGGCTGTCAAATGAATAAAGGTGAAAGCACACACAACAGGGCAAATGGACCAATGGTTACACAAGTGTCTGAATATTACAACAGAGCGTTAAGGGCCTGACAGGTACAGTATAGTCCAGCTTCATTTATTGGCATTATCACACTGAATCTTTTTAACTTTCTTTTCCAGACTCGTGCTTGGAGATGAAAAGACCCGTCTTATCCTGAAGTGACACGCTTGCTGAATGTTGGGTTAATCGACGTTGGACTTTATTTTGTGTGCAAAAATGTGCATGAGAATAAGCGTGCCTAAAAGGGCCATGGGGTGCTTCTATAGAAGAAAAATAAACCCACGGACAGTGTTTGATTGGCCATATCAAAATTTCATGAATATGCCTCATAAAGGGTCATTTGTTTGGGGTATGCTTGGTACATCCATTTAAACACTTTCACCAGGGGGGGGGGCTCTTTCTCAAATGCTTTACTGGCTGAAAAATGTCAAATTCAGGTCATCAAGGTCCAATTACATGTACAAGCTAAATTATTGTCGGGAAAGCTATTGATTTCCTTTCATAGGGAAATCCACGGTGTCCCTGTCCACTTGAGAATACACAGATATTTCATCTGTGGGTAATCTCTGTTTTTGTCTTCTTGCCTACTGTAAGTTAAATATTTTAGTTCTCTTCTGTCCACTCTTAAAGCTGAAACACTGGCTGGCTAGAAAGTAAGTATACCTCACGGTTTTCCACAAATGTGAGCAGTACCTGCCGATCTTCGGAGAAGACCAGCGCGGATTCGCGAATCGCCCATGCCATGAAATAGAAAAATCTGCCGCAAAATTACTCATGATGCACTAATTGCATCCTTAATCGGCGTACTCGTTCTGAGAGTTGTAAATACTGTAGCTAACGCTGTGACTGCCTGGAAGTAGAAGAAGCGCGTGTGTGTGCGTTTGTGCGTGTGTGTGCCGTATGCAAGAGCCCCCTATACCCCCACCCCCGACCCCGCGCACGTACCTGCTCCTGATAATCCTGATAATCTTTTACGCACGTGACCCTTTTATTGAACCAAAGTAAAAGCACTGTAAACTGGCACAAAATGGCAACTCCGTTTTACTGAGCCGAAACGACCATGTACATCCCATAATAAAGTTTTGTAATCAGTAACGTGCGCCTATTCTTAAACATATTTTACAGCCTACATTAATACGAAATTTTCTATGTGCCTGGAGACGGTGATGATACTGTACATGAAAACACCAAACAATGTATGAATAAGGAGGTGGAATGCCCTTTGCCTTTACAACAGCCTCAATACTTTTTGGAGTGACGGTAAACAAATTTGAACCGTTTCTAGTGGGATATTGGGCAATTTATGACATGAAGAGCCTCAAATTCTTTGAGAGAACAGAGGTGGGGCATCTACTCTGCAAAGGTCGTATATATATAGAAAGAGAGACAAAGGTATGGATTAGTATTAATTTATTTTTATATTGTGTATGGATATTTACATTTACATTTATTTATTTAGCAGACGCTTTTATTCAAAGCGACTTACAAAAGTGCATACAGCAAGTATAGCGACAGTACGGGGACAGGATGTGTACAGTTCCACAATGAGACAGTTCTCAGCTGAGAGCAAGGTCTGTTTGAGGACACAGTACTATCAGATAACATAAATTATGGTTACCAAAAAGTCGTAAATTATTTGGCTGTAATTATTGCTACTTTCGGGTTTTTGAACACTCTGAAAAAATGATCAAATACCCTGTGTCGATCGTAGCATAATAAAGTGACCAGCATTTATTAGTAGCCCTATGAATAAAAGTACTTCCTGCAAATGTCAACGCACGCTTTCCCCATCAAGATCATTTTACGGATTTTCAGCTTCAGATATTAATCAGTGATTTGGAGATGTTTATTTACTCTTTATTATGTAATGCAATATGGCACAGGTTTTGCACATCACCCAAGAGGATCGTTTCCACATGATGTCTTCGTTGAAATGAACTTGTGACGTACAATACCAAGAATACAACGTCTAACTGACGTCAGTTGAATAAAAGTTGTGACACAGGAGAAAGCAGCCATTTTTGGGGGCGGAGGGATGGACGACTCGGGCTCAACAATTAAGCCAGAGGTGCAACCGGCAGACACGGGAAACAGGTTTGGATTTGATTAACCGTAATGTAAAACACTGACCTAAATTTAAACGTTGATATAGGCTATACATGTGGGGGGACTTCATTCCACTTGCGAATACGACCATACACATGGTTTGATATTCCACGTTGAGACAAGCTAATTTCGTTTTCCTGCCGGGTGGAAGCACGTCTTGTTTGCTGGTCCTTGTTTTAGCGGTACTTCTCCGACAAAGCCAGGGCCACCTGGACAAGGAACTTGTCAACGCCCACGTGCACCTGTGGGGTAAAGTCATCTGGGAACATCATAGCCAGCACCACGAGGAGGTTGTGGGACAGGATCTGTGAAAGGCAATACAACGCTGTGAAGCAGCCTCTTAACGAGCACTGACCTTTTCCTGTCTCAATAAACTTCACACACAAATGTGAATTAAAGGGATCCATTTTACTGAAGAACCCGTGGAATTCCATTTCTAATTAAGTGATGTGCGCGTATTTTAGGCCGTCATCTATATCCCATTCGACTTTACCTTGAAGTTGGCCGGGTCTACGCGGAGCATGAAGGCGTGCAGTTCGCTAAGATTGAGAAGTCCACCCTTGAGGTCGTCAATTTTTTCAATCGCATCTAAGACAGCTGTCACGACTGTCAGACCATGTTTCTTTACGGGGGCGGAGCCAGGACTCAGGTCCTTCCAGTGAGAGAAGTAGGTCTTCGTCTGGGGGTACACGACCAGCATTCTGGTGGGACAGAAAAGCATCTGGATTGTAGAAAAAGTCATCATAATAACAGAAATTGGATCTCGACGTTATAAGACATGCTGTCATTTACGGCAGCCGTTGTTACCTGGAGAGAGCCTCGTTTCCGATGTCCTCCGCCTTCGGAGCAACTTTACCAAAGAAGTCCTTCACAATGGCTTTATCTTTAGCTGTGAGACTCATAGTGACTGTAGCTAGTCCACCTGACAAGACTCCGTGCCAACGACCAATGCCAACGCAGGAGCTGTTTGTGTTTATATTGCTTCTGCACGAGTGACTGTTCAGGCACGTTCAGCTCAATCGAATATTTCAATTTGTCTACTGAGACCCGTGCATTGATGTTATTTGACGAAGTTATTTTCGGAAATGGTAGAAATGTAACTTAAAGCCGGTTTTAGTCACTACTTACGTGTCAATAGTTTATTCATCTGTTCTTTGATATTGACATATTTTCTATCTCGACGTTATATGGACATATTTCCAAATTTGTTTACGTTTTGAGGCCAGTATGATCTTGATGTTGAAAAATATTATGTCGGAGCAAGCATCCTGATTACTGAAATCATTATAGGAAGGACAAAATACTTTGGATGTGATTTTCCAATGACCTAATTTCTAGTGCGTGTTCATGAACAATGTTTCAAATGGTCAACCATCTGTTGGGATGCTGTGATTGTCTGGACTATTATGCTGTGTCATTGTATTAGCTGGCTCGCTCCCAGCTTATCTTTTAAATGAGAAAAATCGGGCTTTGCTGACGTTTTCATCCTATCAAATATAAATGACTTTTGCTGTCATTGTGATCTGACGTATGAACAGTGACATGACTTTGATTCAGCTGCGTACGAAAAAAAATCTCAAAAATAAAGAATAAAGAGTAGGTTAACTGTTGGACTGGCCGACCTTCATCCAGTTTCTATCAATGTAATGACAGTGCTTCGTTCACATGATGTTGCGGAGAAGCAGGTTATTCATCCGCTCTAATCTGTGAATGAATAAAATCGCAGATGTTTAAGATACAAAATCAACATGGTGGAAGCATTATTCCAGAAAGTTCTCTGGACAACTTTAATGGATGTCTCGCCTTTGTTTTGGACACAAACGTCTGCAATTACATGGGTCGAATTTGCTTTGGAAGCTTTTCCACTGAGGTAAGTAAAATATTTTCACAGAAGTTTCGAGACGATTCTGCTGTACTTATCAGCTAACATCACTCGGCACTAATGACAACGCATTTCTTAACCGGGCGTGGTCGCCCTTGTTGTGGCAGGGCGTAAAATCCAATAATAAGCTGCACATTGTTTTTTAAAAATATTTTTTCTCTGTCAAGTCAACATTATGCCTTGTCTTGTCTTAGGCTTCCTTTGCTGTATATATTTTTTCATTTGAGCCAAATTATATGCTTAATTCAGACTTTTGTTTTTCTTTTTGTATTCCAAGGTTTGTCGATATTAACATAACGGCATACAACCAGATGCGATCGATTGGCAGTTTTCAAACGCCCATAGAGCAAAGCTCCGGGCACCAGCGTTTAGAAGAGAACCGGGGCCTAAAACCAAATACCATGAGAGCTGTGCCGATGCAAACGATATTTGTAAACATTATTTTACATTAAAATGTAACGGTAACCTTGTAACAGTAATGCTAAAAGTACAATCAAATGGATACTGAATTCAGAATGTGGTTTCAGCTCCCTCTTTACTCATATTTTTTTCAACATTTCGTATCAATCCTACCGCCGGTCACCGGCAGAGAGATCAACCGAATTGTATTGAGAACAGAAAAGGGCCTATATAAATAGAGTGTGTTGTGGTTTGGTGCCACTGAGGTTGTATTCAAAGACATTACACGGAATTTGGTTACTATGCATAGATCGTCGATAGTTTTCCCCCGAAGAACCTCGATTTCTATGACAACGTTTACCGATGTAATTGAAATCTCGCCACGCCTGATTATACCGCAAAAGTTAGACTTTAATCTTCCCATATACCAGTGCCTTCTTCCCATAAACAGGACTCGAAAAGGTTTAGTTGACTGAGATGGCTGGTATATTGAGTTTCTCATCTTGACAGTCATGTGCACAGAACGGTGACACTCATGCTTCGACTAAATTATTAATCTTTACTGACAAATAAACTACAAATTGCTGAATCACTACTTCATTACGCCAAGAAGAATGATGAATTTGACTGACTTAAGTGCAGCATCACAGAACACAAAATTATGCATGGTGGTTTGTTTTTATTGTCAGTAAAACACAGCATGATATTTAACATTTCACATGAAAATAAATTCTATGTTTTTTCTTGTCTCTAAGCTGTGTCGAGTGGAAGGCAGGCAACTTTAGTGGTACTGCCTCTGGAGGGCGGAAATGACAACGCGCAGGAACTTCTGCCAAGTAGCTTGGACCTCAGGAGTGAAGGCGCTACCTAACTGGCCTGCGACGACAATTGTGAGACAGTCGCCCAGGAGCTGTAAGGAGGAAAATGGAACAAAATGTTAGCCCCACACGTGTGCTGTCTGCCATTTTTGGTGAGTAGATAGTTTTATACGATGCTTAAATCAGGTAGATAACAAAGGCGCATCCGCTGCCATCGTTGAGCATTTTTGTGTAGAGTGTTTGGTTTCAACGGTCAGTCCTTGGAACCATAGTGTCGCTCACTCAGTCTCTGAGTGACTCCACTAAACTTTTGTTCTGCCAATATGCACGGATTAGCACCGCCAAAAAAGGCATAAGTAGTTGTAGTGAACAAAACAGGATGTCATTAACAGTTTGCACCGCTGAATACGACTGACAGCTAGTTCAGCCATAATTATTTCATTGGTACAGAAACAACACATACTTTATTTAGTCAACCAAATTATCTGAGCTGGTTTCTGTGAGTGGTTATTTAAAGTGGTTTCGTAGGCTTTAGTAAACCTCACCGGTACACATATGCAATGTACGTAACATTGGGCAAATTACCTATAATGCTTAAGGATTGCAATGCCAGTGTTTGCTAGCTTGCTAGAATCTAGAAAGTACGAAGTAAATCGTGAATCATATTGTGTTTCGCAGTTTCCCGGCAGCTGTGAGAGCTACGGTAAAATAGCGCTGGTTTATCGATTTGTGTCAGATGCTGAAAGCCTTTGCCTACCCTGAAGTTGTCGGGATCCACGTGCAGCTTCTCGGAGTGCAGCACGCTCAGCTCGGCGTACGTTTCCTTGATGTTGTCCATGTTCTGCACGGCGCGGTCCAGTCCGTGCAGCACCACCTTTCCATGGGCTCGCACCTTGTCATTACCCATGATGGACTCGACACTGCTGAAGGTCCCGAACCCTCCAAAGTACCGCTGAGTCCAAGGATACACGAACATGACCCTAGACCAGACAGAATTGTATGTATATATACATTTATAAATAAACAGGTCTGGGCATATACATATACAAAAGTTACATCTTCCCAGGATAATGCTAGGACAGATTAATGATCCGAAGCATTAGGCTACATATAGTAAATTGGCAGGCGCTCTTATCCAGCGCGACTTCCAAAGACCAATTATAAATCGCATCTCATAAAGTTGCATTAAAGTGACACGCACTGGACAGCTTACCACATGCAACATGCCGCCGCCTGGTGTGATAGGTGTGCATAAGATCTTGGTATAAATTAGGTCACTGTTTAAAGTATTTAAAATTGATGAGTGCTGAGCTGGAAGAGCTTCACAACCGACATTTCACCCACATATGCTAGCCCTGACACATCAGGGGAGATATCTTGGGAGACATACTAATAATATCCACTTCATTTCAGGTATAGTTAAAAGGCACGAGGCAGTTTTTTAAGACGTAGACTAAATACCCTCAACAGTCAATAATTGCTGTATATTTATTAGCAATAATGCTTTTATGTTTTTGAAGTCAATGTCTCATAAATATTGGAAATGGTAAGCCGTTTCCTACCTGCCTAAGGCTTCGGGGCCGACCACGTCGTAGTTCATTTTGCCCCAGATGGTCTGGATGGCTTTACGTTCTTCTTCTGTCCACTCGACCATGTTGAAGGTTCAGGGGTTTGTTGAGCGAGATGATCTGTTGACTCTCAAGGACACGGTCTTATATTTATCGTGAATTACTCCGCCCCACGAATGAGGGGGCGGGCCACGTCTGACCACAGCACGAACACATGCCAACAATTGCACTCACGCTGCCAAGCGAACCTCATCCCGATCTCTCAAATTCTGCGGGTGCTGGTATCTGTAGGTCTCACGTCAGAGGATAACGTCATCTGTCACCTCAGATGACATTCAGATGACATTATCTGACCTGTGCAAGCGCACACATTAGAGCTTAGAAAAGCAGAAAGAATTTTAAACCTGTTCTTTTTGCTAACGTGGAAGATGTCTACAGTTTAAATGATTGGATTAAGTATGAAATAAGGTTTATTGAAGCTATGCCTGCTATTTAATGCAATTCGTCAAACATGGCAAAATAAGGAACAAAAGTCATAATTGTCTAGATATGGATAATCTCCGTCTGAACAATTGACTGTAGACACGTAACGTCGACTGCAAAAAGCAGTTTGTAGGATTTTTTTTTCCTGAATTGCAAATTGAAAAAATACAACTCATGTACGTCGCCTGTTTTGTAGCCTGCATGGTGTTCTAGCGCGTGCATGTTGATGGACTACCCTACGTCTAAGCGTGACTCACACAAAAAACGTCAATTCAGTATTTTATATGTTCATTCATTAAGTTATCCCCTTTGGATTCAAATGTGTTTTCCTGTGAGACGACTCCAACAGTTTACGATTGTAAATCACCGCGTCTTTGGTGGATTGAAACATTAGATACTTTTCAAGTGCATTTTATACATGATGGTGCCATCAAAAATGGCTCAGAACACTAGGGATTTACAGCATTTTGAATAGTGTAGAAGAGGCGGGCATTATGCCTGAACCGTTATTACCTAAACCTTTATTGCTCCATAAATCATCCAGCCGTATAAAACGTAAATAAATTAATCTAGGTCAATTAAGGGCGTCTGCTAAGCAAATGAGAACTAAAGAGACTGCGAATACTATTACCATCACGACCACTACTACTACTACAACGACTACCATAAGTGTACTACAAATAATACTACTGATAATTATTATGATCATTGTTCTTCAACGAAATTGACAAGGGTGATTGAAACATTTGGGAGAACCAAGCTTTTATTAAGTTTGAAAGTGAAATTTCGGTAGAGCTTAAAGGCTTAGTTGGTATTCTGTTTCAATGACTGCTGTTATCACTGGAAAGGAGCCGATGGTTTATCTTCGCGCAGACCGGATCCACCCTGTAGCGGATGAATTGCGTTTCTTTTCATTGATTTCTCAGGATGATTTCGAGAATTTCTAGAATTCAGAGAAACACACCCAAACTTGGTTGGCAGACAGTTTTGCTTGTTATTTTTTAATTGCAGAGCCCAGTATTTTTAGTATAAACTGATAACAATTAAATCATGTCTTTCGACGGATGAATTGCGAGGCTTGGATTAAGAAACTAATGCTGTCAGTGGCAGTAACAAGAAATATCATTTAAGTCGTCTGATCCCATAATGAGGTTAATAGGCTATATGATTCTTATATGTTTGGGAAAAGGTCACATTACAGTATTTGACATGACGAACTGTTGTCCGTATCCTAACCTGTACCCATCAGTGATTGTTCAAATTTCCTGTAAAGCGTGGCAGGTCATTCCAAACCATTTAGTGTTCAAATAATATTCGGCCGATCTGAAGATCGCAATAGGCCTACAGTAAAATAAATAAAGCCACACAGTAGAGTTTACCTTAGTTTTATGTAATTTTATGCCCATATTAATCTTGCCAATATTGCAGTCTAGCTTTGAGAAAGAATCTAAGAAAATGTCTTTCACATGTCGCAGGGCAATTATGATAGGTGGTAAAAAAAAGACACTTGCACAAAGTCGCTACTCAACATTAGAGGCAAACCCCAACGTGGACAGATTGAATAGTGCCCATATATGAGAGATTTTTTTCCGCCATGACCACTTCACTGATGAAAGCCTAAGGACAATTGTATAGAAATGCAGCTGCCATTGTAAAATATTATAACTGCTCATAAAATTACAATAAAATTCAGAACCCTTATGTGTGCATTTTAGTGACGATCGTTTTCAACCACTCTCTACACTGGTTTCGAGATCTGAGCCGTTTCGACCTGTCTCCAATCCTCACATGAACTTTATCCATTCCTATGTTGACTTCTGTGTTTTAGTCTTTAGACATTGTAATAATGAACTAAAGGTAGCATATGTTTTTATCAAAATGTGCCCTATCGGTTACAAAGTCACTATGTTTCTGTGTGACTTTTTAACTCTTTTCCATTCTTGCATATTCTTGATTTTTTTACTAATACTCCCATTGATTTGTGTCATTTCCTGATAAAATTAATGCCGACAAGTATTTCTCGTGTAAACTGAGATATAATCGATTTTTTTGCGTTAAGTAATGTTTTATATTGATTTTGCAACAGGGCTAGACTCAGCTGAAATGTAACTGATATTAACTTTCACAAGTTACACAAGGATTTTTGTTTTGAGAGTGACCCTTCAAGGTACACGAAAAGTTGGAAATGAATCGAAATTCTGCATAGTAATCGTTTGTTACATCTCGGAAAGTGTAATTGAGCATGACTAAAAACAAATATACCACGAAAATAATAACCATATAAAATAATTTTATATAAGTAATTGTTCATGTAGAATAGCTTCTTCATTTGATGTACATTTTCTCACTTCCAATTCAAACTGGAGGGGCTAAGAAGATGACCAAGCTACCAAGTTGGTAGTTAAAAGCAAATGTCCCACAAAATAATGATCATATTAAACTTGAATTTGTTCTTTTCGAATGACGTTTTCATATATACGTGCTACGTTTGGTGAGTGAAAAACGTCAGTTTCTGTAATATATTCATCATGAATATGAATTTGTGTGACATGCGAACTCAATCATTTAAGACAAATGATTTATCAACGGTGTACACTGCTGGAATTTGAAGTAGAGGAAATCAGATGTGTCTGTTGCCTCCCACCGTTGACGATGGCTCCATTACGCATGTGCCATATTATCTTGCAGGACGTTGGCACTGTCATGTCAGAGTTTTCTAGAAGATGGAATGGGGTCAAATTCGAACACGTCATGGGTGGGTGGGGGGGGGGGGGGGCTTTGGGCGTGCCCCTTCAAAAATTAGTATAAAAAGCGACTCTGCGAGTTTGACTGCAGCATACCATACTTCAGTATAGCACAGAAAGGGCTAAGATGAGTCTCTCAGCTAAGGACAAGGCCATTGTGAGGGGTTTTTGGGCTAAGGCTGCCACGAAGGCGGAGGATATCGGCTCCGAGGCTCTGTCCAGGTAATTGAACTGTGTTGAAGATGAACGTCACTCAACTTACCTTCAGTTTAGATGTCCTATGGTAAGATGTATCAGATATTTGTTATATGGCACTGAAACATGCTTTAACTTTAACTAAACTTTAACTTCCCGCACCAGAATGCTGGCTGTCTACCCCCAGACCAAGACCTACTTCTCTCACTGGAAAGACCTGAGACCCGGCTCCGCTCCAGTGAAGAAGCACGGCAAGGTCATCATGGGCGGAGTCAACGAGGCTGTTGAGAAGATGGACGACCTTGTCGGTGGCCTGTTAACCCTGAGCGAGCTGCACGCTTTCCAGCTGCGAATCGATCCTGCCAATTTCAAGGTAATATCACGACTGATAGCGCGTCCTGTTATTTCGGAAATTTGATATGCGGCAAGAAGGCTTGAGGATTTGAATCACAGGAGGGAAACTGCTGTTGTTCCCTTCAGCTATACATTCATTTCGAATAGGTTGGGTAAAATCCATCTCGTTAAATATATTTACAGAAGGCAGAAAGTTAAACGGATGGGAGTATATTGTCAACATGAACCTATTCTGTAGCATTTAGCATGTCTGTTTTGTATGTTGTCGCCGGTTTGGAAAGAGCTGTTTTGAATGCGCCCTAATATGTCTTGTTTTCATTGACAGATCCTGTCCCACAACATCCTCGTGGTGATGGCCATGCTCTTCCCCTCTGACTTCACCCCTGAGGTTCACGTGTCCATGGACAAATTCCTCAGCGCTGTCTCCTTGGCTCTGTCTGAAAAATACCGATAAGCCGTAGAGTCGCTGCAGAGAGGTGGGCGAGGACGTCAGGAAATACCATTCATGCCCTGTCTTTTAAAACAAGCCAAAATAAACAGTGTGATTGACCAAATGTAAAGTGTCGTGCGCAACTCATTCATATTCTCAATGTAGACATTTCCTCACAGGTTCAGAAGCGAAGTTACGAGATTGCCTCGCTGAACTCCGACTCAAATATTAATCCATTGGCTCGCACACACACGCCCGCATATTATTTACTCAATTATGCAAATAACTACCAGTAAAATATCCAAATCCCTTCATACGGGCTTCGTCACTCATTTGAAGATCATGTAAATATGAACATAACCTTTTTGTAACTTACATTCATGTTTAATTATTTAGCTGATGCTGTCATTCAAAGCGATTTACAAAAGTGTATGTAAGAAAGTCAAACTAAGAGCAGAGACTGCTAAGTCATAAAATGGCATATTCTGTGGCATTGTATGTAAAGAGGAGGATATACCAAATATGGTTTCGATTGTTTCGACTTCATTTCTCGGTGCACATGACAGTATTTCAACAGTACACGTCTGAATTTTCAGTTGCTGCTTCACAGGTGTCATTTTCGTTTCATGTAAAAGAATACCTCATTGAATGCAAAACCGACTTGAAGAAATGCGTTTCAGTTGCCAGGTTATTTCAGCGCCTATTTCATGTAGTCCAACCATTGTCCACATATGACATGTGATTTCCCACATGTAGCGCTACCCCTATGTAACCCATAATGGGTAGGGGCCCGGGATTCTTTACAATACTCTTACAATTACTGCAACCTTTTATAAACCTTATATTTTCTTTAGCTAATTATCACACCCTGGGCTTCCTTTATGCTACCCCAAACAATACAGTTGACTTTACCTTAGTACAATGTTACCTTTAAATAAGTACCCTTTTAATATTACCTTTCTGTTACATTAGGGAAAACTACATCAAGGATCAATTTCACAAAATTAATATTCAAAATAACTATTCACTCAGAGTATGAATAAACACCACAGGGGACAAGGCAAGCTTAGATATTATTTACTTAAGCAAAAAGCAAGCAAAATATAATTTCCCAATTCTTATCCTCTATTTTTAGTATCTTTCTCGTAGTCAACTAAGAAGTTGGATGTAAACATAAACGCAGTTTTCACGCTACAGCAACGTATATGAATACCAATTTGGATGCGAATATTCAGTTTGAGCTTTTTGCCAACCTGCGAATATACCAAGAACAGCACAATAAACCGTGGGCCCACACACACACACACACACACACAACTGCGCTACCTAGCTAGCTCGCTAATAGCTAGCGATCTATCAGACAGATAAAAGAAAATAATAAATAAAAACGTTGCAGGCCTGATCGGTGCTTGTATTCGGTGTGACCCAACACTATATGGCCGATTCTCTCTTCAGGATAAAATAAAATCAAACTCAGTACCTCTGTGTTCCGTCGGCTTCAGCTGCTCACACACACCACCATGGAAATCCAGCAGCAGTGGTCCTGGAGCCGTAACGGTTTCCGCCTCGCGCGTTGCCTCCACATCAATTCAGATGTGCTGGAGGGAATTGGAGCGCCTCTATAGCCCAGAACACTATCCGGATTCAGGTTGTATTTACATTCCAGTTCCAGCTCTTCAGGGTCTAGCTGTGACAACTAAACTAGAGCTAAAAAGTCCGTTCACTTTGCTACTGAAGGGCTATACACAGACTGAAAAAACTAGCTTAAGCATGCATGTACGCTACCGTAACAAAACGTCGAGCAGATATCTTGTCCGCAGCAGCTTACAACACACGAAATACCATACGCAGATTTCTGGTTGAGTGCCAAAGGCATTAACAATTAACAGAAACTGCACTTTAACCTGAGTTTACTACTTTTTAATGCAATATTGGGGAGACAAAGTGCTTTAGTCTCTCTCGCACTAACTCGTTCTTTTTTCCCTCTCCCTTTTTTCCCCCTTGACCTCTGGCTGGATCAACCAATGATGATGCATGATCGCGGACATCCACCGGAATTCAGGTAAATGAAATTACATCATCTCTTTCTCTCTCTTCAGTATACAGACATTAACTGCGGCATTAGACCTCACAAATAAACGAACAAGCTTAAACCTATGCTCTGTTAACATAATAAATAACCAACATTTAGATATTTACAGACAAGATATTTACAGACAAATTGATGCAAATCTGTCAAAGCCTTTTTCAAGGGTAATATTTTTCATTCATGGAAAATATGAAATAACTTGTGTAAATATAAGTGTTCAATGTAAATGTTAAATATAAATGTAAATGTTAAATATAAATTGTAAAAGTATTGCTGAAAAGTTAGCAAGAGCTCCGGCTAACGAGATAAAGGGACACATTTTTGGAAACGTGTATGAAAATCTGCTCCTATGTAATTGTAGACAATACAGCACATGATGGTTATGCGATGACATACGTCCGTCACGGACCAGTCCAGAAACACAGTCGGTGAACTCGTAGTATGTTAACTTGCAAAGAAGCTGCTAGCTATCGCCTTGGTAAGGTTACTACATTGTATTTCATTAGCTAGTTAGCTAACGTTGTATTTGCCTCTGTCACAACGCCATCACTCGCTTCTCATCTTTCGTAGCCTGTCTGGTCTGGTGACCTTGCTAACTTTTCAGCAATACTTAGGCTACGAACATCTGCTGGAATATAACGCTTGTTTGCTAGCGATGTTTGTTAACCATAAGGTAGTTAAATGTCCAATTTAAAAATCATTTTAAAAAATTACCGATGGCATACCGAAGCTACTGCTTTTTCAATTATTTCCGCCAAATCGCCACCACCTGTTGCTACACTCGCTATGTTTCTACATTGCCACACTGCTTGGATGTGAATGCCCGAGCTTTTCCATGGGAAAGACCATGCGTCACACAATGGGGTGTGGTTAATTACCATATTCATTAGGTTCATTCCACATGTGCATGCTAAATTCATTTAGCAGACGCTCTCATACATAGCCAAGAGAACTGAAGTGTCTCCAAGTCAAACGAGCAACAGGGCCAAACGTTACATTAGCCTACATTATTGGCATTTAGCAGAGCGACTTACATAACTTACATTTTTTTTTACAATGTTATGCTATGCTACACTGCAGACGTGATTAATAACACTCGCAGACTAGCAAATGCATGCATAACACCATTCAAGCATCAACACAACATAAACTATGCCAGTCTGAAACTAAGACAACCTAGAAATTGTGGAAAGTCGTCAAATAAGTGAAATAGCATATCATGTATATCATGAAATCATGGAAATCATGTATAAGGCAAATGAATAATTATATCCATAACTCATGGCAATAATACCAGTAGAAAGGAACCACGTAATAGTAGTGATGCAAGTAGCAGGAGCTGGTGGTGGGGGTTGAAGACTCTGCAGTCCGAGTCGGAAGATGGACAACGATTTTACTAATGTCAGGACTGCGGCTTCTTAGCCTGGTTTGTTTTTGTTTTCCCCGTCCATGTGCTTTTGTTTTTCCCTGTGTTCCAGCCCTGCCCTGCTCTCCGCCCTGTCTCCGCCCACCCGATTACCTGACCGGCTCCACCTGCCTGCCGACACACCTGCATCCCAGCTCCTTATTAGCCTTGCCCTATTTATTCCCCGTTTGTTTCTTGTCTCGTCGCGAGTTCGTCTCAATTATGCTGTTACGCTACGAGCCGGTCTCCCTCCCTCCCTCCCTCCCTCCCTCCCTCCCTCCCTCCCTGCCTCCCTGCCTCCCTGCCTCCCTGCCTGCCTGCCTGCCTCGCTGAATGTTTGCCTGTTTACTTGACTTCGGCTTTGGATCTGTTTTTGGTTTTGTCTGCTGTGCTTTTCTGGATTGTGACTTCGCCTGTTTTTTGACCCTGATTCCTGGACTGCGTTTTGGCTTTATTAAACTCGTTTGTGCATCCTGCATTCCTGTCTGCGCCCGAGTCCCTGCCTGAGCTGTGACAACTATTCTGACTCACATGGGAAGCTCATTCATCCAGTTTCTGTCATTGTAATGACAGTGCTTCGTTCACGTATTGTTGTGGAGGAGCAGGTTATTCATCCGCTCTGATTTACGAATTAATGAAATCGTAAATGTTTAAGGTACAAAATATAATTCGAATTGTCAATGTGGTGGAAATGTTGTTCCAGAAAGTTCTCTGGACACCTTTAATGGATGTCACGCCTTTGTTTTGGACTCAACCGTTGCATGTCTCTGCCAAACGGCTCGAAAAATGTGACAATGACCGTCTGCAATTACATGGGTCGAATGTGTTTGCTTTTTGCACTGAGATAAGTAAAATATTTTCATAAATGTTTCGAGACGATTCTGCTTAACTTGTCGACTAATATCATTCGGCAAAAATGACAACGTATTTCTTAGCCGGGCGTGATCGCTCTTGTTGTGGCAGCACGAAAGAATCCAATAATAAAATGTGCATTGTTTTGTTTTTTTTTTCCAATATCGTCTCAACATTATGCCTCGTCTTGGCTTAGGCTTACTTTGCTGTATGTATCTGTTAATTTATGCCAAATTATATTCATAATTGAAGCTCCTGGCAGAAGTGTTTAGAAGAGAACTGGGGCCCAAAAACCAACACAATAAAGTCTGTGCCAATGCAAACGTTATTTGTAAACATTATTTTACATTACAATGTAACGTTGTAACAGTGTAAACATTGAAACATCAAATTGGAGCACGAAATGTAGAAGTACAATTAAAGGGATATTGATTTTACAGAAAAACTTTCAGAATATGATTTTCAGCTGCCTCTATATATATATATATTTTTTTTTTTCCGGAAAGCAGAGTCACCAGCAGAGAGATCAACTTAAGGAGAACCGGAAAGTACATAAATTGAGTGTGTTGTGGTTTGGGGCCACTGGGGTTCTGTCCAAACGCGTAACACAGAATTTGGTTAATATCTAAAGTTCGATTATCGTCGATATTTTCCAACGAAGAACCTTGATTTCTGTGACGATGTTTACCGATGTAATTTGAATCTTGCCACGCCTGATTACACCTCTACAGTTAAACTTTAATCTTCCCAAATAACAATGCTGAACAGGGCTCGAAAAGGTTTAGTAGACTGAGATGGCTGGTATATTGAGTTCCACATCCTGACAGTCATGTGCACGGAACTGTGACACTTATGACAACTAAGTAAATTATTTATCGTTCACAACTACAAATTATTGATTCACTTCATTACGATGCGAATTAGAGTGATCAATTGTATGACTTAAGTGCAGCATCACAGAACACAGTTATGCATGGTAGTTTCTTTTTATTGTCAGTAAAACACAGCAGGATATTTGACATTTCACATGAAAATAAATCCTGTTTTTTCTCTAAGCTGTGTCGAGTGGAAGGCAGACAACTTTAGTGGTACTGCCTCTGGAGGGCGGAAATGACAACGCGCAGGAACTTCTGCCAAGTAGCTTGGACCTCAGGAGTGAAGGCGCGACCAAACTGGCCTGCGACGACAATTGTGAGACAGTCGCCCAGGAGCTGTAAGGAGGAAAATGGAACAAAATGTTAGCCCCACACGTGTGCTGTCTGCCATTTTTAGTGAGTAGATAGAGTTGTATACGCTGCTTAAATCAGGTAGATAACAAAGGCGCATCCGCTGCCATCGTTGAGCATTCTTGTGTAGAGTGTTTGGTTTCAACGGTCAGTCCTTGGAACCATAGTGTCGCTCACTCAGTCTCTGAGTGACTCCACTAAACTTTTGTTCTGCCAATATAGACGGATTAGCGCCGCCAAAAAGGCATAATAAGGTTAAAGTAGTTGTAGTGAACAAAACAGGATGTTATTAACAGTTTGCACCACTGAATACGACTGACGGCTAGTTCAGCCATAATTATTTCATTGGTACAGAAACAACACATACTTTATTTAGTCAACCAAATTATCTGAGCTGGTTTCTGTGAGTGCTTATTGTAGGTTTCGTAAGTGATTTCGTGGGCTTTAGTAAACCTCACCTGTACACATATGCAATGTACGTAACATTGGGCAAATTACCTATAATGCTTAAGGATTGCAATGCCAGTGTTTGCTAGCTTGCTAGAATCTAGAAAGTACGAAGTAAATCGTGAATCATATTGTGTTTCGCTGTGAGAGCTACGGTAAAATAGCGCTGGTTTATCGATTTGTGTCAGATGCTGAAAGCCTTTGCCTACCCTGAAGTTGTCGGGATCCACGTGCAGCTTCTCGGAGTGCAGCACGCTCAGCTCGGCGTACGTTTCCTTGATGTTGTCCATGTTCTGCACGGCGCGGTCCAGTCCGTGCAGCACCACCTTTCCGTGGGCTCGCACCTTGTCATTACCGAAGATGGACTCGACACTGCTGAAGGTCCCGAACCCTCCAAAGTACCGCTGAGTCCAAGGATACACGAACATGACCCTAGACAATACAGAACGGTATGTATATATACACTTATAAATGAACAGATAAGGAAGGATAATGCTAAAACAGATTAATGATCCGAAGCATTAGGCTACATATAGTAAATTGGCAGGCGCTCTTATCAAAGACCAATTATAAATCGCATCTCAGTTGCATTAAAGTGACACGCACTGAACAGCTTACCACATGCAAACATGCCGCCGCCTGGTGTGATAGGTGTGCATAAGATCTTGTTATAAGTTAGGTCACTGTTTAAAGTATTTTAAATTGATGAGTGCTGAGCTGGAAGAGCTTCACAACCGACATTTCACCCACATATGCTAGCCCTGATATGACATCTTGGGAGACATGCTAATAATATCCACCTCATTTCAGGTATAGTTAAAAGGCACGAGGCAGTTTTTTAAGACGTAGACTAAATACCCTCAACAGTCAATAATTGCTGTATATTTATTAGCAATAATGCTTTTATTAGTAATGTTTTTGAAGTCAATGTCTCATAAATATTGGAAATGGTAAGCCGTTTCCTACCTGCCTAAGGCTTCGGGGCCGACCACGTCGTAGTTCATTTTGCCCCAGATGGTCTGGATGGCTTTACGTTCTTCTTCTGTCCACTCGACCATGTTGAAGGTTCAGGGGTTCGTTGAGCGAGATGATCTGTTGACTGTCAAGGACACGGTCTTATATTTATCGTGAATTACTCCGCCCCAAGAATGAGGGGGCGGGCCACGTCTGACCACAGCACGGACACATGCCAACTGCACTCACGTTTTATGATTTCGCTGCCAAGCCAACCTCATCCCGATCTCTCAAATTCTGCGGGTGCTGGTATCTGTAGGTCTCACGTCAGAGGATACCGTCATCTGTCACCTTAGATGACATTCAGATGACATTATCTGACCTGTGCAAGCGCACACATTAGAGCTAGAAAAGCAGAAAGAATTTTAAACCTGTTCTTTTTGCTAACGTGGAAGATGTCTACAGTTTAAAATGATTTGATTAAGTATGAAATAAGGTTTATTGAAGCTATGCCTGCTATTTAATGCAATTCGTCAAACATGGCAAAATGAGGAACAAAAGTCATAATTGTCTAGATATGGATAATCTCCGTCTGAACAATTGACTGTAGACACGTAACGTCGACTGACGTTACAGCGACTTGCAAAAAAGCGAAAAAGGTTTGTAGGGTTTTTTTCTGAATTGCAAATCTACGTCTACGTCTAAGCGTAACTCACACAAAAACGTCAATTCAGTATATGTTTATATGTTCATTCACTAAGTTATCCCCTTTGCATTCAAATGTGTTTTCCTGTGAGACAACTCCAACATTTTACGATTGTAAATCACCGCGTCTTTCACCTTAGGCTTGTCTTCACGGCAATGGCGTTCAAGAATGGCAATGAGGATATTACAAGTACTGTTTACCAATAAGTGGAAGAAAAACAAAAACAAAAAAAATCGCAAAATCACATCAAATCGATGAAAGGTATATTGAAGGTGGATTGAAACATTAGATACTTTTCAAGTGCATTTTATACATGATGGTGCCATCAAAAGTATCCGGGCTCAAACACGAGGGATTTACAGCATGTTGAATAGTGTAGAAGAGGCAGGCATTATGCCTGAACCGTTATTATCTAAACCTTTATTGCTCCATAAATCATCCAGCCGTATAAAATGTAAATAAATTAATCTAGGTCGATTAAGGGCGTCTACTAAGCAAATGAGAACTAAAGAGACTGCGAATACTATTACCATCACGACCACTACTACTACTACAACGACTACCATAAGTGTACTACAAATAATACTACTGATAATTATTATGATCATTGTTCTTCAACGAAATTGACAAGGGTGATTGAAACATTTGGGAGAACCAAGCTTTTATATAGTTTGAAAGTGAAATTTCGGTAGAGCTTAAAGGCTTCGTTGGTATTCTGTTTCACTGACCGCTGTTGTCACTGGAAAGGAGCCAATGGTTTATCTTCGCGCAGACTGGATCCACCCTGTAGCGGATGAATTGCGTTTCTTTTCTTTGATTTCTCAGAATGATTTTCGAGAATTTCTAGAATTCAGAGAAACACACCCAAACTTGGTTGGCAGACAGTTTTGCTTGTTATTTTTTAATTGCAGAGCCCAGTATTTTTAGTATAAACTGATAACAATTAAATCATGTCTTTCGACGGATGAATTGCGAGGCTTGGATTAAGAAAATAATGCGTTCAGCGGTAATGACAAAAATATCTTTCAAATCGTCTGATCACATTATGATGTTAATATATGATTCTTATATGTTTGGGAAAGGCCACATTACAGTATTTGAAATGATGAACTGTTGTCCGTATCCTAACCTGTACCCATCAGTGATTGTTCAAATTTTCTGTAAAGCGTGGCAGGTCATTCCAAACCATTTAGTTTTCACATAATATTCGGCCGATGTCAAAATCGCAATGCAATAAAATAAACGAAAATACACAGAAAAGTATATCTTTAATGACTAATTTATATGTAACTTAATGCCCAAATTAATTTTAACAATATTTTAGTTGTCCCTACCTTTGAGAAAGGATCTAAGAAAAAATTTTGCACATCTCGCAGGGCAATTATAATTGGGCATAAAAAGTAAAATTTTTTTACTTTTTTTTTTACTAATTTTTACTAACTTGCACAAAGTCGCTACTCATCAGTAAAGTCTCCAATCCTCACACGAACTTTATCCATTCCTATGTTGACTTCTGTGTTTTAGCCTTTACACATTGTAATAATGAACTAAAGGTAGCATATGTTTTTAGCAAAATGTGCCCTATCGGTTACAAAGTTATATGTTTCTGTGTGACTTCTGTGTGACATCTGTTAAAATCTTTTTTCATTCTTGAATGTTCTTATTTTGACATTTTTTTACTAATACTGCCATACAGCTCTTTCTCGTGTATACTTAGATATAATCCATTTTTGCCTACCTTTCGCGTTTTTTTAGACTTTAAATGTGACTTTGTAGCTCACCTTTGCTTCATTGATTACTAAATATAAGGCACATTTTCCATATATACGTGCTGCGTTTGGTGAGTGAAAAAAGGACGCGCTTTTGTACTGTAATATATTCAATATGAATATGAATTTGTGTGACATGCGAACTCAATCATTTAAGACAAATATGATTTATCAACTGTTTACACTGCTGGAATTTGAAGTAGAGGAAATCAGATGTGTTTGTTGCCTCCCACCGTTGACGATGGCTCCATTACGCATGTGCCATATTATCTTGCAGGAGGTTGGCACTGTCATGTCAGAGTTTTCTAGAAGATGGAATGGGGTCAAATTCGAACACATGTCATGGGGGGCCTTGGGCGTGCCCCTTCAAAAATTAGTATAAAAAGCGACTCTGCGTTGTCACCGCAACAGAGTTTGACTGCAGCATACCATACTTCAGTATAGCACAGAAAGGGCTAAGATGAGTCTCTCAGCTAAGGACAAGGCCATTGTGAGGGGTTTTTGGGCTAAGGCTGCCACGAAGGCGGAGGATATCGGCTCCGAGGCTCTGTCCAGGTAATTGAACTGTAATAAAGATGAACGTCACTCAACTTACCTTCAGTTTAGATGTCTTATGGTAAGATGTATCAGATATTTGTTATATGGCACTGAAACATGCTTTTCGTCACTAAACTTTAACTTCCCGCGCCAGAATGCTGGCTGTCTACCCCCAGACCAAGACCTACTTCTCTCACTGGAAAGACCTGAGACCCGGCTCCGCTCCAGTGAAGAAGCACGGCAAGGTCATCATGGGCGGAGTCAACGAGGCTGTTCAGAAGATGGACGACCTTGTCGGTGGCCTGTTAACCCTCAGCGAGCTGCACGCTTTCCAGCTGCGAATCGATCCTGCCAATTTCAAGGTAATATCACGACTGATAGCGCGTCCTGTTATTTCGGAAATTTGATATGCGGCAAGAAGGCTTGAGGGTTTGAACCTCAGGAGGGAAACTGCTGTTGTTCCCTTCAGCTATACATTCATTTCGAATAGGTTGGGTAAAATCCATCTCGTTAAATATATTTACAGAAGGCAGTAAGTTAAACGGATAGGAGTATATTGTCAACATTAACCTATTCTGTAGCATTTAGCATGTCTGTTTTGTATGTTGTCGCCGGTTTGGAAAGAGCTGTTTTGAATGTGCCCTTATATGTCTTGTTTTCATTGACAGATCCTGTCCCACAACATCCTCGTGGTGATGGCCATGCTCTTCCCCGCTGACTTCACCCCTGAGGTTCACGTATCCATGGACAAATTCCTCACCGCTGTCTCCTTGGCTCTGTCTGAAAAATACCGATAAGCCGTAGAGTCGCTGCAGAGAGGCGGGCGAGGACGTCAGGAAATACCATTCATGCGCTGTCTTTTAAAACAAGCCAAAATAAACAGTGTGATTGATCAAATGTAAAGTGTCGTGCGCAACTCATTCATATTCTCAATGTAGACATTTCCTCACAGGTTCAGAATCGAAGTCACGAGATTGCCTTGCTGAACTCCGACTCAAATATTAATCCATTGGCACACACACATTTCTTAGTAAAATATGCGAATTGCTTCATAGGGGCTACACTATGAAAGAACATGTCTGTATCGTTTCCTTCAATGTGTTCTCAATTCCATTTCATTTTTTTAGCTAACGCTCTTGGTCAGAGCAATTTACAAGGGTGCTCCTAAGGAAGTGCGACTAAGAGCAGAGACGATACAAAATCGTAAGCCTAAATGCCGCAGTCCAGTAGGAGCCATTACATAGCATGGCATATTCTTTTAAATTCCAAACTAGGCTGGGTTACAGCATGAATGTTTAAGTTCTCAGTGTCCATGACTGATCAACAAAACCGTGCTGCTTTAAAATGTCCTTTTTACGTCATGTAATATACCTCATCGAACGGAAAGTCGGTTTTATTAAAAGTATTTCAGGAATACCAACAATAAAATTGATTTAAGGTGGGCATAGTGCCTAGTGAGAGTTCACCTGAATAATAAGATGGACTGGACTGACAACACAAATGCACTATATAAGAAAGGAAAGAGCAGACTCTATCTGCTGAGGAGACTCAGGTCTCAGGCAGCACTCCTGAGGACCTTGTTTGACTGATCAGCATTTTCTATGGAGTGGTTTGCTGGGGCAGCAGCATCTCGACTGCTGACAGGAAAAGACTTAACAGACTGCTTAAGAGGGCCAGCTCTGTCCTGGGATGCCCCCTCGACCCAGTGAAGATGGTGGGAGAAAGGAGAAAGATGGCTAAGCTATCTTCCCTGATGGAGAACAAGTCCCACCCCTTGCAGGATATTCTAACAGCACTGGGCAGCTCTTTCAGTGACAGGCTGCTTCACCCGCAGTGTGTGAAGGAGAGATACCGTAGGTCCTTCCTTCCTGCTGCAATGTACTTTGCAATATCACTAGAATGCCTGCTTGTACATACTGTGCATAGATGATAAATGTATACTTTATAATTGCTATAATTGCATTATCATGTGACATTGTATATTGCACATTCACAATATGATCCATCCCTTCTGATTTATTGTTCTTCCTGAATCCTTCCAGGAAACCACACACACATCCACACATTCCACACCCACTCCACGAAAATCCTCAAAAAAATCCTAAACCCGGAACCTGACTCCTGTGTCCTGACTGACACCCCACTGTGACAGCAGCATTAGCCTGAACCTAGTAGTTTACGGGTGAAACTGCCCCCTCAGTTTCACAGAGTGTGCGGCTGCCCCAGGCCCACAGTTCTGCCAGTTACAAAGGGGCCCATCTTGGGCCCAATCTGCCTGACTGAACATGCATTTTTGTTGTTTAGTTGTATATTTTGAATAAAGTTTGTTTGTGTGTCTTGATTGCAGCAAAAAATAAAAAATCAGACTGAGGGCGTAATGGTTTCGACCGACTCCTAGCTAAGTTTCTCTCCGCAATATTTATTTTGAATGAGCAGAGACACAACAGAGTTACAGAAACCTTTATTTGTTGTCCAGTATCCTTGTGTAAGTGTACAAACAGAAAAATTACGCCCTCTGTTCGAGTCCCAAAGTAGGAAATAGGCGTCTTGTTTTATTTCCCATCATCGTCACTGCTGACGGAGCCACTGTATTTAAAAATGGTCTCATGCAATGAGGTGTGCTGAAATAGCACACCTCATTGTAATCCACATTTCTCTCCATTCCAACCATCCATCTCCATAAGTTTCCCAATCTCCATACAGCCTGTAATAGGCTGTATAAGGGCCCACTACAGGTCCTCGCCCCCTCTACAATGAGCCATCGGCTCCACCCCTGGTCGAGACTAAACCAATTCACCTTGGTGGTGTGCAGACTGGTTTTATATTATTCTTAACGATTTCGCACAAACCAGAAAGAAATGCAACAATATGTTTGTGAAACTAAATATTCACAATATTATGAATGAATTGTGGTTTATTTGTTGGCATAGTGTGACTGATTTTGCTAATTGCATTAGTACTGTGCAAAGTTAGAGGTGCGCTGTTTGATAGATTCCCCCACTCCCCCTACCTCGGGCTTCCAGTGGGGAGACCTGAGGCCAACCTAACCCTGCCCCCCTCCCCATGTTGTACTTCTGAGTGGGAGACCTTCCCAGGTAGTAGCCTGCCTAGCTCACAAACTAGAATCAGGGCATCCACTCCAACAAGGTTAATTGACCCACACGGTGACATGATATCATTGACGTGACGTGCAAATGAGCGATAGAAAACCGATCACGCAAATGTCACCATTCCGAATTTTTTTGTGTGGGCGACCCATGCTGCCCCCGGCAAGATGCTGCCCTGGGCGGCTGCCCATGTCGCCCATACCTAAATCCGTTACTGTCTGTGAACATATTTACCGATGTAATTTGAATCTTGTCAAGCCTGATTACCTCCAAACTGTAGCCTATTCTTCCCACATACCAACATTAAAAAGGACCCTTTCAAATTCCAAAATTTCAGTTGGCTGGAAGGTTTAGTATTGTAACATCTTCATAGTCATTTGCAGCAAACGTGGGCACTTACCTGTCATCTAAATTATTAATCGTTATGTACAACTGCAGATTATACGAAAAAGGCACAAAAGACAGAATTCTATTTCATAATTTATTTTTACGGTCAGTAAAACACACATGACATTGAACATTTCAGACAAAAACAAATCCTGTGGTTCCTTTTTTCAGCTGTGTCGAGTGGAAGGCAGGCAGCTCTAGTGGTACTGCCTCTGGAGGGCGGAAACGATGACACGCAAGAACTTTTGCCAAGCAGCTTGGACCTCAGGAGTGAAGGCGCGACCATACTGGCCTGCGACGACAATTGTGAGACAGTCGCCCAGGAGCTGTAAGGAGGAAAATGGAACAAAATGTTAGCCCCACACGTGTGCTGTCTGCCATTTTTGGTGGTTTAATATGCTGCTTAAATCAGATAGGTCTAGATAACAAAGGCGCATCGGTGCCCATTGTGTAGAGTTTTTTTGGCTTCAAATGAGCAGTTCTTGGAACAGGAATGTCCCGAATTCTCTCACTAAGTGACTCCACCAAAGTAAGGATTGAACTTTTATTCTACCACTATAAAAATGCCTACCACTGCCAAAATGGCATAATGTGGCTTAAGTAGGCGCGGTCTACAAAACGGAGTTACAGTTACGCTTCGCGCCAGTGCAAGATTGGCAGCTAATTTTCCAATAATCATTTCAACAGGTAGTACCATAACACGCGCTTTATTTGATTAATATTTCAATGCAATGTTGTAACCATAAAAGGTGTATTCTAAGTGCTTTGACAGGTTAATTGATTTAGTGTTTTTTACCACTATACATTATTGTGTTTGCTGATTTGGAATGATGCAGTTGGAGTTTTACACAACTGCATACGTTATTAAATGGATAGCTGGTGTATATACCAAAATGACCGACATCTCTCAATTACACAAATCGCCCATGCATGTATGTTATTGTATATTGTATATTGTAACGAGCCCTGTGACCTCTGAGAATGGTGAATTAAAGTGGTTTAGTAGGCTTGTGTTCTTTCTTTAAAGTAGCACTTCACCTGAGTGGTATGCTACGTTGGACAAATTACCTGTTACGCAGCAGAAAGCACTTACAAGATGTTTTGTTAACATTAACGTGCCCTATTAACGTGCATCAGCGTCACTATTGTTTAGTTAGTGGATTTAGCAAGCGTTTGATTGCTGCCTACGAGCGAGCCCACTTGTTAATCGTTAAAAGATATTTCACAAGAAGTATTAAAACATTATTCATATCGTGTTTCGCAGTTTCTCAGCGGCTGTGAGAGCTACGGTAAAATAGCGCTGGTTTATCGATTTGTGTCAGATGCTGAAAGCCTTTGCCTACCCTGAAGTTGTCGGGATCCACGTGCAGCTTCTCGGAGTGCAGCACGCTCAGCTCGGCGTACGTTTCCTTGATGTTGTCCATGTTCTGCACGGCGCGGTCCAGTCCGTGCAGCACCACCTTTCCGTGGGCTCGCACCTTGTCATTATCCAAGATGGACTCGACACTGCTGAAGGTCCCGAACCCCCCAAAGTACCGCTGAGTCCAAGGATACACGATCATAGCCCTGATCGAGAAAGATAAAATTATCGATTTTGATTCGGCGAACTATAGAAAAAGAGTTACAGCTTGACACAGTGCCAGAACAGAGAACTGATCCGACACATTACATTCGCATTTATGCATTGTTATTTGGGAGACGGTCTCATCCAGAGTGAACAATCATAAAACGCATCTAATAATGTTACATTAGAGGGGGTAATATATAGGACAAATCCGAAGATTCGTCAGTCTGTTATGTGTGTATATGGTCTCGTTACTAGAGCTGTTAGGTCATTGTATAAAAATTGATTGTTAACAACCTGTATTTGTCTTGTGCTGGCCTTAATGTGACATCACAATGTCAGCTTCATTGCAGATATGTGGAAAACAAGGGAAAGTGCGATCCAACCCTTCAAACTTTTGCCTAAACAACCGTTTCCTAAATATTTACATATTTATTGACAATAATGTTTTTGCTATTAATGATTTTTCCGGACACTTGTCAATTAATGTCTAGCACCAACATTGGAAGTGATAAGCTGTTTCCTACCTGCCTAAGGCCTCAGGGCCGACCACTTCATAATTAATTTTGCTCCAGATGCTCTGGATGGCGTTACGTTCTTCTTCTGTCCACACGACCATGTTGAAGGTTCAGGGGTTCGTTGAGTAAGATGGTTTCTGGACGGCAGGGGCTTTTATTTGTAACTACTTAGAAGGGGCGTATCACATCTGGCCACAGGACGGTCACGTGCCAACACCTGCGTGCATGTTTTCTAGTTCGCTGCCAAGAGACCGTGGTCCCGATCTCTCAAATCCTGCGTGCGCTGGTATCTGTCGGTGTCACGTCGAGCGATAACGTCATCTGTCACATCAGATGACGTTACATGACCTGTGCACGCGCAAAAAGTGGAAGTGTTTTAGACGTGTTCTTTTTGCCAGGGTGGGAAATGTCTTCAATGAACATTATTTTATTAACTACAAGCTGCAGTTTATCGAAGCTATGATTGTTGTCTAATGTATTGCGTCTAACAATGGCAACACGCGAAACGAAGATCATAATTGACTACGTCTCCACTATCCAACTAAGGCTGGGCAATTAAGTGGAATCACATTAGTCAACTTGCGTAAACTTGCTCACACGAGAAAAAGATTTCAGAATCTTCTGTTGAGTTGCAAGTATAGAAAATGAAAACGATTGTGTTGCTACATAGTAGTCCACGTTCTTGGCGCGTGTTTGGTGATGGATTAATCTGCGTCAAAATGTGTCACCAAGACTGGTCAATTAATTAATATGTCAAAATTTGTTTTCTGGTGAGATGGCTCCAGCCTTGCACAGTTGTAAATCACTAGCACATCCTCATGCAAGGACCACTCACCGATAGATGGAGGGAAAATACTCAAAATCTCAAAAACCAAGATTCCCCAAATCAAATCAAATTACGTGGTTTTCAAGTTTTACGCTTTATTGGGAACGGTGCCATAAAAAAATGTCCGAACACTGGGGATTTATAGTATTTGGATACTGTGGAAGACACTGTCGCATAGTGATCAGGTGGCTAGACATTCCCGCTACGCCCTAAACCTGTATTGTTTCAGAGCATGTTCAGCTGTATAAACAAACGAGAAGTAAAACATAAACTAAATGTTTTAGTTGGTTAAGGGCGTCTGCTAGCAAATAACAACAACAGTGGCCGCGATTACTACAACTTCAGCAGCGACCACCACTGCTACTACAAGTAAGAATAGTAATTATTAGCATTAGTATTACTATTAGTATTTGACTTTTAATATTTATCTTGTCCTTCTTTTTATTATTATTATTATTGTTGTCGTTGTTGTTGTTGAATGAAATGATGAGAAGGTTGATTTAGCTATGAAAGGGAATGTAGGGGAACCGATCCTGTACGTAGTTTGAAGTGCAATCATTAGTTCAAGGTTTAGTGCATATTCAGTTTCACCGACTGCTGGTATGACGCGCAGCAGTTATCTAAACATTCAGACCAGATCCACCCTGTTGTGGATTCAGTGAATTGCGTTGGTTTTCTCTGATCATCAAGGATGATTTCTAGAGTTTCCAGAACTCAGAGATACACACCCAAACGTAGCAGGCGGTTATGCTTCCGTTATTGTTTAATTGCAGAGACCATTGTTTTTAGTATTTAGGCCCTACTGATAAAATTTAAATCATGTCTTTCGACGGATGAATTGCCGGGATTGGATTAAGAGTAATGTCTCAATTTTCGGTGGAAGAAAAACCATGTACGATGAAGTCTATAACATATGTTTCTTTTTTTAAAATTGACGAACAAACTGATGTCTGTATTCTAACCTGTGACCATCAGCGATTGTTCAAATTTCCTGAAAAGCGTGGCCGGTCATTCCGAACCATTTCATGTTCAATAACTTTAAGCCGATCTCAAAATCGCAATACAATAAAATAAATAAATGTAGGCCTAAATAGAAGAGTTCATCTTTATTGACTCAGTTTTATGTAGCTTGATGCCCAGATTAATCTTAACAATGCTGAGGTTTGTCGCTACCTTTGAGAAAGAATCTAAGAAACTGAGATGTGATCAATTTGGCTGATGTTAATATTTTTATATTGATCTTGCACCAGTGTCAAATGGTTTATGGCTGTATATGGTATTAACTTTGTCAACTTACACAAGCGTTTCTGTTTTGAGGCTGACCCCTCAGGTGCTGACCCTTCAGGTACACAAACAACGGCAAATTTATTGAAAATGTGTACGAGTTGAGTATGATTAAAAGCAAATGTCCCACGAAATGTCCCAAGATAACCGTATAGATCTGGAATTTCGAATAACCTTTTGATTAGATTTTTTATCGCGATTCAAGTTGGAGAAGGAAAGTGCGTGATTCGGCTACTTAATCCACTAGCCCGGCTTCGTGCTTAAATTTAGATTTACAATGTGAATTTGTAGCCTATTTAGAATATATTGATTGCTTATTGCGTATTGTTTCTTATTTATTATTTCTTACTATTATACAACCACGTATAATTTCTCAAAATATATTCAATATGTATAGGAATATGTTTGAAATATGAACAGTATCATTTCATACAGCTGCGATTTGTGCGTGCTTTGCATTGTTTCAATTGGATCTAGAGGAACGTAGATGTCTCTGTTGCCTCCCACTGGTTACGAAACTATTACGCACGTTCCCTGTTATCTTGCAGGGATTGGCACATCGTCATTGCCGAGTCTTCGAGACGTTCGAAACGGGTGAAATGCCCACGCAAGTAGCAGGTGGGCTTTGGGCGTGCCCCCCTCAGAAATTCATATAAAAAAGGGTGCCTGGGTTGTCACCGCAACAGAGTTTACCCTCAGCATACCGTACTTCCCTGTTGCAAAAGAAGAATTAAGATGAGTCTCTCAGCTAAGGACAAGGCCATTGTGAGGGGTTTTTGGGCTAAGGCTGCCACGAAGGCGGATGATATCGGCTCCGAGGCTCTGTCCAGGTAATTGAACTGCAATGAAGATGAACGTCGCTCAACTTGATATATTCAGTTTACATGTGTTGTGGTAAGCTGTAAGCTGATGTTATTTATATAGCATACTTTTCTCCACTAAACTTTAACTTCCTGCGCCAGAATGCTGGCTGTCTACCCCCAGACCAAGACCTACTTCTCTCACTGGAAAGACCTGAGACCCGGCTCCGCTCCAGTGAAGAAGCACGGCAAGGTCATCATGGGCGGAGTCAACGAGGCTGTTGAGAAGATGGACGACCTTGTCGGTGGCCTGTTAACCCTGAGCGAGCTGCACGCTTTTCAGTTGCGAGTCGATCCTGCCAATTTCAAGGTAAAATAAGGGCTCTTACCGCGTCCTGTTATTTCGGAAAGTTGATTTGCGGCCGATAGATGGGGCATTGTATTTGGCCCCTTTAGCTAGGCATTTAATACGAGAACCTGTCTATTTGACTGCACCCTTATATGTCTTGTTTTCATTGACAGATCCTGTCCCACAACATCCTCGTGGTGATGGCCATGCTCTTCCCCTCTGACTTCACTCCTGAGGTTCACGTGTCCATGGACAAATTCCTCACCGCTGTCTCCTTGGCTCTGTCTGAAAAATACCGATAAGCCGTAGCATCGCAGCGGAGGCAGGCGAGGTCGTCAGGAAATAGGCCTACCATTCATGCGCTGTCTTTTAAAACAAACCAAAATACAGTGTGCACAGCTCATTCATATTCTCAATGTAGACATTTTCTCACAAGTTCAGAAGCAAAGTCATAAGATTGCCTCGGTTGACTCAGATTCAAATACAATCAGGGCCGTGGGAAGTAGGGGTGCTGCAGCACCCCCTGTTGGAAAAGGCAGACATCACAGGCACGGCACTCTGCCAGATAAACGTTTTAAAACATTTAAAATAATTATCCTGTTGTTATTTACCTAAGAATTTAATGTTTGAAGTTGAGAAATTAGCAATACTGAATAATCATTATTTATATAACGCCAAGCATCATGGTCAATGGACGTCACGTAACCTAGTCATCCATCTTTATTTTACAAATTAAAGGAAAAAAATTTACACGCAAATTCAAAAACAGAGACGCCATCACGTTTCCCGCCTGTAGCTGTTCTACCCCCGCCCTGCTACCCATTCCTGTCCTTCCCGGACTCAGATGAGCAGGTACTTAACCCCACGTTATCCTTCCGCACACGTGCCCCACTGCAGTACACGTAATCTGGCGCCCTCGCAACCGCGGCACGGGGAGAGAGAGAACCGCTCTTTTCCACGGCCGGGGTGTGTGTGTGTGTGTGTGGGGGGGGGTCGCTCCTGTGGACGGGCTGGCGACGACCCACGTCTTCTCGCTAGCAGGTCCCTCTGAGGGAAACAGGTCGGCAGCCGGTCCGCCCTCTTCCCTCTCCATTTCGTGCCGGGGACTCACGCACACAGTTGCCAGTTCGCGGTGTCACCTCCCTCACAACCGGGGATCCACCTCTCGGGCACGCACTTTCCACGGGGTGGGGGCTCTCCTCGGTCCCGGCTGCGTCCTGGAACTGTTCGTTGTTTCCCTTCCCCCTGAGGGACTCGCCGCGTACACTCTTCTGGTCGACGCTTTTCCCTGGAGCCGCCTAAAATGCACGCACGAAGACTACCTCGCACCCATGCATGCCAAAAGAAAAAAATGATATGATGGATGCCCCGACCTACCTCCAGGACCCCATCCTACCCTATGCACCCGCTCGACAACTTCGCTCTGCTACATCCAGACGCCTCGCTCCTCCCACTAACAGAACGAAAGGCCCACGCTCCTCGCAATGTCGCTTTTCCATCATCGCCCCCCAATGGTGGAATAGGCTCCCCACCACCCTGAGAACAACTCCTTTACTCCAACCCTCCAGACATGGGCTGAAGAAACACCTCTTGCCATTTTTACCTTGTAAATCTAAGATTCTTGGCTCTATCTCTTACCTTGTATTTGTAGCACGTTTTTGCCTAGGTAGTATAGCAGCACTTTATTGTCACAGTGACTGTTTTCGATATATGTAGCCTAACCTTAGATCTGATTAGTTCTGTCTCGCTACACCGACCTTGTGCTCAGCTTCAGCACTATCTGCGTTGTATGACCTGTACTCATTTTGCCCCTGTGCCTGTTTGCCCGCAATATGCACTTTTGTACGTGGCTTTGGATAAAGGTGTCTGCTAAATGAATAAATGTAAATGTAAATGTACAAGTGTAGCTCTATTTTGATGTATAATGTGTGCGTGTAGAGGCAGAATTGACGGAGATACGGCTGTTCAAAACACGCATGCGGAAGCGAGTCTCGAACCCGGACCTCTCCGGTCAGCTAAAAAAACTCACAGCTAGGAGATGGTGTTTATGACGTGAGCTGTCAGACAAATTTGGTGATCATTGGACGCTATTTTGGAATATTAAGCCACGTTAAGCCTTTTCCTTATAATGGGCGTCAATGGAGAGGAAAACGCTTAATGTAAGATAACGTCCAAACTCAAGGGATTTCGGTTTTGATTTTTTGACAGGTGGAAGTGTTTAGGCCTATGACAAGAGATGTCCGAGAGAAATTTGGTGATCATTGATCGCTGTTTTGGAACATTAAACCACGTGAAGCCGTTTCACGTAGGCGTTTTACAATGTCTGCAAAAGCCTTGACGCTTGGTCGTAGGCTAGCCTACTTCAAGGCGGGATTTGTTGGCGAAATTAAAGTGATGAGAACACCAATGGATATTCTGGTTGTATGTGGTTTGTACAAATATTTTTATTTGATTACAACTTTTATTTGGAAATCTGTACGCTACACGTTTCGGTGCCTGGATTCCAGTTGTTTCTGCCAATTGCAGCGATCCATTTGCTTCTCTTTTCTTTAGCTTTCGGCAGTCTGTAAAAAGATATTTCCGATTTCTTGTTGAATCTATTTGTACAGTCAATCGCGCAACAGCTCTTTCCCATTTTAGATGTGTTTTTTGTGTTTTTGCAGCATTCAAGCTGAACGGTAACGCTGCCACTCATTAGCCTAAGTCTTTCTGCCACTCACTGGATGGAAGCCGCAGTGACTCCGCCTACTGTGACGTCACATGCATAACTCACGTCAAGTCAAGGCGGTAGCAGTAGAAACAATCGCACCGCTATAACCAATCCGGCTTTAGACTGAGGTATAGGACCACCCACTCAATTAACATACGGACACAGAAATACAGAAATAAATAAATGTGGAAATGTATAAATACAGAAATAAATAAATGTAGAAATGTAGAAATACAGAAAAAAATAAATAGCCTAAATGTAGAGATGCATAAATAAATAAATAAATGTAAAAATACAGAAATAGCCTTATTCATTCCCAAAATGTGTTAATATAATTATTTATTTATTTCTGCATTTATTTATTTATTTATTTATTTATGCTTACGTAATTTTTGTCCTCCATATTTCACAAATGCCCCTTTGCGTTCTTTTGCTGTTACACTGATTTTGTTTAAGATGTGTCAATGGCATGTCACAATAACAGGGTTAGAACAGATTTCAGTTGCAGTGACTACCCAACAATGAAAGCATAAAACAATTAGGCCTATGTTATTTTGGGGGGAGAGATTGTTTATTTGTCAGTAACCGGACAATATAAATAATATTACCAATTAAAACATTAAAAACCCACTTATTGCAGTTGTTTTTGATTGCTTGATTGATAATTAAAATTTACTCCAAAGCTGAACAATACCCGGGTTTTCCTTCTTTCCCTTTCCGGCCACAATATTCCGTACACTCTGCGCCGGTGGGGTGAGTCAGAATAATTAAAATTGCATCACACAGCTATCCGTTTCATGCAGTAGATATATCAAAGTTATGAAAAAACGTGACTGCGTTTTCTTTGACCTCGGGTAGAGGTACCTAAACATTTTAGGGTATTAATGCACTAATATCATAGGGAAGACTGCCCTCTTGGCCAACCAACACAATTTCCAGCAGTCTCCAGAAGTCTCCGCCAGATGGCGTATGTTGACAGTTTGACTGAGTCTGTCTGAGGACAATGGACCATACTCGCTATTCGTGCTTACAGACGATTTCCAGGGTAAGTACACGTTGAAGCATGACGGTTTTTTCCGACAAAATTTTGTAACTATCATAAGTTTTGTGAACGCAATGAAATTTCACTATTGAAATATATAAACAAGCGGTCCAATTTGCAATATACACTCACACTGGATGGTTATTCTAATTAATACTATTTTTGCAAATTAATTTATCTGGCAAACTGAAATTGTTAATCTGTCTATATTGTAAGTGATGGGGTCGTGCGCTGAAACCCCAGCTGACACTGGTGGCTAACCCGCAGATGCTAACAGATACAGTATTGCACACAACCATGTACATACGCGCACTCGCCCGGTGATGGAGGGCACTACCTTGTGCTAAAAGGCCAGGATGAAAGCGACAGAGTAAGTCGCATGCACTTGGACACGCTTGAGAAGATAACGTTGGTCTGCGTTGTCCTGTACAATGTAACCATGAAACATGGCATTCCCTGGCTATAACCTGCTACAACGAGGCCTATTGGAAATCTGACCGAACTATTTCATTCAATACCACTTACAGTAAATAAACTATTTTCATCACGTCATTGATAGTAGGCTGTAATCAAACAGGCATCATTAACAAGAAATACCAAAAAGGGACCGTTAAAGAACAACAGATCTCCGTACCCCACATGGACTATAATGGTTAATAGGTTTTGCGATAATGTGTTCATACTTTGCAATATTTTAGCAGAAAGGTATAGTCTATGATATTCCATAACATTTGTCTTCTTTCGTCTACCGATGCTCTCTCCCTTCCTATCTCTTTTTACCTTCTCTTTCTTTCTCTCTGTACGAATGTACTATGCTGCCTGGAGAAGACGTTGTTTTCAAATAGATTAAGATTATACTGGGATGTTGCAAAAATCCCGTTCAGTGCATTTTTACTTCCTTTGCATTTCCCGTGTAGTCGTTTGTGAAATTGTAGGCAGCTGTCAAACCGGAAAAGTGTCAGTAGCCATCTCCCAGATTCAGCACTGGACAGCTCCCGCCTCGGCCTCTTCAACTGAGGGTCGGATAAACGGATTTTTCGGATAAACCGAAAAAATGTCGGTAGACATAAAACACAAATCAGTAAGACCGCGATCAGTATTTTTTTCAGCTGTCAAATTAAAGCATTGAACGATTTAAATACACAATGCATGCATAAAGCAACGATGGATTTCATGGAGCTCAAAAATAGAAAACACCTACTTCTGGACATATTTTTGCGTACATTTTTGGATATTTATTTTTCCATGAAGCAATTTTATGTAGCAAATAAGCAAAAATGTTTCCTCTTTATAAAAATAAATTGTCTGATGAAACACGTGTCCTATATATACATATATATATAAACATCTATATATAAACGCGCTCAGTGTAAGCAGCAACTCTGGGGCGGCAGTGTAGCACAGTAGCACAGTGGTTAAGGAGCAGGACTCGTAACCGAAAGGTTGCCGGTTTGATCCCTGCTGGGACACTGCTGCTGTACCCTTGGGCAAGGTACCTAACCCACAATTGCTTCAGTAAATATCCAGCTGTATAAATGGATAGCATTGTAAAGAATGGTAACCTATGTAAGTCGCTTTGGATAAAAGCGTCTGCCAAATGAATAAATGTAAATGTAAATATATATAGCATACGTGTTTCATCAGACAATTTAATGGGCATTAACGAGAAACATTCTAAAGCTTCTAATCAATTTGACGTTGTCTTCGAGCAAAACTGAAGCCTTTGAATAGCAAAAAAAATAAAAAATAAAAAATAAGCAGCGACAACATGATTAAAAGAATAAAGTGTAAAAAATAAAGTGGAAAAAAAAACTGAAATCATTAAATTCACTCCTCCAAAGCAGATTCAAACGTATTGGGTTTGTCTCTTTATACATCATATTTGTGCCAATTATAATTTTGCTGTATTTCAGTTCACAAATAATTATCTATATTAAGATTCCAATGGAGACGGGTCGGCATTAATGAGAAACATTCTAACGCTTCTGTTTAATCCAAACGGAGTACGCTTTTTCCTTTGTACTGTGTACTAAATTTATATTATGTTACATTACTTTTGTTACTTGACGCTCTCCTCCAGAGACACGTACAATATGTTAATACATTTAACTGCACATTTACTTTCTTGGCATTCGCCAGACGCTCTTATTCACAGCGATGTACAGGATGTGAGTACATTTAACGTTACATTTATACTTGCAACATTTAGCAGACGTTCTCGTGCAGAGAAAACTGCCAAAGTCGAGCGCAAGGTTTATCCAACACAACGACACCAAACACGCCAAATTAGTATATGGCATGTACCGGTGCCACGAATTAGATCTTGTGATGTCTTAGAAGGCTTAGAAGGCTCAGGAAGGAATTTGAATTCAATTGTGTAAATCTGCTGTCTGTCACATAACTGTTTAATTTTTTTCAGTGTCTGTACCTTATGGAAATGAAAGGGTAAAGCTGCGCGGTATCGTGCATTTTAAACAAAAGCAAATCATTAATTGTTCTTTGTAGGCTACTCACGATGTCGGTTAATTTTTACAGTCCTGTAATAATTATAGTCCTCCAAATGTTATATATTAATTCGGTGTATAGTATTTGTATGACACCCCATTGGACGAATTCAAATGTATTTTGCTTTGCCCTGGTTTATTGTGTGCGTGCACGTCATGTTCTACTGCAAAGAAGGCATCCTTTGTATTGGGTCTAACTTGTGTCCATCATATGATAGAAAGCAAAAAACGTCTCGACGAATGTACAACGTTGGACACTTTTGCACTCTATCTACCTTTCCGTGTTGTGTATGCGTGGCTACACAAACAAGACAAAAACATGTGCCAGTTTAATGTTCAGAACTTTTTATTTATTCATTCATTATTTTGTTCATGAAATGTGTCTGCCAGAGCTGGCGAGATGTTCCTCTGTCCGCAATTTAGCGGTATCGCTCGGACAGAGCCAGGGCCAAGTTCTGGAAGAACTTGTCCATGGACAGGTGCACCTCCGGTGTGAAGTCAGCAGGGAAGTACATGGCAAAGCACACGAGGATGTTGTGGGCCAGAATCTGGGAGAAAAGAAAAAAAGTCATGAATATTTCTAGGAACGAGCTGGTTATCTTGAGATTGCTTGGATAGAAATGTCTATCTTGTCTTACTATTTGTTAACTCCTTTATTTATTTACCTTGAAGTTGGCAGGGTCCACTCGCAGCTTGAACGCGTGCAGCTCGCTGAGGGCGCTCAGGCCACCAGTCAAGTCGTCCATTTTGCCAACAGCCTCGGTGACGGCCCCCATGATCGTCTTGCCGTGCTTCTTGACCGGGGCAGAGCCGGGGCTCACATCGGCCCAGTGGGAGAAGTAGGTTTTGGTCTGGGGGTACACGGTCAGCATTCTGACAGCAAAAAAAGCGCAGTAAATTAATGCAGAGGATTAAAACATGCATGACTCACAGATGTATGGTTATATGAAGCTTTAAACTTAGTATGTTTTCATCCTGAAGTTCCAAACGCGCTCAGTGTAAGCAGCAACTCTACTATTCAACTACCTTTCATTATATAAAATGTATGATATATTCTTGAAGTCATGGACAAATTATATATTGGATATATTATATATCGGCTTCACAGCTTTTGACGAAATAGAACTCTTTTACCTGCCCAGTGCGTCACCGCCGATTTCGTCGGCCTTCCCACCGAGCTTGCCCCAGAAGGCCTTCACAATGGATTTGTCTTTTGCGTTGAGACTCATGGCTGCGTCTTTTCTGTCTTCTGTACGTGTTGTCTCGATTTCTTTGGAAGCAAAATCCTGGACCAATTGCGAATTGAGGTTCTTTTTATAACACCCTTTCGACAGGCACACCCAAAAACCAGATCCAAAACCACGCCTATGATGCGTACCAAATTCTTGGGTCGTTACCCATGGCAATTCTCCAGATTACTTTACTCTGGTCAGTCTTGATAACTTGACATTGCATATATCATTACTTAAGCCGTTAAAAGTGTTTGCCAAAATTTTGCCCAAATATATTTTCTGCCAACATCAAACAAAACCATGGCAATATCAACCATGACATATGAAAATAAAATACTGCGTGTTAACAGTCTGACAATACAATATAATACAAAAGCGTATAATAACGACACGCATTTTGTGAAGTTCAAATGGACGCTTGTATTTCGAAAAGGGGTGTTCTATCGTGTTTGGTGTGAATTTTTATGGAATAAAACGGGCAAATTGTACCAAAATTAACAGATGTGATAAATGACGTCATTTTCAGCCTGTGAAAGATATACCGTTCCGTAATTTTATCGCAGGCATGAAAGTCCACGCCGTGCTTATTTGTCCAAATATTTAAATGTTTTGGGGTCCTTTAAATAAAGGCTAATATTTGTAAATAACATTACTGGCATTGCGAATCACATGCTATCCCACAGGTGACTGCTGTTAGACTGCTGTTATATTTTTATCACTAATCATGGAATTTATTTGTTTTGTTTTCATTCTGTTGGTCTATTCCGAGATATGCAGCGGTGAGGTCGTTTTAAATAACCAACTTAATGGTATCCTTTATTTGCAGATATTAAATTAACCGTTGCAATCCCAGGCTTTCTGTGATAGGGTCAGAATTTTAATTAAGTACTTAAATTGAGGGCAAATAGTGTTTGGAATTCTTTTGTGCTGCCTTTGATTATGCATACAAACGTAAGAAGTTATTTAATAAATTTGTGTTTGATGTGTGAGAGTTAAAATAGTGATGTTTAGGGTTAGGGTTAGGGTTAGGGTTAACTCATTAATGTTTAATGAGATATTTCTAGACTGTGATGACTGTGACCCACACCAAATATCAAATATCAGGAAGAAATAATTCATAAAAATGAAGTTAATATGTACTTGGCCGAAATTATTAAATGGTTTTAAGAAAGATGGGTCTTAAAAGTCTTTTAAGAGCTTGATTCATGAATTAGTATAAATGTGATTATTGTAGTCTGAATATTGCGCAGAAATTAGACAGATTAACAGCAATATATTGGATGTAACATTGAATTATGTATTAAAATATGTATTAATTTGACTACTCCTTTCAGTATGAAAGTTTTTTTTTTTTTCAAATAAAAAAAGCTGATTCATGTTTCACAGGTGTTGCCAAGACAGCGCCAGACAAACATCTTTTTGGCAAAAATCCTGTCTTCGGCCGCGCAGGACCATACCCCTCCGCAAATTTCACCAATCAGACTACAGCGTTCTCGCTTGGGCGGAGGGATTAAACATCAATAAAAGGTTCTGTCTCAGTCCACGTTAGCAAGGGATTCAGTAAGGAAAGCTTCTGACAAGAACCCGAAGAAACCCAAAAAACCGACAACATGGTTGAGTGGACAGATGCCGAGCGCAGCGCCATTACGGGGCTGTGGGGAAAGATCAGCGTCGATGAAATCGGACCCCAGGCCCTTGCCAGGTAATGTTGTACAGTGAAAAGCCCCCTTTTTGTTTTCATACCAGGCTGGCTGTTCAGATCGGAAACATGAATGGCTGCCACCACTTTGCTGACCTTTTCTTATTCTAGTGGTAAGAATGCTGTCACAGCAAGCGTTATCCATACCCATGTCGCAGCAAGCGAGCTATCTTTCTTAAGTCAGGCGCCTGCTGCCATTCGGTTGAAGCGGAAGCGTTTCAGGTGTTCCAGGGTGATTTACAACTTGTTGACAATAATCTCTCTCTGTATTTTCAGGCTCCTGATCGTGTCCCCTTGGACCCAGCGACACTTCAGTGCGTTTGGTAACTTGTCCAGCCCGTCCGCTATTATGGGAAACCCCAAGGTGGCCGCTCATGGCAAGACCGTGATGGGCGGGCTGGAAAAAGCCATCAAGAACATGGACAACATCAAGGCCGCTTATGCCCAGCTCAGCGTGATGCACTCCGAGAAACTGCACGTCGACCCCGACAACTTCAGGGTAGGTTAAAAACAGCAACAATCGCAATGATAACGAAACTGGCGAAACCTTAACGACCAAGGGTCTGACGCGAGGCGTGCGACTTATTCCTTATTGTATCACCTGCTTCAAGAGTGAAATATACGATGTCTACCCTATGTTTAAATATGTTAACTCATTCGCATTTCTCTTTTTCCTCGCACAGCTTCTCGCTGAGTGCATCACCGTGTGCGTGGCCGCCAAGTTTGGTCCCTCCGTGTTCACCGCTGATGTGCAGGAGGCCTGGCAGAAGTTTCTGGCTGTCGTTGTGTCCGCCCTTGGCAGACAGTACCACTAAACCCACTCTCTGCCTCTGGTGCTCAGAGAACAGCTCCATCATATAATTTACTCCTGAACTTAAAACTATTGATATGTAGTTAAAAGACGCGGCTGTACTCTGCAACGAGATGATAATAAAAGAACATGAAAAGCACTTAAGTATGACGTCTTTCCTTGGATGTGCTACCGTGTAACGCAACTCTTGTTTTATTAAATCAGTAAAAGGCACAGTATTGACAATGTACTGCATTAAAGTGTGGACACACACACCACACGGTCGTTCGACGCTTCGATGGTATACTAGAACAGGGTCGGTCGATAATCTTTCATATAGACGTGCTGGAACACATAACCCAGACTGTCATTACTAACTCAGACTATCATTACTGACGTCTTAGCAGAGACCACTGCTGTGCCTTCACTCTGTCCGTAATCACTCAAATAGCTGCAGGTGCTTACAAAGGGAATTCGCACAATCCATACACAACGCGGAAAAGTCCTTCACAGAAAATGTCATTTATTTCACCGTTGCTCATGTCTAAAGTGAAAAATACCGGCAAACGTTTCGATCACAACCATCATCAGTGTCAAAACAGCTAACATCATGCAAATAGTTTGCTAAATAATGCAACATAGGAAGACAGCGTCACCGTTTACAGCTTCTTTACAAATCCGTTTTGAGTCCGTGAAGAAAAACAGTTGTAGCTAACATTCCCTCTTCTTACCAGGTAATAACCAGCCAGCGGCAGCTAACTTCTTCATCAGAAACAATGACGTTATGCCTGTGGTTTTAATTTCAGCTAGCTATGCCATGTAACAAGTTAGCTAAATTGGGACAAATAGTTCGTCAAACAACGCTAACCAGGAGGACAGCGTCACCATTGACAGCTTATTAACGAACAGATTCTCAGTCTACGTGTGGAAAAACAAACTCTCCAGACCAGAGAAGGAGTTCATTTGTCAACGCTGCGTAGAAAAGTTCTAAATTGTGTCATAGTTAGGATGCCGTACGCACCCAATTTTTTTGATTTATCAAACACGCGCACACTTGTAGTATACAAACCGGGGAATAATCAGTGTTGACAGATGAAGAAGCGCTCTTAATCTCCATGCTTGTGCGTACATTTACATTTACATTTTTTGGCAGACGCTTTTGTCCAAAGCGATTTGAGACAGTACAACACAAGCAAACGCCATACAAGGGGCCACAATATAAGAAGTGCTGCATGACAAAGTTTCAATAGTTGGCAAGGCAAGGTACAAGCTAGCTGTAGAGACACGTGCACTAGACCATCAAATCTTAAGTTTTGTTTTGTTTTTTTTTTTTTAAGGAAAGGAGTTTGGGACATACGAAAGTCGTGTCTTCAGATGTTTCTTAAAAATAGTGGGCAACTCGGCAGAACGGATTAAGTGTGGAAGTTCTTTTCATCATCGGGGCGGTGACAATGGCAAAGAAAGATCTGGATAGTGATTTTGTGCCGCGATGTAACGGGACCACCAGACATCGTTCGGTAGCAAAGCGCAGTGGTCGAGCGGGAACATAGGGTTGTAGTAGGTAGGTAGGTGTAGTTTAGTTGGTTGTTATGAACGCAGCTAACAAGGCCTTGATGGGGGTAGCTACGGGGAGCCAGCGAAGCGAGACAAAGGCTGAATCCGAATACTCATACTGCCATACTATATAGTACGCAAAAAGCAGTACGTCACAATCCGTAGTGTGTCCGAATACTCAGTATGCATTTATTAGTAGTCGAACGGTACCCGGATGACCTACTACATCAGAAGTACGCAAACGTACTACACTACGCTATCCCATAAATCAGCTGGAGCCCGAATAACCGAAGAAGAAGAATTCCCCGGGAAAAAGAGAAAGAAAATGGCGATGTAGTCAACTTGGTTAAGTTAACAAATCAATTGGCTTGTTGCGTAACGTTAGCTTTTCGTTTTACCTCAGGCTGACAGTCAGCTAAGTAAAGCAGACTGATTTTTAAAACATGTAAAAATCATTAGAGGTCAAAGGTGAGGTAAGATGGCGGCGGAGTACGTCCGAATTGTGTCCTTACTACTCGCTCGCATACCCATAGAACGTACTACAGTAACGGTTGGGTAGTACCTTCTTAACCGAAGTTACTGCATGCTGAGTATTCGGATGCAGCCAGTGAGAGGTGTAACGTGGGCCCTTTTCGGCTGGTTGAAAACCAGACGCGCAGCCGCATTTTGTATCAACTGCAGAGGCATAATTGTGCATACAGATAGGCCAGCCAAGAGACCAATGCAGTGTTTTGTAGTTAGTATTTGCATGTAGAAACATCCCCAGTTTACCAAATATGGTAAATAACTTGCGTTTAACGGCTACGTGGAATAAAAGCTAAGAAAAGACATCTAAGAAAAGAAACTCTTTAGAAACAGATGTGTTAGTTATTGAGCCCAAACTTAAATACAGTCATAACAAGCAAGTGTAAAATATTATGCGGGAGCATGCATTTTGCAGGATTTGAGAATAATTACACGCCTGTTTCTATTCAAGCAAAATTGTAATTAACACAGAAAATACGTGTATGTCTAAGCTGTTCATGCATTAAAAGCTGTATCTTGTCTGTTCACTTGCTTTGTTGCGCTTTCCCTGTTTGACCACTTGGTGCCATTGTAACGACCTCGTTTAAGTATAAAAACTAGGCGCATGCGCAATGTTGTTCTGTCTGACGGTGAGACGGTGAAGCGAGAGCACAAAGAATGCCAACATATCTTAACCATTCGAGTATTAACATACAAGGAAGTTTGTTGTTAATCTCCTCCTATTGAATAAATTCTATATGTCCTGCCATCTAATTCCAGTGTCTGCCTTGGCCATTACTACGACGGACAGAAGGCAGGACTGCACATTTTTGTCCGTTACACCATATACTTTGTCGTACCTGTGCATAAATTTACGCACAACTTCAGGCAAACGTAGAAATTGGTAAACCTTATACTTTGGTTTTAAGTGATTGCGATTTAATTTGTTCGCGCGCAACGTTGGTGAATGACAGCCCATTAGGACAGTAGCGTCTGCACCAGTGGCGGGGGGTGAGCTGGAAACAGGGGAAGCCCGAACACTACCTTTAAATCTATCATTACTTTCAGCCAGTTGCCCTGTTGGTCTGCACGAATAGTCAATGTCTTCTCTGATAGTTAGGCAGTAAAGGGCGCCCCCCACAGCTACCATCTCTATTAGAAACAATGGTATTATGTCGTGGGCGGGGGGTGGGGGGGACGCCAGGCTGGGACATACGCGATCAATAATTACCACCAGATCAGCACTGGTGAGTCGTGCTGTCCTTGACTGGTCGCATTTTGGGATTCGAGTGGGAGGGTGTCTGTGTGTTCGCGTTGTGTTGTGTGTTGCACGGGACCTGTTCGTGTGGTTGAATGCTCGTACAGTTGGCAGTGTTACCTGTTCCAATAAAGAGAATAGGACGAGCCATCCGTGCTGGTTGAAGAGGCGGTGCATGACTTCGGTGAGACGACCGCTAAAGGATCAGGAACGTGTTCAGTCTGCTCAGGTTGCGGTGTGGGGGGGCCGGTGGGAGCGGGAGGCGTTTGCATAGCCGACATAACCTGTCAGGAGACGAATTATGCAGCAGTGAAGGGGAGCCGGAGCGGCAAGCCAGCCCTGAGAGTGGAGGGAGGAGAGACATGCGGGGTCCAGATAAGGAGACGCTCGGTGAACACGATTATGTCTTAGATCTGGTGTGATCTCTGGAGGGTGGGTGTGGAAATAATGGGGTGGGACATTTTTTACTGACGGTGTGTACGGTGTATGCAATGTCTTGGCCTAAAGGGGGTGCACCAAGTCTGCTGGTGAGAGGGAGTGTGTGCATGTGTCTGGGCACGCTTACCTACAGGAAGGCACTGGCATCCGGGGAGCAGCATTCTGATCCTGGGTAGGGGAGTTTAAGGGGAGAGAGAATTACGCTGACTGCATACCAAAAGTGATAAAAATGCCTCAATTTCTACATCTTTGCATCCTCCGTGACCGGAGAAATCGACAACTGGTCGCTGCCGTATGGAAAATTCCAGTTTCATAGCAGACACATAGAAAGAGAGATATTTCTATGGCTGTACTGAAAAATTCGAAGCCTTGAAGCTTCGTTCATTGAATTGGCATTCGATTGTGAAATTAAACGTTGGATTATTAGGAGGATGGGTGCTCAGTTGCAGTTTTAAGGTTATTGCTACTGTAATACAAGAAATCTAGATATTAAAGCGGTCTACTTTTTATTATCATTTAACATAAACAATTATGCCAATAAACTGTGGGGCGCCAAGTGTAACAGACCTTTTCACTTTTTTCGTAGACAGAATGCCTTCTGTGCTACGAAACACATAAATTCATTACGAAATCACCACGCGTTAGCATTGTGTCCACGAAATATTGAAGAGAGCACATACTTTCGTGCACAGAAAACAAAACGGATGATTCCTGTCGTGCACTAAATTGACCTTTGTGCTTTTCATTTTGTGGACGAAAGAAACTCATTTTGTAGACAAAAGTAATTCTGTCCATGTAACAGATGTCCTAGGCCAGCATTTATGCTTTTGTGGCACGAAAAGCAGAATGCGCTACTGTCATCATTCCGTGCCATCGAATGTTAAATTTCGTCTACCTGTTTTGGTATATTACTGAAAGTATGATGTGCACGAAAGGGATTTGGCACAATATATTCCGTGACTCCGCAGTTACAGAAGCCATTCCGTCCACATTTACATTTATTCATTTGGCAGACGCTTTTATCCAAAGCGACTTACATAGGTTACAGTTCTTTACAATGTTATCCATTTATACAGCTGGATATTTACTGAGGCAACTGTGGGTTCAGTACCTTGCCCAAGGGTACAGCAGCAGTGTACCAGCGGGGATTGAACCAGCAACCTTTCGGTTACAAGTCCTGCTCCTTAACCATTATGCTACACTTTTGGACGGTAAGATTAACCATACCTTAACCATACCTTCCATGTTGAAAAAAAAACGCTAAAGAGAGAAAGGATTCCTCGGGTAATTTAAGGTCATACGAAATTAGGCTACAAATGGACAACAGTGTTCCATTTCCCTCACCACCTAAGACATGTCCTTACTTTCTCCTCGCATCTCTTACCCGTCTCTCTGATGGGTGTCACCGAGGAGTCGAGGAAGACATGTGAGGTGTTATTAATAAGGTATTGCGATGTACCCACTTTGTCTCCCAACACACGACTTGTTGAAGTTCCCTGTAAAATGGCATCATTAATAACGCTTGTTTCAATCGCCACTTACCTTAGCTGGTGACATTATCTCTGTCCAATTAGCTAAACAACTTCATTAACAGAGGACAAGTTGCTTTGATAATCAAACAATGCTAGTTAGGTGATCCCCAGTCTCCCATCAAATATTGGATTTGACGACTTTTTTTTGCTATAGATGTTTCTTTTAGATTTTTCTTTTAGAATTAGGCTACAGTGCTGGCCTCTTCTCAACGAAGCTGATTTATTTGTCCTCGTTCTCCTCTCTTCCAATCGACCGAACTTTCTTCTTAGGTGATGTTTCCTATTTTCCTCTTGATGCTCATGTGAGTTCTCTCAAAAGGACTCCCCCGCATTGTGTCTCAGGTGTGAAATGCTCGCACCGACGGCTGGCGCTGATTGCACCTGTTCGTTTACGGCCGTGAACGATGGGCCGGGACAGACTATGGGTGCGGGACGCACCGCGGTGACGACAGGCAGTAATCGCCCACCAACGGTTTCTCGCCGATCATCAGGTGATTTTGTCCCCCAGTCTTTATATTTCAAGAGGGCTTAAGAACTGACTGAATCAGGGCAAGCCTCTCTTTGCGCACAGTGCATACCATCACCTGATTGGTCCATTTTGGTCCATTGCAACGCCTTTTAATCTAGATCTAAAATATCGTTATAAGTCCTGTCATTTTCAGCAAAACAAAGCGATAGACCCCCCATTGATTGAATTTAGTGAATCTAGGACCCCCATTTTATTTAGACCACATATTGAAACCACATGTTCATGGTTCATTATTGGACAAAGCAGTTATATACGCATTAGGGAAATATATATTGATTTCATTGAACATAAATGGGATTCTAAAGTCATAAATTTTCACCGTAATTTCTACCAAATATAATATTCTGTCATTTGCGCGATTTCTTTCTGCTGAACACATAGACTATACTTCCAAACCACTATGTGGTTCTATGCTGCATTTATGCGAATTTTTACAGAATAGTGAAGTGTGTGTTTAGCCACACATGACCATACTTCACATGACCATATACAGATGTAGGCTATGCAAGATATATGTAGCCTACCATGTATATCTAGTGATGGGCTATTAAACATATTTAATTTCCCAAAACACTGTCATTACGGAGGAAATGAAAATATTGACTTTTTCAACAACATTAAAGACGCTGTAATCCCAAGGAGACAGGAAATGTTAATTCACGCAACAAATATAGCCATTTGCGATATTGGATTCGTTGTCGCTTTTAACATTAGTGTCTAAAATTGATGGCACAAACCGCCACAACAATTGTAAGGTTGCATAAACACATAATAGTGTGCATAACGATTAGAATACGTTTATCAGTTGCAGGACGGTAAGAAATTATACATTGTTAAAGGTGTCGTGAGGTGGGCGAGGGAAGTAAGTAACCAGAGAAATGTTAATATAATGGCACCCTGCACGTCCGGAGATCGTAAATGGAAACAATTAATTTTTAGTTTACTCAGATATTGAGGAAATTCTATGAAAATGTTTTGGAATGTGTGTTTTGCTGTGGGCTATTTTAAGACAATGTCAATCCGGAAGAAAGTAGCCTATAATTTTATAGCTTTTCGCCAACATTTAGGACGCTCTCATTTCCAAGAGAATGTGAATAAATATTTATCGTCACAGTAAATGTCGATAAATGAGAACTTGCAAAAGGAGGGTAGTCACATTCAGTGTTAAGTACTTACTCAGATTTTGAAGTAAACCTATGATCAAATGTTTTTAAATCTTTGTTTTTTCTGTGGGATATTTTAAAGGTAATGGCCGCCCTTTCTCTAAGAAATATGGCTACGTGACCAAAGGTCATCAGAACCACGTTTTTTAATCGGCAGCAACTCACGCTTCAGTGCTTCCAGGGATGAGAGGTCATTTCGTCTAATTTCTGACGTCTTTCGAATGAAACTATCAACGACGCTGACATTTTATTTGGGTGTAACATGCCTGAGTATGCCGATAAAGTCTCAATTAAAAATGAATTCCGTATCATGCGCCGAGCGACAAGATATTCTGCAATCATTTCAAACATATACACGGCACACTCTACGTCTATACATTTTTTCTTTTGTAGCAGTATTGTTATTGTGAACGACGTTATATCCATCACTATAATCATTGTCTTCGTCTGTGTAATACTCTCTGTTCGTAGTGAATTCAAGAGAACCTCCAACAAAAAATCGAAAAGGAAAGTATTCACACACTGAATTAACAGCTTAAAGCTGACATTTTGAATTTAAGCAAAATTAAAGATGTCATCGTGAGAAAATGAGAAAGCGCCAAGTTACAAAAAGGCAAAAAATGCAGTTTAGTTGTGAGATATTTCTTCTCACCGAAAGTATTTAATTTCAAGATCAATTCAATAAATACTTAACCTAACTTCACTCATTCGTCTTTGATGAGTAACATCCAACAGATTTATCTCGCCGTTTTATTTCCCTTATTTATTTATTTATTTATTTCCCTTTTGTTTTCTTAAATGTCTGGTTTTCTCACCTTTCCTCATTTCTGCTCCAAATCTTTAATCACCAAACTCTCTTTCTGAGGGATTGATCAAGTCTCCGAACCTGTCAGCCAGCTCGTGAATAGATGGCCAAACCTAGGGGCACTTTTTTGGAAGTCTTTTCACCCAGATGTTTTACCAAACGATTTTCATGTTATGTATCTCTTTAAAGAATTTGCGTATAGGGTTTGACTTCCTACTCAAAAAGCCCATTAAGGATTTGCCGCTTTTCACTTCACATGGATAATTACCTAAATCAAACTGTTTATTGTAATTCCAGTGGACAGGCCCAAAGCAAAGGGATGACATTCATTTGGAGATGCACAGCATTTAGGCCAAAATGTTCTATTTTAGTCTTGTCTTGTTCCCCGCATTCATGTTTTCTGAAGTAATGGCTTCTTTGTTGCCATCCTCCCGTAAAAGCCACTCTGTTTAAGCGGTCTGAATATTGTAGGCCCATATACCTGTTCTCCCATCTCAGCCACTGACCTCCAGCTCTTTTAAAGGAGCCACTGGCCTCACAGTGGAATCCCGTTTCTTCTGTGGGCAGCTCAGTTCCGAACGACAGCCTAAACTACGCATGCAGGGTCTGGGACTCAATTTTCAAGCAGCCTCCAGTGCTTGACAATTGAGTAAATTGTGCTTTCATGGAGTTGCAATATGTTTTTGTACATTTCTCCTGATCTGTGCTTTTCTATTGCCTTTACCTGGCTTGTTGTCAAAGCTCCTTGTCTATCATGTTTAAGCCTTTGCTTCAAATTCACCACAAGGAAACTCAAAGAATTACTCGTATTATGTACAGACAGAAGTCAAGAACTGTATTGGGGTTTAAGAATTTTGTAGGCTAAATTGTTTTAGGGTTGCCATGGCACAGAAGCTACATATTTATGCAAACAACATTTTCCATTTTTAAAATTTTATTCTAATTATCTATTTACTTTTATCTTTTTTTGTGTGGGTTAAGTATATTGCAAGTATAAGGGTACAACAGTGCCCCGGTGGGTAATTAAAACAGAAGCCTTCGGCTTTTCTTTTTACACATCTCATTGTGTCTGTTGGCATACTCCGCCAAATGTTAAGGATAAAAATACTGAATATGATTTATATGGTTTCCACTTCAAATGATGGTAATGACCTGACCTCTGGTTTAATTGTACGTTTCCATGTCTTATTTTTCAGGGTCTGTGCGCGCACATATATGTGCGTACGCGGCATGGTGTACCTGCTGTAAATACCATATCCTGCGCGTTAAACCGAGAAATATGTAGACGAATTTACTACGCCGAGAATTTTCTTCTCTACCTCCTCGTGTAAAGTATATACGATATGGTACTCAAACAAGAGAAAACAAGAGCCATTTTATTATTCAGTATGATTTATTGATTGAATGTTACGCTCAGAAAATGTGTCATCCAGAGCGACTGGGACATCGGTCTTATTCCTCCGCCTGCAATTTAGCGGTAATGCTCGGACAGAGCCAGGGCCAAGTTCTGGAAGAACTTGTCAACGGACACTTGCACCTCCGGTGTGAAGTCAGCAGGGAAGAACATGGCAATGCACACGATGATGTTGTGGGCCAGAATCTGGGAGAAAAAAAATGATGAATGTTTTTAAAAGCAACTTGCAATTTGGTCATTTCGAGGCTACTTTGGTGGCAATTTCTGTGTTTTCTCGTTATTTATTTGCTTATTCATTTATTAATCTATCTACCTTGAAGTTGGCAGGGTCCACTCGCAGCTTGAACGCGTGCAGCTCGCTGAGGCTACCCAGAGCGCCAGTCAAGTCGTCCATTTTGCCAACAGCCTCGGTGACGGCCCCCATGATCGTCTTGCCGTGCTTCTTGACCGGGGCAGAGCCGGGGCTCACGTCGGACCAGTGAGAGAAGTAGGTTTTGGTCTGGGGGTACACGACCAGCATTCTGACAGCGAGGAAAGATCAGCAAAATTAATGAAGGGGATTAAAACACGCACTAACATAAATACAACAAACGCTGTAAATTCAAATTTGGAATCAGAATGTGCATGATTTGCCCTACGTCTAACAGTACTCAAGCTTACCTGCCCAGTGCCTCACCGCCGATTTCGTCGACTTTCGAAGCGATCTTGCCCCAGAAAGCCTTCACAACTGCTTTGTCTTTTGCGGTGAGACTCATGGCTGCGTCCTTTTCGTCTTTTCCACCTGTTGTTTCGATTTCTTTGGAAGAAAATCCTGGACTGCCGGCGAATCGAGGTTCTTTTTATAATGAACTTGCACAGGCACACCCAAAACCCAGATCTAAAACCACGCCTCTAATATGCATAATTCGTTGATCATCATTCTTGGAATTTCGCCAGATGTGTTCACTCTGGTCACGTAATGTAAACTTCTGTAAAAAATATGTAATAACTTAAGCCTTTACTATTTATCACTGTATTACTAAAACCTTAAGCCCATGTGAACAACGTCCATTTACCAAAATCAAACAAAATCATGAAAACAGCAGCCATTACAACAATACATATAAAAATTAAAACATCGATATTTTATTTATTAAAGTTTATTATAAATTGACTGATGTGGTCATTTCAGCCATATACACGCAAGTACTTGCAATACTTGCAAAACATTATTGCCAAGGCTACTGTATGGTTCGTAGCTAAAGTTTCTGAATGGTCCTAGCAGGAAATATTGTATGTATTACATGTGGAATTTATGTGCATTGGTTTCACTCTCCTGCGGTTCTTGTGGTTAATTTAATTCCTTTGTATGGACCAACGCCTTTCTATTGGTCAAATATAGCAAGGGATTTTAAGCAACATTACAAACAGTATATTGCACAATTTAACTAAAGATAGACACATTCAGGTGTGCGTAATTGAATAAACTTTATTTAGCGTTTTAAGAAATCTTACTGTGTACTGGTGCATTGCTATACATGGTAATTTAAATACCATAGCAGTTTTATTTCCAAGTGTGACAAAGGTGACATACGTGTATGTATGTGTCCTGTGTGAATTTTATAATTAGTTTATTCTGTATAATTGTAGATTACGTCAAAGAAATACCACTTGCTTAAATGTGTCAGTGGTTTTTGATCCAAATATTTTTTCCTCCTTTAAGTGGAATACTTGAGAATAACATCCTTGCCATTGTGGGTTGAAGGCTGCGACACAGATGATAGCACAAGTTTCATAACGGTTCTAGCAGGGAAAATTGAGTATTTTGATCACTAATCATGGAATGTATGTCTTGTTCTTATTCTTTTAGTCTACTCCAAGAACGTTTTTGATTTTAATGTCTTAATGTCAATGTCAACTTAATGGCATCTTTTAAATGCAAATATTACATATTAAACTACTACATCCCCGTCGTTCTATGGTAGGGTCTGAACTTACATTGATTCCGAAGAGAACAAATCGTATTTGGAATGCATTTCTTCTGCTGAGAGGTTATGCATACAAACTCAACAGAACAATTGTTTTAATATGTAAATCTGTGATTGTTGAACGAGAGTTAAAATGGTGATGACAGAATGGAAGAAAACACATGAGTAGGGAAAATGACTTTATATTTCAGTCTGCAAATATCAGGAAGGAACAAATGAATTTAACGAGTACTTGGTCAAATTTACCAAGGACTGTTAAGGAACATACAACAGTATATTGCACAATTTAACTAAACATAGCCACATTAATGTCTTAAAAATGAATTTTTTAAGTATACGGAGCGTTCACGGATATACTTAATGCCCCAAGTTTTCGGATTTCGTTCTAGTGCTTCAACATCGCATGTTGTGCTGAACATTTAAAATATGCAGCAGCATAATATTATAATCATAAACATCGCATTACAGTATTTACATATATGTAGTCTATACGTGCTTAGAAACAGAGCACTTGCCGCATGACAAAAATGTGGACGCGATTATTTTAGTCACCGCTTCACTGAAATTACACACAAAAACAGCAATGCTGTGGGGTTCATATCGGATTTCATACAGAATTGTGCCTTTAATTGATATGGAAACATTATTAACTAGATTACTCTTAATCTCTGTCAATGAAACCGTATAAACAATTAATAAACAGCTGACTCATGTTTCCCAGTCCTGCCGAAACGAGACGTGCGTCCAACTTTTTTGGCAACGATCCATACAAGTCCTTCCCCTTAGCGAAATCCACCAATCAGACTACAGCGTTCTCTCTGGGGCGGAGGGATTAAACATCAATAAAAGGTTCTGTCTCAGTCCACGTTAGCAAGGGATTCAGTAAGGAAAGCTTCTGACAAGAACCCGAAGAAACCCAAAACACCGACAACATGGTTGAGTGGACAGATGCCGAGCGCAGCGCCATCACGGGGCTGTGGGGAAAGATCAACGTCGATGAAATCGGACCCCAGGCCCTTGCCAGGTAATGCTATACAGTGAAAAGCTCCCTTTTAGTTTTCATACCAGCCTGGTTGTTCGAATGAGAACAGGAAATATTTAACTGATGCGACTACTCTGCTTACCTTCTTAGTGGTACGAATGTTGTTACAGCAAGAGCTTTCCATTCAGTTAAATGAATAAAGTGCACTGCCGTTTCTGGGCCTGCGTCCTCTTGTCGCAGCCAATGATCTGTCTTTGAGAAGTCAAGCGCCTCCTGTCATTCAGTTGGTGAGGAAACGGTTCCAAAGGTGGTTTTATACATGTGTTTTTGTTGACGATAATCTCTTTCTGTATTTTCAGGCTCCTGATCGTGTCCCCTTGGACCCAGCGACACTTCAGTGCGTTTGGTAACCTATCCAGCCCCTCTGCCATCATGGGTAACCCCAAAGTGGCCGCTCATGGCAAGACCGTGATGGGCGGGTTGGACAGAGCCGTCAAGAACATGGACAACATCAAGGACGTTTATGCCCAGCTCAGCGTGATGCACTCCGAGAAACTGCACGTCGACCCCGACAACTTCAGGGTAACAGTAACCGCAACGATAAAAACAGCTGGCAACACCTTAACGACCTCGAGCGCGACTTTCCTCATTGCGCGCAGCGCACACTGTCCCGTGATGACAAACACACATCGTTGAGTTTTACTTGCGTGCGCGTCTTGTTCGCCACGGGCTTTGCTAGTGCTCATTTCCTGTGAACCATAGCTTTTAAATAGCTAACGGTAATTTCAGTATACTTTTGCGTTTTTAGTTGCAAAATATTGCACCCAGCGACATTAACTGGTGCTCTGCTGTAAACGCTTCATTTCTTTTGTTTTGACATTTTGTATACTGTTGTCACCTGCATACACAAGTATAAGATGTATACTAATTTCTCTTTTTCCTCGCACAGCTTCTCGCTGAGTGCATCACCGTGTGCGTGGCCGCCAAGTTTGGTCCCTCCGTGTTCACCGCTGAAGTGCAGGAGGCCTGGCAGAAGTTGCTGGCTGTTGTTGTGTCCGCCCTCGGCAGACAGTACCACTAAACCCACTCTCTGCCTCTGGTGCTCAGAGAACAGCTCCGTCACATCATCTAGTCCTGAACTTAAAGCCATTGGTTTGTTGTGAAAATGGAAAGCTGTACTCTTCGACGAAACGACAATAAAATTATATTAAAAGCACTTAAGTATGCTGCGTTTCTTTGGACTTTTTATGCTTTATGTTCGGCTAAATGATAGTGTTTTACTACTCATTAAATCAGTAAGAGGCATAGTATTGACAAAATAGCACTTTATGTTTAGAGTTGGCTTGAAACTTGACTGAATCAGGACGAGCTCTTTTCCTCTCTGCGCACGATGGATATTGTCTCGTAGGTTCCAAAGTCATAAATACTATGTAGACATTGGGATATAAGGAGACAATTGGGGGTGCACCCCCATAGTGCCGGGCCTGCGTGCTGAACATGTAGAATATGATATTTTAGGACTACTAACTATATATATACACTGCCTTTACACGAGAATTAGAAGAATAGTGTTCAACTAAATGTGAAAGTATCTTACTGTCCGACCATACGTCATATGCCCATGTATTGGTATTGCAGGCCCGGCGCTATGGGGGTGCTTAGGGATGCATTGCACCCCAAGACTGACCTGAAAAAATTTATTAACATTAAATGCTATTATGATTCAGCTGTCCTTTATATTTTCCTTTTCATGCTCTAGAATGTCTGTCTGCTTCATTAATCAGAACTTCAAATTCCAAAATTTCAAATTCCTTTCGACTCAAAGGGAATGAATGAGTTTCCGAAAACATGTCAGTCAAGTCATGTACACATGTCCACACCCAGAGCAACTTGATTTTTCTAGATTGTTTTTTTTATTTTAATTTTTTTACGTAGATCTTTTACGATTACAATTTCATGTTATGTACACCAACTGTATAGGGGTTGACAACTTTACGCAAAGGATTGGTGCAATTAATGATTTGCTGCTGTTCAGATCACACAGAAAAATAGTTGCCTAAACCAAACTGTTTAGTGTAATTCCAATGGAATACAAATTCCAGTGAAATACACATGTATATCTGCTTCTATCCTCTGTGTATCTGCTTCTACCCAGTTCTGTTTTACTTAGTTTTCCTTTGCACTGAGTACCAGATTCAGACTATCGAAACGTTTCTTTCAATAAGCCCACCAATTCCACAAAGTCACAAAGCAGTCTTAAAATTTTTTGTTCAGGTTAAGGATAAAGCCCACTGCGGTTGGACTGAAACGGAGCCGAAGGGAAAATAGGGTAAAAGCACTCTTAAATACATAAGAGTATTTAATATTATATATTGTGAGACTTTTATTTAGGCAATGCTCGTTTTTGTACATGTTTCGTAATTCCACTAACATATAATGGTTAATTAATAGTATTAGATTAGTAGTAGTAATAATAATAATAATAATAATAATAATAATAATAATAATAATAATGTTGCGGTTGTTTGTCCGATTCAGATTATAAAGCAAAAGATAGAAAAAATCACAAGAAATGTACAAAAATGTATGCATTTGAATACCTCAGTAACGTATTAGGTATACTATACATGTACTACATTTTACTACCTCTTTCTGAACTTTTCAGTAACGGATATTTTAACCATACCATAATCGTTATAAAAATAATGCTTGAATCTACAGTTATTGTTACATTATCTTCGTTATGCTGTAGGAATACCAGCATTTCTTTTCTTACTTTACTAACTTCGGCATATTCTTACTTCTTAATGTTTTGGACAACCGCGGAGGATTATTTGGACTGAATCTTCTTACCTCGTGGACAATACTGTTAAATTATGTGACGTCTGTAAAAGTTCATAAATAACCTTAATTACAAAATGCAATGAGGTTCTTTTTTTCTTCTTTTCAAGTGCATGGATAATTCTACCCAGTATCAAGCATTTTATTTATGTAGTTATATGTCACAAAAATGTGAAGGCACTTATAGGTTAAGGTCTCAAGCTTCTTTGCCTTTGGCTGTTCCTAAAGTTCGCACCGAGTTTGGCAAGAAGGCCTTCATGTGCACCCTCATTCTGCACCCTCTGCCTGGAATAGCCTGCAAAAAGAATTAAAACTTCAGGACTTGGTCACGCTCAGTGAATTTAAAGCTACTGTTAAGAGTTTGGAAACAGGGTCTATTGGCAATTGCAAATGTTTTTAGCTGAAAATTGATTGACTTTGCTCTTTCTACTTGTCCTTCGTCTTTTTTTGTATTTTTTATGCTTATGTTGTTTTGTTTTGTCTGAAACTTGATGTGCTGCTTTTCTTGGCCAGGTCTCTCTTGTAAAAAAAGATTTTAATCTCAATGGGAACAACCTGGTAAAAATAAAGGTTAAATAAATAAATAAAAATAATTTTAAGAGGCAAATCGCCTTTGTGCTTTTTTGACTAGTCATTACTACTGTTTTAAATAATTGCAGCTTTCTACATTCAAGGCATAAAATTGGTCACGTTATTTATGCGTCATCCTCTTCGGTGAATTAAAATAGCCTGTTCTCTCTTCTGGCTTGATTTTACATTTTCTGAACTTGTGTGCTTGTGTGTGCGCATGCGCTTGCTGCATGGCTCGTCTGGTGCTAAGACTCCTCTGTGCACAAAACCAAAGAATATCCCGACGAATTTAATACGTTAGATATTTTTGTTCTCTACCTGTCTGTGTTATATACACATGATAATTTACACAAACAACACGAGACAAGATTAATATTCATTACATTTTATTGATTTATTTATCGTTTCATGCAGAAATTTGTCTACCACAACGGCGGAGCTATTGGTCTTATTCCTCCGCCTGCAATTTAGCGGTAATGCTCGGACAGAGCCAGGGCCAAGTTCTGGAAGAACTTGTCAACGGACACTTGCACCTCCGGTGTGAAGTCAGCAGGGAAGAACATGGCAATGCACACGAGGATGTTGTGGGCCAGAATCTGGGAGAAAAAAAATGATGAATGTTTTTAGAAGCAACTTGCAATTTGGTCATTTCGAGGCTACTTTGGTGGCAATTTCTGTGTTTTCTCGTTATTTATTTGCTTATTCATTTATTAATCTATCTACCTTGAAGTTGGCAGGGTCCACTCGCAGCTTGAACGCGTGCAGCTCGCTGAGGCTACCCAGAGCGCCCGTCAAGTCGTCCATTTTGCCAACAGCCTCGGTGACGGCCCCCATGATCGTCTTGCCGTGCTTCTTGACCGGGGCAGAGCCGGGGCTCACGTCGGCCCAGTGGGAGAAGTAGGTTTTGGTCTGGGGGTACACGACCAGCATTCTGACAGCCAAAAAAAAAAAAACAGTCAAATTAGTGTAGAGGATTAAAACCTGCGGTACTCACAACTGTATAGTTACATGAAGCTTTAAAACCATTGTTGAGCTCTGTGCTCAACACTGTGCGATAATCTCCGGAAATAATGCCCAAATTATATTCATATACACACACATCTCATATATCTTAATCTTCCTCATACTCATACTAGCCTGTTGGCTGTAGTGGTGGTAATGCAAGTTATACATCGTACACGCTAACATGAATATAACAAACGCTGTAAGCTCAAATTTGGAATCAGAATGTGCATGATTTGCCCTACGTCTAACAGTACTCAATCTTACCTGCCCAGTGCCTCACCGCCGATTTCGTCGACTTTCGAAGCGATCTTGCCCCAGAAAGCCCTCACAACTGCTTTGTCTTTTGCGGTGAGACTCATGGCTGCGTCCTTTTCGTCTTTTCCACCTGTTGTTTCGATTTCTTTGGAAGAAAATCCTGGACTACCGGCGAATCGAGGTTCTTTTTATAATGAACTTGCACAGGCACACCCAAAACCCAGATCTAAAACCACGCCTCTAATATGCATAATTCGTTGGTCATTATTCTTGGAATGTCGCCAAATTTCTTTACTCTAGTTGAGTGATATCTTGTATGTAAAAATAATGTTATGTCAACGTTTTAACCTTTAAATGTTAACAATGTTAAAAATATCCAGTTATTAAACATCAATGAAAAATAATGAAAGCATCAGCTACTAGAAATATAAAATACACAATGTCAACATTTTTATTTAAAAATGGTTTATTATAACTTGACTGATGGATAAGGTAATTTTAATCTTTTGTGGCATATGATGTAAGCTACTTCTATTTGTCTTAGACATTTAAGTCTACGCCGTGCATTTTGATCAACATTTTTAAACCTCTGGGGGTCATTGAAATACTTGAGAATAACATCCTTGCCATTGCGGGTTAAAGGCTACAACACAGATGATAGCACAAGTTTCATAACGGTTCTAGCAGGAGAAATTGAGTATTTGAATCACTACTTATTCCTTTAGTCTACTCCAAGAAGTCTTGATGTTAATACCTCTGTTTGAAAATTGAGTATTTTGATCACTAATCATGGGATGTATGTCTTGTTCTTGTTCTTTTAGTCTACTCCAAGAGCTCTTCATTTTGATACCTCTGTTTGGCCCCTTGTTAATATCCACCTCAATGGCATCTTTTACATGCAGTTGTTACATATTAAACTACTACATCACAGTCGTTCTATGATACGGTCTGAGTCCGAGGAGAACGAATTGTATTTGGAATGCATTTCTTCTGCTGAGAGGTTATGCATACAAACTCAACAGAACAATTGTTTTAATATGTCAATCTGTGATTGTTGAACGAGAGTTAAAATGGTGATGACAGAATGGAAGAAAACTCATGAGTAGGGAAAATGACTTTATATTTCAGTCTGCAAATATCAGGAAGGAACAAATTTAATTAAGTTAATGAGTCAAATTTACCAAGCGGTGTTAAGGAACATAATACCAGCATATTGCACAATTTATCTAAAAATACATATGTGTGCGATATTGAGAAATCGTCTCTTCGAGTGTTGCGTAATCTTGATTACTGATTCATTGCTCCATGTAGTAAATTTTAGTGACCATAGTTGTTTTATTCTCAGATATGACAAAGACGATATAGGTTTATGCATGTGTCCTGTGTAGGGTGTACTATGTATACTATGTGTACTTGTTACATTCGTTACTGGTTTTAAGTACTGAGCGTTCGTGCATACATTTAATGCCCCAAGTTTTCGGATTTCGTTCTAGTGTTTCAATATCGCATGTTGTGCTGAACATTTAAAATATGCAGCAGCAGACATTTTAAACGCGTGTTTTTTTTAAATATTATAATCATAAACATCGCATTACAGTATTTACATGTATGTAGTCTATACGTGCTTAGAAACAGAGCACTTGCCGCATGACTAAAATGTGGACGCGATTATTTTAGTCACCGCTTCACTGAAATTACACACAAAAACAGCAATGCTGTGGGGTTCATATCGGATTTAATACAGAATTGTGTCTTTAATTAATATGGAAACATTATTAACTAGATTACTCTTCATTTCTGTCAATGAAACCGTATAAACAATTAATAAACAGCTGACTCATGTTTCCCAGTCCTGCCGAACCGAGACGTGCGTCCAACATTTTGGCAACGATCCATACAAGACCTTTCCCCTTAGCGAAATCCACCAATCAGACTACAGCGTTCTCTCTGGGGCGGAGGGATTAAACATCAATAAAAGGTTCTGTCTCAGTCCACGTTAGCAAGGGATTCAGTAAGGAAAGCTTCTGACAAGAACCCGAAGAAACCCAAAAAACCGACAACATGGTTGAGTGGACAGATGCCGAGCGCAAGGCTATCACGGGGCTGTGGGGAAAGATCAACGTCGATGAAATCGGACCCCAGGCCCTTGCCAGGTAATGCTATACAGTGAAAAGCTCCCTTTTAGTTTTCATACCAGCCTGGTTGTTCGAATGAGAACAGGAAATATTTAACTGATGCGACTACTCTGCTTACCTTCTTAGTGGTACGAATGTTGTTACAGCAAGAGCTTTCCATTCAGTTAAATGAATAAAGTGCACTGCCGTTTCTGGGCCTGCGTCCTCTTGTCGCAGCCAATGATCTGTCTTTGAGAAGTCAAGCGCCTCCTGTCATTCAGTTGGTGAGGAAACGGTTCCAAAGGTGGTTTTATACATGTGTTTTTGTTGACGATAATCTCTTTCTGTATTTTCAGGCTCCTGATCGTGTCCCCTTGGACCCAGCGACACTTCAGTGCGTTTGGTAACCTATCCAGCCCCTCTGCCATCATGGGTAACCCCAAAGTGGCCGCTCATGGCAAGACCGTGATGGGCGGGTTGGACAGAGCCGTCAAGAACATGGACAACATCAAGGACGTTTATGCCCAGCTCAGCGTGATGCACTCCGAGAAACTGCACGTCGACCCCGACAACTTCAGGGTAACAGTAACCGCAACGATAAAAACAGCTGGCAACACCTTAACGACCTCGAGCGCGACTTTCCTCATTGCGCGCAGCGCACACTGTCCCGTGATGACAAACACACATCGTTGAGTTTTACTTGCGTGCGCGTCTTGTTCGCCACGGGCTTTGCTAGTGCTCATTTCCTGTGAACCATAGCTTTTAAATAGCTAACGGTAATTTCAGTATACTTTTGCGTTTTTAGTTGCAAAATATTGCACCCAGCGACATTAACTGGTGCTCTGCTGTAAACGCTTCATTTCTTTTGTTTTGACATTTTGTATACTGTTGTCACCTGCATACACAAGTATAAGATGTATACTAATTTCTCTTTTTCCTCGCACAGCTTCTCGCTGAGTGCATCACCGTGTGCGTGGCCGCCAAGTTTGGTCCCTCCGTGTTCACCGCTGAAGTGCAGGAGGCCTGGCAGAAGTTGCTGGCTGTCGTTGTGTCCGCCCTCGGCAGACAGTACCACTAAACCCACTCTCTGCCTCTGGTGCTCAGAGAACAGCTCCGTCACATCATCTAGTCCTGAACTTAAAGCCATTGGTTTGTTGTGAAAATGGAAAGCTGTACTCTTCGACGAAACGACAATAAAATTATATTAAAAGCACTTAAGTATGCTGCGTTTCTTTGCACTTTTTATGCTTTATGTTCGGCTAAATGATAGTGTTTTACTACTCATTAAATCAGTAAGAGGCATAGTATTGACAAAATAGCACTTTATGTTTAGAGTTGGCTTGAAACTTGACTGAATCAGGACGAGCTCTTTTCCTCTCTGCGCACGATGGATATTGTCTCGTAGGTTCCAAAGTCATAAATACTATGTAGACATTGGGATATAAGGAGACAATTGGGGGTGCACCCCCATAGTGCCGGGCCTGCGTGCTGAACATGTAGAATATGATATTTTAGGACTACTAACTATATATATACACTGCCTTTACACGAGAATTAGAAGAATAGTGTTCAACTAAATGTGAAAGTATCTTACTGTCCGACCATACGTCATATGCCCATGTATTGGTATTGCAGGCCCGGCGCTATGGGGGTGCTTAGGGATGCATTGCACCCCAAGACTGACCTGAAAAAATTCATTAACATTAAATGCTATTATGATTCAGCTGTCCTTTATATTTTCCTTTTCATGCTCTAGAATGTCTGTCTGCTTCATTAATCAGAACTTCAAATTCCAAAATTTCAAATTCCTTTCGACTCAAAGGGAATGAATGAGTTTCCGAAAACATGTCAGTCAAGTCATGTACACATGTCCACACCCAGAGCAACTTGATTTTTCTAGATTGTTTTTTTTATTTTAATTTTTTTACGTAGATCTTTTACGATTACAATTTCATGTTATGTACACCAACTGTATAGGGGTTGACAACTTTACGCAAAGGATTGGTGCAATTAATGATTTGCTGCTGTTCAGATCACACAGAAAAATAGTTGCCTAAACCAAACTGTTTAGTGTAATTCCAATGGAATACAAATTCCAGTGAAATACACATGTATATCTGCTTCTATCCTCTGTGTATCTGCTTCTACCCAGTTCTGTTTTACTTAGTTTTCCTTTGCACTGAGTACCAGATTCAGACTATCGAAACGTTTCTTTCAATAAGCCCACCAATTCCACAAAGTCACAAAGCAGTCTTAAAATTTTTTGTTCAGGTTAAGGATAAAGCCCACTGCGGTTGGACTGAAACGGAGCCGAAGGGAAAATAGGGTAAAAGCACTCTTAAATACATAAGAGTATTTAATATTATATATTGTGAGACTTTTATTTAGGCAATGCTCGTTTTTGTACATGTTTCGTAATTCCACTAACATATAATGGTTAATTAATAGTATTAGATTAGTAGTAGTAATAATAATAATAATAATAATAATAATGTTGCGGTTGTTTGTCCGATTCAGATTATAAAGCAAAAGATAGAAAAAATCACAAGAAATGTACAAAAATGTATGCATTTGAATACCTCAGTAACGTATTAGGTATACTATACATGTACTACATTTTACTACCTCTTTCTGAACTTTTCAGTAACGGATATTTTAACCATACCATAATCGTTATAAAAATAATGCTTGAATCTACAGTTATTGTTACATTATCTTCGTTATGCTGTAGGAATACCAGCATTTCTTTTCTTACTTTACTAACTTCGGCATATTCTTACTTCTTAATGTTTTGGACAACCGCGGAGGATTATTTGGACTGAATCTTCTTACCTCGTGGACAATACTGTTAAATTATGTGACGTCTGTAAAAGTTCATAAATAACCTTAATTACAAAATGCAATGAGGTTCTTTTTTTCTTCTTTTCAAGTGCATGGATAATTCTACCCAGTATCAAGCATTTTATTTATGTAGTTATATGTCACAAAAATGTGAAGGCACTTATAGGTTAAGGTCTCAAGCTTCTTTGCCTTTGGCTGTTCCTAAAGTTCGCACCGAGTTTGGCAAGAAGGCCTTCATGTGCACCCTCATTCTGCACCCTCTGCCTGGAATAGCCTGCAAAAAGAATTAAAACTTCAGGACTTGGTCACGCTCAGTGAATTTAAAGCTACTGTTAAGAGTTTGGAAACAGGGTCTATTGGCAATTGCAAATGTTTTTAGCTGAAAATTGATTGCTTTTGCACTTGCTGTACTTTGCTCTTTCTACTTGTCCTTCGTCTTTTTTTGTATTTTTTATGCTTATGTTGTTTTGTTTTGTCTGAAACTTGATGTGCTGCTTTTCTTGGCCAGGTCTCTCTTGTAAAAAAAGATTTTAATCTCAATGGGAACAACCTGGTAAAAATAAAGGTTAAATAAATAAATAAAAATAATTTTAAGAGGCAAATCGCCTTTGTGCTTTTTTGACTAGTCATTACTACTGTTTTAAATAATTGCAGCTTTCTACATTCAAGGCATAAAATTGGTCACGTTATTTATGCGTCATCCTCTTCGGTGAATTAAAATAGCCTGTTCTCTCTTCTGGCTTGATTTTACATTTTCTGAACTTGTGTGCTTGTGTGTGCGCATGCGCTTGCTGCATGGCTCGTCTGGTGCTAAGACTCCTCTGTGCACAAAACCAAAGAATATCCCGACGAATTTAATACGTTAGATATTTTTGTTCTCTACCTGTCTGTGTTATATACACATGATAATTTACACAAACAACACGAGACAAGATTAATATTCATTACATTTTATTGATTTATTTATCGTTTCATGCAGAAATTTGTCTACCACAACGGCGGAGCTATTGGTCTTATTCCTCCGCCTGCAATTTAGCGGTAATGCTCGGACAGAGCCAGGGCCAAGTTCTGGAAGAACTTGTCAACGGACACTTGCACCTCCGGTGTGAAGTCAGCAGGGAAGAACATGGCAATGCACACGAGGATGTTGTGGGCCAGAATCTGGGAGAAAAAAAAATGATGAATGTTTTTAGAAGCAACTTGCAATTTGGTCATTTCGAGGCTACTTTGGTGGCAATTTCTGTGTTTTCTCGTTATTTATTTGCTTATTTATTTATTAATTTATCTACCTTGAAGTTGGCAGGGTCCACTCGCAGCTTGAACGCGTGCAGCTCGCTGAGGCTACCCAGAGCGCCCGTCAAGTCGTCCATTTTGCCAACAGCCTCGGTGACGGCCCCCATGATCGTCTTGCCGTGCTTCTTGACCGGGGCAGAGCCGGGGCTCACGTCGGCCCAGTGGGAGAAGTAGGTTTTGGTCTGGGGGTACACGACCAGCATTCTGACAGCCAAAAAAAAAAAAAACAGTCAAATTAGTGTAGAGGATTAAAACCTGCGGTACTCACAACTGTATAGTTACATGAAGCTTTAAAACCATTGTTGAGCTCTGTGCTCAACACTGTGCGATAATCTCCTGAAATAATGCCCAAATTATATTCATATACACACACATCTCATATATCTTAATCTTCCTCATACTCATACTAGCCTGTTGGCTGTAGTGGTGGTAATGCAAGTTATACATCGTACACGCTAACATGAATATAACAAACGCTGTAAACTCAAATTTGGAATCAGAATGTGCATGATTTGCCCTACGTCTAACAGTACTCAAACTTACCTGCCCAGTGCCTCACCGCCGATTTCGTCGACTTTCGAAGCGATCTTGCCCCAGAAAGCCCTCACAACTGCTTTGTCTTTTGCGGTGAGACTCATGGCTGCGTCCTTTTCGTCTTTTCCACCTGTTGTTTCGATTTCTTTGGAAGAAAATCCTGGACTGCCGGCGAATCGAGGTTCTTTTTATAATGAACTTGCACAGGCACACCCAAAACCCAGATCTAAAACCACGCCTCTAATATGCATAATTCTTTGGTCATTATTCTTGGATTGTCGCCAAATTTCTTTACTCTAGTTGAGTGATATCTTGTATGTAAAAATAATGTTATGTCAACGTTTTAACCTTTAAATGTTAACAATGTTAAAAATATCCAGCTATTAAACATCAATGAAAAATAATGAAAGCATCAGCTATTAGAAATATAAAGTACACAATGTCAACATTTTTATTTAAAAATGGTTTATTATAACTTGACTGATGGATAAGGTAATTTTAATCTTTTGTGGCATATGATGTAAGCTACTTCTATTTGTCTTAGACATTTAAGTCTACGCCGTGCATTTTGATCAACATTTTTAAACCTCTGGGGGTCATTGAAATACTTGAGAATAACATCCTTGCCATTGCGGGTTAAAGGCTACAACACAGATGATAGCACAAGTTTCATAACGGTTCTAGCAGGAGAAATTGAGTATTTGAATCACTACTTATTCCTTTAGTCTACTCCAAGAAGTCTTGATTTTAATACCTCTGTTTGAAAATTGAGTATTTTGATCACTAATCATGGGATGTATGTCTTGTTCTTGTTCTTTTAGTCTACTCCAAGAGCTCTTCATTTTGATACCTCTGTTTGGCCCCTTGTTAATATCCACCTCAATGGCATCTTTTACATGCAGTTGTTACATATTAAACTACTACATCACAGTCGTTCTATGATACGGTCTGAGTCCGAGGAGAACGAATTGTATTTGGAATGCATTTCTTCTGCTGAGAGGTTATGCATACAAACTCAACAGAACAATTGTTTTAATATGTCAATCTGTGATTGTTGAACGAGAGTTAAAATGGTGATGACAGAATGGAAGAAAACTCATGAGTAGGGAAAATGACTTTATATTTCAGTCTGCAAATATCAGGAAGGAACAAATTTAATTAAGTTAATGAGTCAAATTTACCAAGCGGTGTTAAGGAACATAATACCAGCATATTGCACAATTTATCTAAAAATACATATGTGTGCGATATTGAGAAATCGTCTCTTCGAGTGTTGCGTAATCTTGATTACTGATTCATTGCTCCATGTAGTAAATTTTAGTGACCATAGTTGTTTTATTCTCAGATATGACAAAGACGATATAGGTTTATGCATGTGTCCTGTGTAGGGTGTACTATGTATACTATGTGTACTTGTTACATTCGTTACTGGTTTTAAGTACTGAGCGTTCGTGCATACATTTAATGCCCCAAGTTTTCGGATTTCGTTCTAGTGTTTCAATATCGCATGTTGTGCTGAACATTTAAAATATGCAGCAGCAGACATTTTAAACGCGTGTTTTTTTTAAATATTATAATCATAAACATCGCATTACAGTATTTACATGTATGTAGTCTATACGTGCTTAGAAACAGAGCACTTGCCGCATGACTAAAATGTGGACGCGATTATTTTAGTCACCGCTTCACTGAAATTACACACAAAAACAGCAATGCTGTGGGGTTCATATCGGATTTAATACAGAATTGTGTCTTTAATTAATATGGAAACATTATTAACTAGATTACTCTTCATTTCTGTCAATGAAACCGTATAAACAATTAATAAACAGCTGACTCATGTTTCCCAGTCCTGCCGAACCGAGACGTGCGTCCAACTTTTTTGGCAACGATCCATACAAGACCTTTCCCCTTAGCGAAATCCACCAATCAGACTACAGCGTTCTCTCTGGGGCGGAGGGATTAAACATCAATAAAAGGTTCTGTCTCAGTCCACGTTAGCAAGGGATTCAGTAAGGAAAGCTTCTGACAAGAACCCGAAGAAACCCAAAACACCGACAACATGGTTGAGTGGACAGATGCCGAGCGCAAGGCTATCACGGGGCTGTGGGGAAAGATCAACGTCGATGAAATCGGACCCCAGGCCCTTGCCAGGTAATGCTATACAGTGAAAAGCTCCCTTTTCGTTTTCATACCAGCCTAGTTGTTGGAATGAGAACAGGAAATATTTAACTGATGCGACTACTCTGCTTACTTTCCTAGTGGTACGACTGTTGTAGTAGCGAGAGCCTTCCATGACAATAATCTCTTTCTGTATTTTCAGGCTCCTGATCGTGTCCCCTTGGACCCAGCGACACTTCAGTGCGTTTGGTAACCTATCCAGCCCCACTGCCATCATGGGTAACCCCAAAGTGGCCGCTCATGGCAAGACCGTGATGGGCGGGTTGGACAGAGCCGTCAAGAACATGGACAACATCAAGGACGTTTATGCCCAGCTCAGCGTGATGCACTCCGAGAAACTGCACGTCGACCCCGACAACTTCAGGGTAACAGTAACCGCAACGATAAAAACAGCTGGCAACACCTTAACGACCTCGAGCGCGACTTTCCTCATTGCGCGCAGCGCACACTGTCCCGTGATGACAAACACACATTGTTGAGTTTTACTTGCGTGCGCGTCTTGTTCGCCACGGGCTTTGCCAGTGCCCTTTCTTGTGAACCATAGCTTTTAAATAGCTAACGGTAATTTCAGTATACTTTTGCATTTTTAGTTGCAAAATATTGCACCCAGCGACATTAACTGGTGCTCTGCTGTAAACGCTTCATTTCTTTTGTTTTGACATTTTGTATACTGTTGTCACCTGCATACACAAGTATAAGATGTACACTAATTTCTCTTTTTCCTCGCACAGCTTCTCGCTGAGTGCATCACCGTGTGCGTGGCCGCCAAGTTTGGTCCCTCCGTGTTCACCGCTGAAGTGCAGGAGGCCTGGCAGAAGTTGCTGGCTGTTGTTGTGTCCGCCCTCGGCAGACAGTACCACTAAACCCACTCTCTGCCTCTGGTGCTCAGAGAACAGCTCCGTCACATCATCTAGTCCTGAACTTAAAGCCATTGGTTTGTTGTGAAAATGGAAAGCTGTACTCTTCGACGAAACGACAATAAAATAATGCGAAAAGCACTGAAGTATGACGTGTTTCTTTGGATTTACAGTATTATGATATATGTTTTTGTAAATTCAAGTGTTTGTTTATTATTTACCAATCAGCAAAAAGCATATTCAGTTTTGACTGAACAGTTCCTCATGCCTAAGGATGGGTTTAAACAGACGGGTTCAGCGCGAACTCTCTCTCTACACACGATCCATATTCTCTCATATGTTCATTCCTGTCATCGAAGGGAAAAACAATACAGTGTAATTTGGACTATTTTGTTCCACTTGTGTGCAGGAATCAGTTCAGTATAGAATATATTCTTTCTGCTGTGTAACCAATGATTTTTCCCTTAAGAAGTTTACAGTATAAATTCAAATGTCATAACCGAAAATAAACATGAAAATATCGTTCTATTTCATTTTCTGCCAAACTAATACAGGTATCTCGATTGAATTTGGTGAAACTAACACCACTATTTCAGTTTAACATCCATTCCATTGTTGGCATTTAACAGACTCCGTTATCCGCAACGATTTACACAGGTTACAGCTGCTGCTAAAAATTTACTGAGGTAATTCCAGGTTCATTTCGTGGCCCAAGGGTACAGCAGCAGTGCCCAAGCAGGGAATCGAACCAGCAACCTCACGGATACGAGCCTTTCTCCTTACCACAATATTACATTGCCGCCCTTGTAACGCAAAAACTGAAACCGCATCATAAAAACCTTCAGGTGCGTTATTACAGAAAGCAGTTGTATTTCGGTACCCATTTGGGGAGCAGCTATTGACTTCGTAAATAAGGGGATACATAATTTAATAAATACGTGAAGCTTGTCCCTTTAAGTTGTACTAAAACCGGTATTCTGCGATGTGTGAATTTTCTTTCTGAGAAATATCATCTACCGAACATATTGAGTATTATATTGTGTGGCCACAATACTGGATCGATGCTGCTTTTATATGCGACAATTACAAGAATACTGTTGAAGTGCAACTATCTTACTCTCCGTCATATGCACGTCCTGTATGTTGATATGTTCGTAGTGATAGGCTATTTGACATAGAATTGCTAAAATGTCATTTCAGAAGAAAGCATAAATTTGTAGTTTTTCTGCTACATTTAAGACGCTCTCGCCTCCAAGAGAACGTGATTAAGTATTTATCGTCACAGTAAAAGTCGATAAATGAGAAGGTGAAAAGGGGATGGTAGCCGCATTCCGTTCATATGATTTGCCCAGTCGTTTATTTAGTACTTTACTCAGATTTTTAGGCAAACCTATGACCAAATGCTTTTAAATATTTGATTTTTTTTCTGTGGGGTATTTTAAAGGTAATGGTCGCCCTTTCTGTTAGAAATATGCCTACGTGACCAAAGGTCATCAGAACCACGTTTTTTAATCGGCAGCAATTCACGTTTCAGTGCTTCCAGGGATGAGTGGTAGCAGGCGTCATTTCGTCTAATTTCTGACGTCTTTCGAATGAAACTATCAACGACGCTGACAATTTATTTGGGTGTAACATGCCTGAGTATGCCGATAAAGTGTCAATTAAAAAATGAGTTTCGTATCATTCGCTCAGCAGCAAGAGATTGTGCATTAATTTCAAACATGTATACACAGCACAGTCTATCTCTGTGCAATTTGTAATTATTTTTCAATCATTTTTTGGCAGTACTTGTACTGTTATTCGTCATTATATTCATCATTATCGTGCTTTTGACACGTACAACATCACACATGAAATATGAAACTTTTTTTAGTATATTTCTTATGAAAAATAAAAAGGGAAATACTTTCTTAAACTGGTATGGTGTTGTAATGAAAGAGTGCTAAGTGCTGGTGTTGTGTGAGAAAGTTGGGAAAAAGAGCAAAAATATAGTTCAAAGCTGAGGTATTCCTCCTTGACAAAAGTGTCAACTTTCTTGACATCAGATCAATAAATATGTTTGACTTACCTTACACATTTTCCTCTGATAGGTAACTCGGGCTTCATTGCAGATGGAAAACATGTACTTTTTAATTTCAAATTCAGCTGGTCGTTATATTTTTCATATTATTTCAGTGTCCAGCAAAATAGGTCATGGTTGTTTTCTAAAATGTGTATTTTCCTCTCATTTCCTATTTTCTTTTTTTTTTTTTAAATCCTGCGCCAAATTTTCAATCTCCAGACCCTCCTTCTGACTGACAGGGAACGATGAAGTCTCAGATAGCTCATCCCAGAGCATCTTGCTTATTGCAGGTTGTGTATTTACTGTTTCATTGTATGAATTTGATGTTAAATAGCTTTCTTAAGGGCGCAACATCTGTTCCCCACCCGATGTCTGAACATACATATTGCAGGAAATAAGTCAATATTTTGCAGTGTGACTTTTTCACATTTGTCTAAACTTTGTTTTTTTTTTATTAGTAGTCGTTTTGGCAGTTAGCTTGTATAGTTTCATTCAGCTGTTAAACTTTGCCTTTGATGTGTTTGCAAACTGAGTCACCGATTAGTATCCAGAGGGTCCTCATATTGTGGCAGAAACAAGCCAATGAAATCTCGTTTTTCCTTTTGGGCGTAGCTGCCAAACTTGGACCGTTAAAACACGCGCGTCAAGTGTCTAAAGTGATTGGTGAGTTGCGTACTGAAATACCACGACCCAACGAGCGGACGCAATCAAAGAAGCGCTGTGGTTACTCTTGATGATAATAGTGAAAGAAGAGGTAATCGGACGCACGCGCCAAAATCGACGTGGAATGGGACCTTGTGAAGGTATTCCGTTTTGTACACACGTCATCAGGAAATTCTCTGTGTATTCGATTAACGACTTTGTTTAGCAGGTGTCTTTGGCGAGTGCGATTTACAAGCGTAGTATACCATCGAAATAGTTGTCAGACTGAAACTGTATTATGGCCCAAAAATTCATTGTGCTGTTGACATATGTATTTTTCTTAAACATTGATTCTCGGAGCATTGTTTAGTCGCAAAACATTGTCGAGATATCCTTTTTCATGGTGTAGTTTGAGGCGTTAAAACGCGCTATTAGGGAATTACTCTCGGAGAAATGGATGGACCAGTTTAAGAATGCGGACGTAAGGTATGGTTAACTATTCTCAGTGTCAGTCCTGTTGCTAATGTTAATGAAATCCTATCCGTGGAATGGTCGAGGGAAAGGGAAATGAGGATTCCCTAATACTGGCGCTGCACCTGCCTGCTGACTGTCCTGTACACGTGCCTGATCACTGATTATGAAACTCATTTAAGTATTGATTATAACCTTCGTTCTTTGCGAGAGGGTTGTGGAATTAACTTCATTTCCCCGCGCGAGGTGCACTATACTTTCCTTCAATTCCTACAACATAATGCATGCCGTGTTAATGACTTCAGTAGAAAGCAGTGTAACTGGGCGTTTGCAAGTTAAACTCGGGATGCTAGCAATAATCTTTGTTTATAAACAAGGGGTGGCCAAAATGCGTTATTTGGAAAGAACAGATACATGTGTTCAGAAGATAAGAAATTTGCCAGTCCTCGCCAGCACAGCGTTGCTGGCGAATGAAGTGATTTGCTATGGTTATTTGCAAATAATCCACGGAAGAAGAAATGATAAAAGCATATTCCAAGTGAAAAGTAGCCTGTTTTCACAGATCGCTATCAGCGAGTGAACTGGTATATGTTCTATTTAATTTCAGGACTTTATTGTTTTCGCACTTTATTTTATTTTATTTTTTTTTTTTTTTTTGTTTAAATTTTCCAGCAGAGAAAACGTCTGCATTTCACAAAAAAATGTCAAATTTCTGAATGGGTAGAAGAGTATTGTATGTATTTGAATCGATTTTCGTCCGTTTGTTGTTGTTGTTTGTTTTATTTTAAAATCATTAATATAAGATTATACATAATTGACCAATATCTTGAATGATCAGAATTCCACGTTTAAGGACAAAGGTACTGTGTGGTCACTTTAACATTTTGTTAAAGGAACATGAATTCTATGCTAATTTGGTAGGTCCTTGCCTGAACAATATTACAACATAAAATGAGTATTTATGAGACAGGAATCACTCCGCTGATCACTTTTTTGCAATAACTGCTTGATACATAAGTAAGTGATACGTTCAGTTCCAGGGGGAATCTCTCCCTTGGAAGTCACATCAGTTCTGAGCCCCAAACACTGATTACATTTTGTGACATCTTGTCTAGTGTTCATTTCGTCACTGATAAATTAAGAATGAATACTCTAGTATTGAGCTGAGGTCATTGTCAAACATCAGAAATAGCAAAGTCCAAGGATGGTTCCGTGAAAAATTCAGCAGATTGATCAAATGTATTTATTGAGATGTCGAGTACCTGAGAGATTTTTCTACGTCATTTTCAAAAACTATATATTTTTGCGTTAAGTAACTTGCCTAGGAGCGTAACAGCAGTGTCCCATAGGGGAATTAACCCAGTAATATAATGGTTACGTCCCCTGCTCCTTACCTCTACAGTACACTGCTGCCCATATATATGAAGTTGTTCTTTAATGTAAAATCTAAATCTGCAATTTATACACCATTCCTATGGAGAAAACTGGCTAGCCAAGAATATGGTGTTTATATTGTTGTTGTTATTTCTGTGCCTTTTTGCTGACACTTGTAAAACGTGGGTCTCAGTTGACTTTACTATAATTGCATTTAGCGCCCCTTGTGGAGCTTAATGGGACTCGGACGGACAGTCCAAAATAGGCCGAATTTGGTTTGACTCGTGAGAGCAAGCCGACGGTTTCGTTGTTAACAGGACGACCCGTTTTGGTCAAACTGATAGCTTCAGAGAAACGTTATACGACAGACTGAAAACTCACAGTTTAAGACGCGGTGTTGTGGTGCAGTAGTCCTTCTGTTAGTTTTGTGATAAAAATGTGCTGACACACCCTGAAAGTCACATAGCGATGGGAAACCAGTTTTTACGTCCCGTGTTGTCGCTAGGCAAGCTGCTTTCAAGATACTAATGATTCAGTGATTTCTTACAAAATTTGTTTTCAATTTCTTTTTACCAAAACGTGTTTTGACCGACACCACGGGGATCTCGAGAGGGGACTGAAAATTATAAACATTGCATCTTTATTATAAATTCCAAGAAACTGGAAAATATTTGCTTAATGTATTGCTTACTGAATAATAAAATCGCATTTACTTTTCTCTTATGAATGCGTGCTTGTGCTTTTCCATATCATTGACGTTAGTGCTCTTTTCAAATGTTAAGAGGCAAATTCTGTCTTCATCATTCTAAGCACGTGCAGCGGCGAGCCACCCAGCAGTAACTCATAAATATTCTTCATCCTCTTCCTCCGTCATTTTGAGAAGCCACTGCCCACTCATTGCCCCGTGTTGGCGCTATAATATTGTGTGCGTGATGTATGTGATTTTTATATGTGGTTAAACCCTTGGAACTTTAGTACCGGTCACAGTGATGCATGGCACAATTGCAACACCTTTTTATCAACCCATGACTTAGTTATGTCTTAAATCATCCATATAAAACACATTATTAGAGGTATATCCTCTAGGGCCGGTTCCTCAAGACTTTATCAAGAAGATCCTATATGGGAAACTTCAGAGAACACACTCTGTGTAATCTAAATCTTTTCAAATCTGGGCAGGATTTAACATCGTTTTCTGAAAATCTGGAAAGTACAGCTACTATAACGTATATATGGATCACAAAAGGCAGGAGTAAAAATTCCGGTCATTTCTGCCTGATTTTTTTTTTAACGGACCCCTCCTAGTCCATTCATATGAAACTTGGTAAACGTAACATATGCGCCCCCTGTCGGATTTGTTGTATACAAATGGGAGAAATGGCTTCAATAAAGCACGCAATTTACAAATTTATGTTAAATGCAAATAATTGAGCCCTATTCACCGCTGGTAGAAGTGTGCGGTCACAATTCTCATCTTCTATTCACTTTGATTGAATTTTATTCTTTTACAACGCTTTAGTCACAAAGCGGCTTCACAGAGATCTCGAGTCTGCACCTTCAAAAGCAAGCCTATGGCCTATGACAGTGGCAAAGAAAAACTCCCTCGCTGCGAAAGGAATAAATATTGAGCAGAGCACGGCTCAGGGAGGGAACCCATCTGCCTGGATACGTGCAGTTGATAATAGAATGTATATTTCTTTTAGTCTTGCTAACAGGTAGCCTACAGATTTCAAATCTGTCTGATTAATTTATACACACGGCGGCGCTATGGAGGAAAATAGTTAAGGTTACCAATAGAAAGGCATCATTTCCCTTTTGAAAGCTGCATGTCTGAGTCTTTAACCCACCTTCACACTTTTCTTCTGAAGATCTTCATTCAATATGATATCAAATTCCCCCGTTTTACAACATGTCTTGTTTGAACATATAGCAGTCCGCTTCTGATGAAAATGGATGTTTCTCTTTTGGGGTTTAAAAGAGACACTGAGAGACTGGTAGATCCTCTCTTCTAATTAATAAGCACGTCTGTGTTGACGTGGTGTAAAATGAAATAACACTGGATGTTAATGCAGTTTGGGTGAAAGCTTGATTTGCTGTAACTATTACATATATCATTACTGTTACTTTTATTAGTGGTAGTGGTATTAATGTTGTTTTGTGCGTCCGGTGTCTGGTGTATTTTAGTATCTTTACGTTTGACAGAGGAACTCCCGGAACAATTGATAATAATAATAAACATATATGGATTTCAATCAGCTTTATTGTTGCTTTGCATCTTATACATGGACAACAATTGTGCGATCGGGTTCTACAGAGCGGATTATCTGTCCCGTTCGTGTCGGTGTCCGCGGTGTTTAGCGGTATCGCTCGGACAGAGCCCAGGCTAAATTCTGGAAGAACTTGTCAAAGGACAGGTGCACCTCCGGTGTGAAGTCACCAGGGAACAACATGGCGCAGCACACAAGGATGTTGTGGGCAAGGATCTGGAAGAAAAAAAGTCATGAATATTTCTAGGAACAAGGTGGTTATCTTGAGATTGCTTGGATAGAAATTTCTATCTTGTTATTTATTAACTTATTTATTTGTTTACCTTGAAGTTGGCAGGGTCCACTCGCAGCTTGAACGCGTGCAGCTCGCTGAGGCTACCCAGAGCGCCAGTCAAGTCGTCCATTTTGCCAACAGCCTCGCCGACGGCCCCCATGATAACGCCGCCGTGCTTCTTGACCGGGGCAGAGCCGGGGCTCACGTCGGACCAGTGAGAGAAGTAGGTTTTGGTCTGGGGGTACGCGACCAGCATTCTGACAGAGAACAGAAAATATATTTATTTATATATATTTAGAGAACTGAACTGAATGGAATTCATTGTCCTCCACAGCTCCATTTATTTAGGCTTCACAACATTAATCAATCATTTAATGTCCCGGACTGAAACGCTTAGGTAAATGTGTTGTTCAAAATAGCACGCACCGTTGTGTAGACAGCAGTGTGTTGCACTGGCAAAGAAATGGGGCTTTACCGAAGGCTATAGGTTTGGTTACCATGTGGCGCCCCTCCCGCTGCGCCCTTGACCAAAGCAGCTACATAACCTGAAACGGCTCCCCCAGAGATAGTATGTAAAATGTGAATTATGCCCACTAACCTGGACAACACTGCTTAGCAAATAAATTGTATTACTGTTTGTAAATGTTGATTTACAAACAGTAATTACCCCTGTAATTTTCTTAATGATTTTGTTTAGGTATTCTAGGCTATAGAATACATGGATTGCGCACATTTATTTCTCCAATAGTTAGCATTACTGAATTCACACTAGTCGTAGCTGTCAAAACAGGAGTAGCGGCAGCAGCAGTAGTCCTATGTTTGAGTAGAAATAACAATAAAGGTCGTTTCGAAAGCGCACGATGCACCCTAAACTCAATTGTACCCTAATTAACCGTACCTGCTTAGGGCTTCATCGCCGATTTCTTCTGCTTTTCCAGCGATCTTGCCCCAGAAGGCCGTCACCACAGATTTGTCCTTAGCTGTGAGACTCATGATTACGTATTGACAGTCTTTTCCACCTGTTTGAGAGAAAAAGAACCTTATGTGGGGGTTATCTTAGGGCAGTTTTTATTGGGTCTGAGGACAAGGCACACCCAGATACATCATCTAAACTCCGCCTCCATTTGGTCGTAATCCAACAATATTTTTCTCCACCAAAACATCTGGAAGACCGCCAGCGTGTTCATTTGCCATTTTTATGATCGACAGAGGCCAATACACTAATTTATTTTTACAAAAAAAAAAAAAAATTAAGCTTGTGGTACACAGTTTTCAAACTGTGTACCACAAGTAGAATTTTGCGATGCAGAATCATGTAGAATTATGTGGAGCATAAACAGTTGAATGTATCGATACATATTGATTACAGAACCATCTGCATAATATATAGTCTTAAACAATTGTTTTTCATGCATAGAAAGAGAAAACCTGAGTGGTAGATTTCTTTCTCTTCCTCCACGAGGGAAAAAAACTCGTTCTGTTATCTTAAAAGATGAAATGAATAAAATAAATATGAAAAATATGAAAAAAGTGTTCGTGACAAATGGAATGTGAGTAGGAAGGAATTCAAAATTGGAATTGAAAACAGCTGCGCACCATGTACTGTATGCGATTGACGAGCATAATAATGAATAATGCAAGGAAACAAATCTGATGGAGTATTTAAACAACATTTGCAGTTGTCCGGTACGTGTGTCATCTTGCTGAAAACTGGGTCGAAACATTGCATCTGTAATCTGCATTGTATCAGAGCAGCATTGTTGTTGTCCGTTTTAACTGAGTTCACCAGTTTGAAATCTTTTAGTTTCTTTGAATACAACCAGGCTTTATTATGACCTGATCAGGCACCACGGCACTGACTTTCTGGGAAAAAAAAATCCCTATTTATGAAACGACAGCGTGCGCTCCTAATGTACCAATGTACAGTTCCAGTTCCAAATTCAACTGTGAGAATTCAAGTGAGGTAGAATTGGTCTGGAAAGAGCTGAATTCAGTCAAGATTAAGATATTAATTTTAAAGATAATATATCAAATTTGATATTAAAATTAAGAGAAAATATAACTATGTGGAAAGGTTTCTTTTTAAAACCCATACTTTTTCAGTGTAAAACTGAGAAAATCAATTATTATCATTGATAATTATAAAAAAGAAGATGAAACTGGTATCTACTCTTTAAAAATGACAACTTCAAGATGCAAAAATAGATAGACCCGCGCTGTTTTTATTTTGATGAAGTAATGAATGTCTAATTCTTCTTGTCAATGTTTCCCTCCGTATTAAATAACTACTCATCAACTGACATTCCGTATAATCATTAAAAAATTACTTCGAATTTGGTAGGCATAATGGGTGGAACCGGTCTGAGTGTCCAGATAAACGTATGTACTCGGTGTTCTTTTTAATTTAATTTAGGCTCATATCCAGCTTGTGTTATCAGAGCTCAGCTTCATAAGGTTTATGTCAACTGGAAAATAAAATTAACAAAATTCACAATAACCAATTCGCTTTACATTCTGCAGTTTGCCTTTTTCAGCACATATTCGTAGAGACTTGTATCCTGAGTTTATAGTTTATCCATGGTTTTGGCCAAAATGAAAGCCAAACCTTGTTTCTTGATATTTTGCAACACTGATGGGTGAACGCCATAATGACCACGCCCTTCAATATAAGGTACCGTTACTGGCCTAATGCCGATCTATTCCTGTCGGACCTTGCCCCCTCAGAATTCATCCAATAACTTCTTCTGTTTTCTCAAAAGGCGGAGAGACCCAACATCTATAAAATGTGCGATCAAGAGATCGGTTAACAAGGGATTCCCTTTGGAGAGCCAAGTGCGAAAACCCGACAAAAAACCGACAACATGGTTGAGTGGACAGATGCCGAGCGCAGCGCCATTACGGGGCTGTGGGGAAAGATCAGCGTCGATGAAATCGGACCCCAGGCTCTTGCCAGGTAATGTTGATGGGTAGATAGACTGTTATTAGTATAATATTCTGTCGTTCGTTCAAAATCAGTCCATTAAGACTCATACGTCATACTGGTCATCTGCCGGTGCCGACTGCAGACACACTTCTCTGACGCCCACTCTCTTTCTTGTTCATTGTTCCTAACGTATTGATCCCGAGTAGTTTGTTGTACTTTGTTTTTAATGCCTCGCTGTACAGCTCTCCAAAGTAACTGTTTGCGTGAATTACGCTGAATTAGCTTGTTCTTGATTGGGTGGCAATCTTTGTGTACTTACAGGCTTCTGATCGTGTCTCCTTGGACCCAGCGACACTTCAGTGCGTTTGGTAACCTATCCAGCCCGTCCGCTATTATGGGAAACCCCAAGGTGGCCGCTCATGGCAAGACCGTGATGGGCGGGCTGGAAAAAGCCATCAAGAACATGGACAACATCAAGGCCGCTTATGCCCAGCTCAGCGTGATGCACTCCGAGAAACTGCACGTCGACCCCGACAACTTCAGGGTCGGTTAAAAATCTGTGGTTTTATCGCGGTTAACTATCCACGTGTGTGTGTGTGTGTGTGTGTGTGTGTGTGTGTGCATGTAGAATTGCATTCTGCTTCTACTCTCAGCGACAAGTGCCACAGCTGCCGCAAAACAGC